>NC_073624.1:233648032-233995532 GCF_029407905.1 Bubalus kerabau | reverse complement strand
CATATTATTGCTGTTTTCGTCCCACAGACAAATATGTAACTTGCCTATGGTTCTAACCCAGCTCTGTGTGACTCAAGTCCATGTATATAACCAGTGTACTTCCCAGCTTTCCAAAGATCCTTCTAGTGCTCACTTAGGCCTTTTGGCCCCACACTTGTTGAGTCAGTTTAAAAACTTCTACTTTGCCTATGGCTCTAATACCCAAGGGTCTGTAGTCTCCAAGTCTACAGCAGAGCAAAAGCAGCAAATGAGAAAAACCACCTTGTAAGCCATTTCGGAAGATGCTAGTTTACAACTTGACTCTCGTTTTCCTTTTCTTCCTTCTTTCATCACTTCTAACAAGAATGATGGTCCTAGAAAGATGATCACCTGTAGCTAACTGGTTCTGGTAAACTGTCCTATAATATGTGTTTTCTAGAAGATCCACTATATTGCAAATCAGTGCCATTGGTAATTGATAGTGATACTATCCTTAGAAACAGGTTATACCCAACATGTTCAAATAGAATTTAAAGAATTTTGATTGGCATTTACATTTGATATACATTTGATTGGCAAATATTCCCTCCTGAAAATATTACATTAAAATGAAAGCTAAGAACTTAATAAGAGCCCAGAGTCATGCAGAATCCAGGATCCTATATAACAGAGGCCATGCTCCTGACTAGCAGTAGTTTCCAGATATATAGATTTCTTGGATGAGGAGAAAAAGTGCAGTTGGGAGAGCTAAGACAGGTGTATATTAAGTGTTAATTTTGCTAAATAAAAATGTTTAAAGAAACCTTTAACATCACCTCCCTTTAGTTGAATTAAGGACATTTGAAGGATCAAAGAAACAGAAAGGATGACATTTCAGAATGAATGTAGCACACTATTCTTTATTCCCTGTATAATTTGAATAAAAAACAGAACTGCAAGGATCTTGCATGCTTAGTCATTCAGTCCTGTCTGACTCTTTGTGACCCTTTGGACTGTACACAGCAGGCTCCTCTGTCCATGGGGTTTCCCAGGCAAGAATACTGGAGTGGAAGACTGGAGTACTGGATGTATCTTAGCAAGGCATTTATAAAGGCCTCAAATACTGATGGTTATTACATGTACTTGTGTCATTAAACCTATCTCTAGTTGAACTTTTCTTATGCCAAATCCTGCGCTTGGAATATAGAGAAACAAACCTAAAGCAAACAAACAAAAGCAGAATCAGGTGTGGTCCTAATTAGGCAGAGTTAAGAGTCACCTGAAAATTCCCAGATTTAGACAAATGTTCAGCAAAAAGGTGATGATTGTCCTGGGTCCTTAGAGGATGCAGCTGGGCTTGTAATCACTGACATGGTGATTGATGTGTGTGCCATTTACTCCCCAAAAGGGCCAGTGAGCAGAAGACACCCTCAACTTCCTGAACCCTGACCTTCAGCCACAGGAGCTGATAGACCCAGGGGAGCCTTTGTATCAGTGAATTATCTTGGGAGGGAGAAGTTAGAATTCTGGAAATACATTCTCTTGGATGACCTGTACTCAACTTTGTATTCAATTTTGCCATGGTGAAGAAGTATATTATCATATATTTGCAGGAAAATTAAAGTTCGGAAAAAGCAAAAGCAGCCAAGGGAGATATTTCAGATGATTTTAATTGGGCCTCAACTTATGAAAGGCTAAGGACTGTATTTGGGGCTTTGATTCTAAAGCATTTGTCCACACTTCCACTCTTTCCTTCAAAACCTTGAATTCAAGCATCTGAGCAGTGCTGGATAAAACAACTGTTGGAGTTGACGCCCAGCCTGCAACGATATGCTTGGCTTCTCCTCCTCCAGAGGAAGCTTTGGTTTTTATCAGCCTAGGCTGCTAGGCATCCTGCTCTCCTTCAAACAGTGTGTTTCTTCCTGTTTCTCTGTACTTGCATCTTCCTGTTCTCCTGAGTTCTTTCCTAATACCTGGTTGTCCTACAATGCTCCCCATGTTTTCCCTGAATTTTTCCTTGAACAGTTGATTTTTCCTTTAAAATTCCCTGCTGTGACTTTCCTGGCAGTCCAATGGTTGAGACTTCGCTTTCCAATGTAGAGGGTGTAGGTTTGATCCCTGGTTAGGGAGCTAAGATCTCACTCACCTCGTAGCTAAAAAAACCAGAACATGAAATTCCCCGACAACTAGCAACCAATTCACTGCACTGCCCACCACAGTTGCATGTGCGTTAGCCTCAGCCTTTAGCTTGATTATAAAGCCTTTGGAGTAAAGAGTCGATGTCTTCAGATCAACTTCCCAAATACTTTATGAGGGCCCATTAAGTGTCAAGTACTATGCTAGGTACTTAGTAGGGATACGGAATACCTTGATAGGAATAAAGTTGTAAACCTTATCTTTCAAGGAACGTACAGTCTAGTGTGGGAGGGAGAGAAGTTTCTCAATAGTTCATGGAAGACTATATATGATTTTAGGATAAAGGGTTATGAAAATACCAAAAATAGAGGGGTTAATTCTGATAGTGAGTGGAAGTTAGGAAACCTTCAGGGACTGTTTTGTGCAAAGGGAAATCAGAAGCCTCAATATAGGAATTACAGGGCCTGGGGAGTGTGGTCATGATGAGAGGAAGATGAGGTTACAACAGCTGAGTCCCAACTGTTAACATCCTTGAATACTAACGAGTCAACATTGTACCTGTGGGCCAGGGAGATACAGAGGGTGTTTAAGCAGGGAGAAGCCTCAGACTAGCAGCCCTTCCTTACTCAGCACTCAGTCCTAAGTAAATAGGCATCAACTAATTAGTGGATACAATGACTTACATAAGAGAAACAGACAGCATCAAAAGTAACCCTGGATCCAGAGATGACAGAGATAATGGGTCACTGCAAAGTAAACAGGGCTCACTTGAAAGTTTGGGATTGATCATTAGTGGAAGAGGAATTAAATTTAATCTCTGAGATGCTGGAGGGCAGTATTAGATCAGGGAGATGAAGCCACAGCGACACAGATTACTGCTCAGTAGGGTGACAAACTTTGGAATTGTTGGAGCTCTCTGGGAACTGCTATTTGAAAAGTGTCAATTTGGTAAGACATTGTTGGTGGGACAACTGTTTGTCAGAGAAAACATGGAGGGAATTCATGAGCTAGAGATAAAGTTGGGATTTAATCAGTGGATCCCAGAGGGCTGGTCCAATGAGCCAGGCCATTTGGTGATGAAGCTTTTACTCATCAATGGGAAAATGAGAAAACAGCAGGGTTGTATAGTGAGTTTTTAGGGAGTCGAGCTTTTCCACTGAAAGGACACTCCTTTATGTTCAATTGATGATTTCTTTTCCTTCTTTTTTGATGTTAACACACTTCTCTTACTAAATGATGTTGATGAGGGATGATAATTTTTTCTTTTGTTTCTTTCATATGTTTCCTTGGCAAGATATCCCATTGTCAAGTGTACCATGCCACTCCCATTTCCTTTTTGGACATTGATGATCCATGACCTCTCTAGTCTGGGAACTACTGGGCTTCCAGGGGAAGACTTCAAGGGGCTCTGCATCTGCCTTCAGGAAGGGGGAGTGCAGTTACTGATGAGTGAGGTTTGAAGACACTGAGGGAGAGCCATGAAGGGTGGGAATTTCCATGCCCTGAATTACATGTCAGTATACAAGTAAGTGAGGCTTCTGAGGTGGCTCAGTGGTAAAGAATCTGCCTGGCAATGTGGGAGATGCAAGAGGTGCAGATTCAATCCCTGGGTCGGGAAGATCCTCTGGAGTAGGAAATGGCAACCTACTCCAGTATTCTTGCCTGGAAAATTCCATGGACAGAGGACCCTGGTGGGCTATAGTCCATAGGGTAGCAAAGAGTTGGACATGACCAAGCACACACACATATACAAGTGAGCATGGTCATTCTAACTCTTCCTCCCATGAGGTTTGAGGCTTCTGAGGCCCAGGGTGCTCTGTCTGTGCAGAAGGCCTGGCCACCTCCTTTCTTTTTTATACTTCTCCCTGCACTGGCCATGGCCTGTGGAGAAGGAGGTGGAAACCACTTCTGCTGAGGGTTTTGAGGAGCAACCTTCTCTGGTTGTTTCTGTCCCTTTGTTGAGATCAAACCAGGCTCATTTGGCTGGGAGCGAGAGACAGAACTTTGGCCAAGAACCCAAGCTTGTTTGACCTGCTATGCCTTGTGGAGATGGGTGGTTGATTCTAGGACAGGACTAGATATTTGGAGACCTGAATCGTGCACACCACTGTCTTAATTGGACAGTGGTCTATGAGATGCCTTCTGTCCATAGTCCAGTCTGTGACATCATCAGTATGGACCATGTAAGGGAAACACCATCTCTGGGCAAAAAGCTAAGGGTTCATAGGACTATACTGATCCAGTAGCTTGGGGTGGTAAGCAAAGTGGGAGAGGTGAACCGATGACCAAGCAGAAAGAGAGTGAGTGGGTTATATCAGGAGCCTCCGTGAAAATGCAGACATCCTCAGGTCTCCTTCAGAAATAGAGGTAGGCTCAAAGTTGCCTTCTCGTTGGCCATTCCAGATGGTTTTTTCCCTGGTTGAGTATACCCAGGGGACATACAGTTCTGTGACCTTACGAGAAGGACTGTTGGCCAGGCAGTGAGTCAGTCAGAGCACAGAGGTTTTGTCTTTGGTTTCTGACTCTACAAAACAACACAAAGGACTTGGTTTAAAAGAAAGAAAAAAAAGGCAAAAACACGTCGTGCACTCTCTTCTCTGTCTACTCTGGGGTGGAGGAGAGTCTGAAGGTCTCATTTGAGTCCCTCACTCACTCTCTGATCAAGTTATATGACTCGTCCTGTAACTATCCCTAGAGTGACCAACTGGTTCCCGATGACCTGGGGTTTCCTGGCTTTAGCACTGGAAATTGCACATCCAGCAAACCTACTCAGTGCTGGGCAAGCCCAGACAGCTGGTCACCTTAACTGTATCTCAGTTTTCTACTTGTAAGATGGGAATAATTCTCCTGCCCCAGCTGCCCGTAGTGTGAGAATCAAATGAGGTGACAGAGGTGAAGGTGCTTTGAGATTAAATCTGGGCATTTTCAAGTGACTGGATTGGACGTGCCACAAAAGCCGTACCCTGGTGTGTTGGTACATGCTCTGCATGGCACACTTGGCCACTGTGGAACCTATTCATCTTTCAAGCCTCTAATGTATGTTATTCTCTGCAATGCTTCCTGTGATGACCCAGACAGAATGGATCTAGCCTTCCTTTCTTTCCTGCTGTACTTGATGCCCCAACACAGCAGACTCAGGACTTCATTATCCGTCATCTACTCCTCCAGCCAGATTGAGATCTCTTTAATGGTAGGGACACCATAGCTCACACAGTAGCTGCTTGAGAAATGTTTGCTGAATGAAGGAATGCTTTTCAGTTTCTAAGACATATGTTGTAGCACCTGTTACTTGAACCCTCAGAAACTAGTTTTACATGTGTGACACGTGTTTCTGGCCCTGTAACTTTCTTTAGGGTCCTGTGGCTAAGGTTATCTGATGAAGCCCAGAGATCCAGATGGGGACCTGAGGTCTGGCCCCTGCAGCCAGGGATTCTACAGACAGAAAGCATTTTGGAGGCATGTTTGACCCCCAGGCCACCCCATATTGTGAGAAGCAGGTGTCACCAGTTCGTTGGCAGCTCACAGTAAACCACATCTGGTGCTGTAATGCAGGCCCATTTGCCAGTAGCAGCAGGCAGGTGGCTCTGTGTCAGCCACCTCAGAGATGCTTCACAAAAGATAATGGAGGGAATGAATGCAAGTCTTCCCACAAACAATAGAGGGAGTGGAAACACCGTTCAGGATGAGAGCCAGCCTACTGGCCTCATCTCGGCCACCTCTGGTTCAATGAAAGGAAGAAAATCTGGGCTCATTCTAAGGACTGGCTAGCAGAAGACAGATGTCAGTGTGAAAAGGAGGCTGGGCAGACCATCAGGACTGTTATTTTCTTGTGGACTTTAAAATGCACAGGGTCAGAATGCGGAGAATGGTTTCCTCCAGTTATAGGGAATGGTTCCCAGGGACAAGAGGCAGCTCTGGTCTCCCACGTGCCCCCGCTTGGCCTGAACCTGTCTCCAGCTCTCTCTCCTCCTCCCCCTCCCCACTGCTACCTCCAGCCTCTCATCTCTTCCTTCAGCAGTTCCACTCCTATCTGTCTTGCAAAATGGGATTCCATGAGAGATTTTCTATGAGAAAATGATTCCCCTGAGGAAAAACAGTGGAACACAGATGGAAAACGAATGCATGAATTAGCATCCTTTTCACTCTATTACTGTACACTTGGTGTACCTTTTACCTGAAATACGTCCTCCCCATCACTGTTTGAAGGCCTCATTCAGGGACTGCTGCTTCCCGCTGGAGGTCTTGCTAGAACTAACTATACTTGGGGTGTTGGTGCATGCTTTTCCCACGGTGCCTTCTCTGTTGATTGTTCCATCAGCTGATCTCTCTGTCCATCTATCTGTCTATCTTTATGGTACTTCCTTTCTTCTTGGCATTGGTGTTGTTACTGTGTGTCCTCTCTTTCCTTCTCCCTTAGCCGTGACGAGCACTCAAATTTTCAATAGTTCACAGAAGAATCACAATTTCTTTTGGAAAAATGAGAAGTTCTGGCAGAGTTCCCATATGGCATTGCTACAGCAGAACTGAGTGGAGCCTGTCTGCTCTACACAGGCATACACTCTTTTGTTCACTAAGGCCCCAGCAATTCCCTAGAGACTGTCACTTCCCCATTTACAGCATAGTGGAGTGGATAAAGGCATAGGCTCTGAAGCTGCAGTGTCTGGGTTCAAATTCTGACTCTGACATCTACTAGCTGGATGACCTTTGATAATTTACGTAAGCTCTTGGTGCCACTGATTGATTATCTGTAAGAGATTCTTAATAGTACCTGTGTCACTGGGTTTCTGTGAGGAGTACATGAATTAGGGAAGGCATGTGAGGACTTGCCATATATATTAATACCTCAATAAATATTTAATTGCTATTTACCCTAGTATTTGCACTGTGGTTTTGTTTCTTAGAATAGAGGAAGTGTTGCCTATACTTAGGCCTCTGTTGAAAATGAGGAAACTACATACATATTTACCCCTAGTCCTTTTCATTCATTTTCTTTTCCAGGCCCCTGGGGGCGTGCACAGTTGCAGTCCCTGCATTAGATCTTGGGACCTAATCTTGGAGGTGCCACTATCGTGATGTATTCATCTTTGCTTTCCTTAAAAGTATGTACTTAGTGCTTTGAGAATACTATACTTGGGGTGTTGGTAGAATTCAGTTACATGATCATGGTCATATACTTTCAGGCTGCATCTAGGGAGATCACTGGTAACAGTGATACTATTAAAGGTACTATTAAGTCCCTTTAAAGAGCTGGTTCATTTAATTTGTGTTATATGGTCTATGCAGTGAGACTAGTATTTCCTGGTTTTCTGAAGTAGACAGAGCAAACACAGACAGAGCAAACACATCAACTAATTTGATAACATGCTCATGAAGTTACAATATACATGGAAGTTGGCTGGATAGAAATCAGTCCATGTGGCATGCAATCAATAGGAGTTTCCTACAAGCTACGTTTTCCTTTAGGTTCTGTGGGACAGTTGGCCCTTGCTTCACTAAATTGTATTTTGAATTATAGGTGGAGAGAAATAAAAAGCAGTAAGAGGAAAGAGACTGGACTGGGGAAAAGTAGTGTTTATGGGACACAGGGAGACTGGCTTGACTAGTGGTATGAATTTTTTTTAAAACATTCTTCCAGCTAAATAAATTTCATTCCCATGGGGATAGAGACTATGATTAAGAGGTCATTATGCTCTTTTTCTGCTAGTTGTCTGTGCTGAGGAGGGATGAATAATATATGTAAATTTCCCTGCCTGACTTTCTTTTGTTTGAAAACTGCTGGCTTACCACCCCCATCCAGTTGGGAGGATGTGGTTTCTTTGGTTAAAGATTCAGCTGGGTCTTTGTCCCTTATCTTCCCCAAGGGAGAGACTGATTAGATATGATGATCCAACCAGGATCACAGCCCACAGGACCATTCATAAGACGTTCCTGAAACAGATGACCCAGAATTTCTGTGCAGGGGCTCAACTCAGGACCACTCCCTACCCCTTTCTTTTCTACCTTCAGACAAATAGATGGAAGCAATGTGGCTTTCAGCTAAATGTTTGTGATACCCAGTGTAAAGGGAATAAAACTATATATCTAAACAGTTGTGTTTCTTGGTATCCTACAGTTTCTGCCCCTTTGCAATAAAAGGAAGCGAAGAAGGGTCTGGCTCAGAGAAGGTAATCACCACTTATTTGGGTTGATCCCCAAACTCACAGAATAGATGCTGCTCCCCTGGGAGGAGCACGTTGAGGGGCCCGTCGGGGAGCAAAGGAGATTAATATCCAAGAACTCCAGAGGCACCTTGAGCTCTTCATAAGTGATTGCCTTTATCCTTAAGACAATCCTGCAGGGTTTCAGGATCCCCATTGGGAAGATGAGAAAACAAGCTTCTGAGAGATTAAGTAATAACAGTTCTTAGTCACTAAATGTGTACCAGGCACCATGCTAAGCACTTCATAGCATCTCATTTAATCATTTAACAACCACCAAAGTTTATGATAGTGCTACCTTCAGTTGTTATATTTGGGAAAATTGAGACTTTGGGAGTGGAAATAACATGTCTGAACGATTTTTACCATTAACTGTCAGTCCTAGGATTTATACTGGGTCCTAACTCCAGGGCCCTGACAATCAGTCAGTGGTCCATGCTGCTGCTTGCTACTTCCTTAAGGTGACAGGATTGTAGATGTGAAAGGCAGAGTTTGAACAGGGTCTGATCTACACAAAATATATTGCTTCTGTTATCCACAATCCCCAAGAGATAGAGCTGGGGCACGTATGCAGTCCTTCCCCATCCTGGTCTGCCTTTGTGTAACAGCACCTGTCTTCTTGGGAAAAGCAAAATACTGGGCAAATCTGAAATAAAGTTGCTGAGGGGAGAGAGGTGGAGGGAGGAGGATAGATTGAGAGAGAGAGAGAGAGAGAGAGAGAGAGAGAGAGAGAGAGAAGAAGTGCTATTTTTGACAGTATCAGCCTCTTAAAAGAAAGCATCATGCAATTTGTGTATCAGCGGGAGAACTCAGTGCTTGGGCAGGCAAATCACAGCCTGCTCTGGCTGCTGTTCTCACCGTGGTCAAGGCCATTCCTTTCCTGTGTGGTTCCTCTCCCCAGATCTTCCTTGTCACCTTGCTCTCTCCACTCTCCTCCCCTCTCTCCTTAATGTGTTGCTCTGCTGGTTACGAGCTCCTCCACCAGGCATGATAAAAACAGAGCCCTAACAGGAGTAAGTGTGCGTTTGCCTTTGTGATGCCGCCAGAATCCTCCAACATAAATCCGCACCACGCAGCTCCAGCCTAGCCGGGTGCCTCGTGAAGGAGTGCTTTGGCTGTGGAGGCCGTCCGGTGTCTCGTTTCCCACAATGTTCTCAGGATGCCACCTTACAAGGTGGCAGAGGCAGGGAAGTGTGCCACTGTTAGCACGGAATGGGGAATGTAGGGGGAAAAAGGGTTTTGTAATTAGGGTTTGTACTTAAGCTCTGTCCCATGAATCACTCTGAGAACCTGGGCAAAGCTTCACTACTCTGAGTCTTAGCTTCCTAACCTGCGAAGGAAAATGATAACTTCTAAATCCTCCTATATGAGGGGAGGATGAATGCTGGGACATTGCTAGGGTCTGGAAGGCACCCACCCTGCCTGGCATATAGTAGTTATGAAATGAATACAAGTCTTCTCTTCTTTCCTCTTATATACAGTGTAAAGTGGTCTGCTTTTCATCACTGAAAGAAATTGAAAGCACTGTGGAGTTTCAGGAAGCATAGAACTCTTTCAGGGATGTTTTTGTTTCAGTCCATCATGGGCAAGCAGGGAAACTTAAGAAGCAATGGATGTGCCCCTTTCCATTGTTAGACAGAGGACAGTGACATCAGCCTGTGGTGTGACCTTGACCCTTGCACTGTGTGCCCACCTAAAGGCAAAGGGTGCAGAAGGAAGGCAGGATTCCCTAGGGAATTCCAGCAGCTCAGACAGCCAGCCACCTCCCTTTCTGGAACCTTACTTTTCTTATTTGTATATTGGTTGTAAAAATGTTAGTTGCTCAGTTGTGTCTGACTCTTTGTGACCCCATGGACCATAGACCACCAGGCTCCTCTGTCCATGGGATTTCCCAGGCAAGAATACTAGAGTGGGTAGCCAGTCCTTTCACCAGGGGATCTTACTGACCCAAGAATCGAACCTGGGTCTTCTGCATTGTCAGGCAGATTCTTTTCCATCTAAGGACTAAATTGTGTGTGTGTGTGTTGGGGAGAGGATAAATGATCTTTTCTTCCAAATAATAATCTTTTCCTGACAGTTTCCCTCTTTATATACACTCTGGCCTCATGGTTGAGAAGATCCCAACCTGGGATATCATGTTGCCTGGGTTGAAAACCCAGCTTTACAGTTTCCATACCAGGTCACCCTGTGCAAGCTCCATAATCTCTCTGTGCCTCAGTTTCCCAAATTATACAATCGGGATGAAAACAATATTACCTTCCCAGGGTTGTTGTTAGGATTACATAAGCCAGTGAGCATCTCATACTTCAGAGAAGTGCCCGGGATGAGTCAGTGCTTGATAAATGTTAACAGCAGGTCTTAGCACCACCACTAAAAGGCTAAATTAACCGCCTCCCACCCTCTGGCTTGGGCTTGTGTTCTGGGCTAGGGCACCAGTCTCCTAGAAGGTTTCTCTGCATTTTCTCTAATCCATCCCATGTGTCCTGACCTGAGAAGCTTCTGTATTGATGCAGCACTCCTCTGGCAAACCTCCAGTCTCTATTCAAACACACAAGCACACACAACGCTTTCTCTTTCTACCTCCCTCTTGGTCCCTCCCTTCTTTTTTTTCCTCTCTCCCTTTTTATCCTTCAATTCCCTCCCTCTCTTCCTTTCTCTCTGGCTCTTCTGAAGATACAGGCAAATCCAGCCTCTCTGCTGAGAGACCTTTGTCTTTGATCAGGCCTGACCTGGGTCACAGAGTTCAGGGGGTTACCATGACAACAAGCATCCCTGGCTACCCATCAGGAGGCAAGGACCAATTGAAAGGGACTGTCATTTCCCTGAGACATACTGTATGTATTCTCAGCAGCAGACCCTGCACCAATACCATACTATGGGAAGAGGGTGGGAGGGAGGGAGAGAAAGAAATATCAGGGTTTTATTTTTTTTAAAGTGCCTTCTCTGTGGGGGAGGACCACAGATTGTTCTCAGAGAGAGACAATTTATTTCTAATACAGAGGGATGAGGGTGGGGCTCACGTGTATTTCTGATGAACACAGTTGGTTTCACAAAGAAGGAAAAAATAAGTTATTTGGCCCAAAAGTGATTTTGTGATAGGTCTAATGGGAGGAGGATTGGGGTGGAGAATTAACAGTAATGAGTACCCTCTGTGACAAGCACTTTATGTTATTTCATCAGAACTCAGAGCAACTGCAATGAATTGTTATTACTCCAATTTTACAGAAGAGAAAACAGAGGCTCATAAAATTATAGTGACTCACCAAGCTAGATCACACTGCTGGTAAAGTAATGGCCCTTGACCTTGAATTGAGGTTGTTTGACTCCATGGATCATGGTTTCGACACTATTCAATGCAGTTTCCCTGTCATTCTCCCATCATAATCATCTTCCTTTTGTTTCCAAGCCACTGCTTCCTCAGAAAACATGTACAACTCTCTTTCCTGACCTCTAACCTTGTCTCCCAAAGTGGACTGCTGTCCACCATAACAGAATCACCAGGGGACTTGTGGAAATTGAACATTCCTGGACCCCACCTAGACCTGCAGAATCAGGAATCTCCAGAATCAGAGTCTAGAAAGGGGCATTTTAAACCAGCTTCCCTAGATTTTAAAGCATACTGAAGTTGGGAAGTGGTTCTTTATGGCAAGTCAACACCATCAAACAGAATTTGTTTGTTTCCCAGTTATATTCTCAGTCAACGTGACTCTAAAAGTAGAAAAATCGTAATTACCTTGAAGATACAATAATGTCACATGGTCCCAGTGTGGAGGTGGGCAGCTAGGAGACCTTCAGTCCCTGGAAGTGAGACCACTCCCTATAAAACCTTGTGATATCTCTTCCTGAGTCATGGCCTTAACCTCCCTCCTTATTTTTAGCCAAATGCCAATGCAGACAGGTGATTCTTAGGAGATATTTTCTAGCCTTGGTTTGTGTGAAGGGAGAAAAATATATTCAGTAGGAATGTTATTGAGACTAAAATGTTGATGAGCAATCTTGAACTTATGTCCGATTAAAAACTAAAACAGATATAAACAAGCTACAGTCAGTGCTGGCCTTCTCTAGTGACTCAGACAAAGAATCTGCCTGCAATGCAGGAGGTATGGGTTCGATCCCTGGATTAGGAAGATCCCCAGAAGGAGGAAATGGAAACACACTCCACTATTCTTGCCTGGAGACTCCCGTGGACAGAGCAGCCTGGTGGGCTACAGTCCATTGGGTGGTGAAGAGTTGGACACGACTGAGTGACTAACACTTTCACAGTCAGTGCTAAAGGAGGAAGACATAATTGGCATTCTCCATCATTTCTACTCCAGTGCCAGGAATTCTGTACCCCTCCCAGCCTTTCTCAACATTCTAGTTGCCCTAGAGGTAAAATTGAGGTGGGTTAATAATACCACCTGACCTGCCTCTTGAGAAACCTATATGCAGGTCAGGAAGCAACAGTTCAAACTGGACATGGAACAACAGACTGGTTCCAAATAGGAAAAGGAGTACGTCAAGGCTGTATATTGTCACCCTGCTTATTTAACTTATATGCAGAGTACATCATGAGAAATGCTGGGCTGGAAGAAGCACAAGCTGGAATCAAGATTGTCAGGAGAAATATCAATAACCTCAGATATGCAGATGACACCACCCTTATGGCAGAAAGTGAAGAGGAACTCAAAAGCCTCTTGATGAAAGTGAAAGAGGAGAGTGAAAAAGTTGGCTTAAAGCTCAACATTCAGAAAACGAAGATCATGGCATCTGGTCCCATCACTTCATGGGAAATAGATGGGGAAACAGTGGAAACAGTGTCAGACTTTATTTTTTTGGGCTCTGAAATCACTGCAGATGGTGATTGCAGCCATGAAATTAAAAGACGCTTACTCCTTGGAAGGAAAGTTATGTCCAACCTAGATAGCATATTCAAAAGCAGAGACATTACTTTGCCAACAAAGGTCCGTCTAGTCAAGGCTATTGGACTGTGAAGAAAGCTGAGAGCCGAAGAATTGATGCTTTTGAACTGTGGTGTTGGAGAAGACTCTTGAGAGTCCCTTGGACTGCAAGGAGATCCAACCAGTCCATTCTAAAGGAGATCAGTCCTGGATGTTCTTTGGAAGGAATGATGCTAAAGCTGAAACTACAGTACTTTGGTCACCTGATGCAAAGAGTTGACTCATTGCAAAAGACCTTGATGCTGGGAGGGATTGGGGGCAGGAGGAGAAGGGGATGACAGAGGATGAGATGGCTGGATAGCATCACCGACTCGATGGACGTGAGTTTGAGTGAGCTCCAGGAGTTGGTGATGGACAGGGAGGCCTGGAGTGCTGCGATTCATGGGGTCACAAAGAGTTGGACACGACTGAGCAACTGAACTGAACTGAAGTGAATAATTCTGTTTGGGAGGTAAACCCCATGTCTGCCTGTTTTCTGTCCTTGCCAGAATCAGTTTGTACCTGGTTATTCCTGAAGAGGAGCACAGGAGTCCCTAGAAAGTGCCTATAACAGACTTCTTTCCAAAACTACCAAGTCTTAAAGTAAGACTTTGATGACAAACATAGAACCACTTCTTCCATCTGTCCCCATCTCCTTATGATTTGTAACCACATTCCTTATCTCCTACCCAAATGACCACAACGGCTTTCTAAATAACCTTCTCTGCCTGCAGGTTCTCACAAACCACTGCCAAGATCATCTTTGGGAGTCTGTCTGACATGGTTCCTCCATCAGTGGCCTTCAGTGACCCCTACTGACATCAGATAAAAAATACAGAGACATTTGAAATCCTTTTCACTGTGACCACAGCCTGTCGCTCTTGCTTATTAATGTGCACACTAGTTCAAGTGGATTTCGTTCCTGAAAACAAGCCCTATGTTTTCCCACCTCTGTGTTTGCTTTTCCTCTGTCCTCTCCACCTGGAGTCCCTTCTCACCTATCACAGTTTCTTCAGGGGCCTGTCTTGGTTGTTACCTCGGCCTTGAAACCTTTGGACATTCTCCCATTCTGATGCTAACTCTCCTCCTCTTGCATGTCTGACTCTCTTAGGGCATTGGGTAGACTATCAGGTCTCTATATAATACTGCTAATGAGCTATGCTTGATCATGCATCATTTAAGGGCTGGAATCGTGTGTCTCTCACCACTGATCCCTGACGTGCAGCACACAGTTCTTTGTGTGAAGAAAAGGAGTCTGTGAAGCTGCATGGAAAGCATGGGAAGTGGGTCTTAGCCCCTCACCCACTAAGCTGCACTCTCTTCCTGTCACCTTGGCCCACACATCCGGCATGGACAAGACATGTGACAGAACACAAACACGTCATGATCACAGGGACCAAAGAAGACTCCACGTAACCACAGTCACAGTTAAAGACCAGGCTTTGACCAATGTCCCAGTTAGGGTATAACTCTCAGCAAATCCATTCAACTCCTGATAGATGGTTTGTGAAGGAGCGTCATTACTTGAGATTTTAACTCAGGCCAATCTGGTGTGGATTCCTTCTTGGGTTGGGAAAACAGGGGCCATGCTCCCTTAGTTAGGAAATTTGAACACAGCGCTTCCAACTGAAGGGAGTATTTATCATAATAAAGAAAAGAAACTTCAGACCAGCAGATACATTGAGTTGGCAGCAGAAGTTGGCAATAGATCACAATTAGTAGGTTTACCAATTATCTTCCCCCAGTGACCGGCATTGGCTGTACAGGTCTTTATCCACAACCTCAGGGCTTTGGAAACAAAACTCAGCCCCTCACCCAACCCCCAGCATGCAGGGACAGCCAACAAACAGCATCTGTTTCAAAGAAACGCCACCTGTCCAAATAGAAAAATCAAGCACTGAACCACCTCGTTTCCTGAGTATCTGTTTCCAGAGCAGAAGAGACAAACACACCATTCTGTCACTGACACAGCCTTTTCCTGCTCTGTAGGGACACGCCTGGCCCCTGCCAAGTAGACCTGGCAAGGTTTAGAGGAACATTTGGGCCTTAGCTATCAGTTCTCTGACCTTATGGGCAGAGCTGGGTGATCTGCCTTGGAGGAGCCTGAAGCTTCTTGGAGGCAGGCTGGAAGGGAGTGAATGCCGTGCACGTGTGATCAGGTCTAGCTTTCTGGAGAGCAGGTGGTGGAGGGGACCGCCAGGGAGGTCCTTTCTTGCCGTGGGCACTGGCACTAAGTCTGGAGCACACCCTCCTTTGAGGACTGCAGGAGTCCCACCTTTCACAGGGTGGAAGAAAGGTTTGCAACATCTGTGGTGTAGAAACTCCTAAAGAGTCTGCAGTTTTGTGAATGGTTAGACGGTGTTTAGAAAGGTATTTTCTGTGATTCTAAATACTTTGAGGACAACACTGATTTCCTCTGTATCATCTTTAAGTACCTTGAAGCCCCTTTTCAATGGGGACCAAAGGTATCGTGTATCAATACTACCCCTTTATGCCACTGCTCATTTCCCATGTCTGCCATGCAGAATCATTTGCTGGGATCAGATCAGTGGGTCTGAGATTGCTGGGGCAGGCACATGTGTCTGTGGCAGTTCATTTGCCATGACTCGCTGGTATTCGACCATACCTGGAGGAATCAGCATCATCTGGCCGCGTAAGGCAGAAACATGAAGGAAACCTGGCTGGACTGTGTGTGCATATGTGGTTATTTACTCATATTTTCTGCAGCTGTTTTGCAATGGTATGTTTCCTGGGACCTCTACACTACTGGTTTCTAGAATGATTCCTTTTATTGCAGAGATGAGAAGTAGAATCCTATGGAGGGAGAAGGGATTTTTCCAGACCAGCAACTCAGGAGCCTCTTAGGATGAGAGTTGCTCTTCTGTTTTTGAGTCAGGGAGCCCCATGGCTATCATAAAGGTCACCAATGGAGAGAAAGGAGAACTGGGAGAGAGCTGTGGACATGTGGCCACCCCCATTTATGTATTCTTGACATGCACATCAACCATCAGTGGTCTGACTTGGAAGATGTTCCTTTTCATTACTCTTTCCTTTTATCTTGGTCTTTTTTTCTCCAAACAGTAAATGACTTGTTATGTCTTACAGAGACATAAGCAATAGAATTAAGTATTTCTTTAATAGAGTTGAACTATTTTCAATACTTATCTCAGAAAGAAACCTTGATCATGTAAAACCCATTAAGGCAGTGTTACTCCTTAAAAAAGTGGTGCATTAAAAAAAGAAGTGCATTAAAGGGAGCATTCACTATGACCTTCAGGCTTCAAAGTGGTGAGTGGATGCTCTGGGCTCCAAAAGTCCACTTGCAAATCTTTTGAGTTGATGGTTATTGTTTGACCCATGTACATAGGTACTGGGAAACCTGATCTAAGTCCAGTCTTCTGCCTTTAATGGTGCTGTCGGTCATGGACCCCAGCACAGTGTTAGAGTAAGTACAACCATGGGCTCTGAAGTCAGACTGCCTGGATTTGAAATCTGGCTCCTTTATTAGCTGTGTCCACTTGGTCAGGTAACTGAATTCTGTGCTGCTGTTTCCTCATCTGTACAATGGGGATGGTGGTCCTTCATAGGGAAATCAAGAGGATAATATGAGCTAATGCATAGCACAGTGTGTGGCATGTGGTAGGCAGTCACTCAGCAGTAGCTCTTGTTACAGTGGAAAGTCATTTGAATTGCCAGATGACCTGAGATTTGTGTTCATGTTACTGACTTTGTCATTATGTTCTGGGCATCTGTGTGTGCGATAGGAAGATGGAGGTAATGTATTGAGTGGGCAATTCATGTCACTTTCTGTACCTTTCCCCTGCCCCCAACTTTGCATCCAAATATTTGGATCAAATGAGGTCCCTGACTTAATAAAACCTTCAGTAAATTATAACAGTGAAGCATCATTGGTGTTCCTGGACCTATAAAAACACATTCTCTACTTTGGGCCTTTCTAGGGTGATGCTTTGTAAGTATCTCAAAGTCTCTTGCCAAGCACTGTCCTCTGGATCCTCTTTGAACTTTACCTAAATGTGTACAAAGAGCTTTTTAAGTTTTTCCAGACAAAAATGCATGATTTATAAAATACCAGGCCATTTTGTTTCCTTTTATTAGGTCACATTCAATTATTTTTATATTCCTACAGATACGTTTATTTCCTGATATTTGGACAGTTACAATTCTTCAATATATTTTCATTTCTATTCAGATAAGGACAAAAGTCCTTAACAAAATCTATTTGCACTTTATCATTCTCCAGTCATAGCTAAATCTTTTCTCTTAGTTATTACCTGTGTTCTAGGAGGATTTAGCTTCTTTTGGTTTATGAGCTGTACCAAAATTTTCTGTCTTAAGAATCTTTGCACATTTTGTTCCCTCTGCCCAGACTGTTGTCTACCCCTCCCCTCACTGAACTTACTTAACTCCTATTGATACATCACATTTCAGCTTGAAAAAAGTATCCTTGGAAGAGTCTTCTCAGCCACATCCCACCCATCCTGAATTCCAGTTGGACCTTGTTATCTCTGGGTGTATTTGAGATCTTCTCTGTGTCTTTACTGTTCTGTAATTTCGACTGAATCAGCTGCTGGTTTTCATCTTTTTATCCGGCTTGGGAGTCAAAATTTTTGAATCTGAGTATTTATGTTTTCCATAAATTCTGGAAAATTCCCTTCAAATATTACCCCTGCGTCACCCTTTCTTGTCTCCATCTGGAACTTAAAGAAGATGCACCTGGGTTTTTTTTCCTCTCTCATGTCTCTTCACCTCTTTATTATATTTGTACTCCTGTGTGATTGTCGGAATTTGATCTGATTTTTTCTGGTACACTAATTTTCTCTTCAACTCTGTCTAATTTGCTGTTTAACACTTCCACTGACATTTTATATTAATGACTACTTTGCTTCTCTAAATCCTAACTGGTACTTTTCCAAATATGTCTGGTCTTTTATGATAGTGCCTTTTTCTTTTAAAAGTATTTTTGATTGCTTTTATGTTTTTACTTTTACTTCTGATTCTTGCTCATGTATTATATGTTGTCACATAATTTATAACTTTTTCCTGCTTAGAGCAGCGTCAGAATAATTAGCTTCTTACTATGGTTTTGATTTCCTTTTTGGTGTAGAGATTTCTTAACTTGCATTTAAAAGGCTATTTGTTATATCTTTCTCCAGTATATCTAGGTGTTTTATAGTGGGAGTTTTACTCTGCCAAATTGTTGAAAGTAGGTGTCCTCTATGTCCCGTTTTATAGACTATCATAATAGTCATGGACCATTAAACAATAATCATGTGTTTAATGTCTTTCTTCCCTTCAAGAATGTAGTTCCATGGGGACAGGGACCATGTTTGTATTACCCCCAAATTGTAGCTCCAGCTCCTAGCCTAGTGCCTAGATTGTTGTAGGGATCAATATTATTGAAATAAATGAATGATATGGAGGCAGAGGTGGCTCTGGATGTCATGTCATGATGGGTTAGGAGCCCCCCTCCATCTTTTTACAACCTTTTACACACTCTCACCTTTCCTTGAATGCTGCTCTTCCCTAAAATGATTTAATCCCTCTGTAATTGACATAATATCTTACAGGTGACTTCACACTGTATTGCATTTAATTACCTTCTGTATAGATTATTCCACTTGAACTTAAAACCACTTTAAACCTAGGAAAGGATTAGGTGATTAGCCTCTCTTTATAGATGAGGATACTGAAGGTCAGGGAGATATGTCTTACCTTTTGTAAGACAGTCATTAGTAAATCTCAAAGTTAAATCTAGGCCTTTTGACTTTAGTTCTATAAGACTCTGCCATAAGTCTTTGGAATGCATACCAGAGGCTCTTAATGTGAAAATAAAATCCTGTTTGTTTCTTTCCTGAACTACCTATTTCTTGCTCAAGAAATCAGCATCAAGGACAGAATGGGTGCCGACACTCAACTGGTGTCATTTCAGTTTCCATGGCTAGAATCTTAGGACTCAAATGACTTGATTTTTCATTTGGACCACGTGTTTGTTTCTTTGGAGACACACATTACAAACCACCTTCGGTCAAAGAATCCAGGTTGCTGGAGAACCCTGTTTGTGGCCTAGTTGGATGTGGAGGTGTCTGGTAAAGGGTGGCATGTTACAAGTCACACAATAGAAACACAAGGTTCATCAATGTTGAACACTGGGAGGGGTGAGACGAGGCATGGAGAGGGAACACGCGGGCAGTGACAGTCAGAGCAAGCTGAGGCCCCAGGGTCAATTTCCAACCTCCGGGCTGAAGATCGCAGGTGGCTGGAATCTCCCAGGCCCACAGGTATCCAAGAAGAGACCTCTTGACAGCTCCCGTGTGGCACTGGAGCCATGTGGCAGACACGGCAGCTTCCTTTCTGAGGCAGGGAGGGGAGAGGGTTTACCGAGGAAGCAAATCTTGGCTACTTACCTCAGGGCGGACCCCTTGGGCGTCGCAATGCCATAGCCTTTGGAATCCAAGTTACCTCCCACCTTCATGGTGTCACAGGGTTTCCGCTGCTCAATGTACTCATTCATGGTGGACTCTAGAAGGTAGGCATATTTGCCTTTGGATTTCCTTACTCGGATCATCCCCTCCTCTGTGGTCCGCACAAACACGGATGGCTCTGCTGACTTCATGTACGTCCACATCTTCTCAAACACGGCGATTTTAGATCTCTGGCCGGGGACAGAACAAAGCTGGAATGAAGCATGGGCTGCACTTGGCATGGAGGTCGGCACACACACACTAATGAAAGAGCTGAATGTGGCTTGATCACACATTCATGAGCGAGATTAGCTCAGGAAGAAACAAATTATGAGTGATTGCAAAATAAGAGGCTCTAATTAGTACCAGTAGGCTCCGAAGTACAAATATCTTGCAAATACAGAATGAATAGGAGAACTCAGGATCTTTTAATTACTGCTAAGTAGTTAGATTCCTCTTAAACACGGGAAGAATTAAGAAACTGGGGCTCTGTCTGACTCTTAAAGACATCAAAGGACCTATCTATTGTTCAATAAGGTCATATTTACACAGTCCTGAAGAAGTGGAGAGCTGACTACAGTTGGAATCTGAGTACATCATTAAAAGACAACAATAAAGAATTTTTAGACCATAGGTGCCAAGTTACAGTCATCTCGTATTGCAAGACTGTTCTCAGAATGTAATTTGTTGTCTGATAAAGTTAATAACTTGGGACTTGATATGGTCTTCTGCTAACATTTCAAAAGCCTCTATACCCAGCCAAGCTGCTTTCCTCATTTCCTCCTGAACTCATTTTAGACCTTCCTTCCTTTGTGACTTCAACTCATTTGTTCACTCCCCTGGAGATGCTGGTTCTCTCCAGCCACATTCCACTCATTATCTCACAGGTCAGAACAAGTAGTGTGTATTCTGAGACTATCTTGGCTCCAAGGACAATAGTTCTCAAATTCTAGTGGGCACCAGAATCCTGTATGGAGACTGTAAATATGCAGGCCACAGGCTCTAAACCTAGAGATTTTGATTCAGCAGGTCTGGGGTGGGGCCTAGAATAAATCTTTTTCAGAAGCTCCCCATGTTATTCATCTGTATGGCCTGTGTGCCCTCACTTGAGAAGGAATGTTGTGAGGATTGATACTCCTCTAGGACACACAGTCCGGTCACTTACTGGATATCCAGGCTAGACTGTTAAGGATTGAGAGCCATTCACACTTGGGCACAGGTGTCAAGTTTGTGGGCACTGCCTGGGGATAGGGGACATCTTTCCTTCCATGAGTCCTTCACAGAATCTAACCTTTCATCCAGCAGACTCCTGGTCAGGGTCCATGATCCAGGACGAAAATCAGCATTGTCCTGTGTGACGTTATTCCCCAAAAGCGTCCCTTCACTGGCAGGTATTAAATAGATGTATGTTAGGGCTACTGATGTCCAGCTTTTGAAAATGCTTTGTAAATGGACAAGTGTTAAACACATATGTTCATGTGTGTGTGAGTGTGTGTGTGTGCATGTGTGCTTAGTTGTGTCAGACTCTTTGTGACCCCATGGACTTTAGCCCATCAGGCTCCTCTGTCTATGGAATTTCCCAGGCAAGAATACTGGAGTGGATTGCCCTTTCCTCCTCCAGGGCATCTTCCCGACCCAGGGATTGAACCCAGGTCTCTTGCATTGGTAGGTGGATTCTTTACTGCTGAGCACCTGGAAAACCCTAAACACATAAAAGGGACTATATTTTTAAGCTTTTTATTTTGTATTGGAGTATAGGCAATTAAATTCTCCAAGCCAGGCTTCAGCAATATGTGAACTGTGAACTTCCAGATGTTCAAGCTGGTTTTAGAAAAGGCAGAGGAACCAGAGATCAAATTGCCAACATCTGCTGGATCATCAAAAAAGCAAGAGAGTTCCAGAGAAACATCTATTTCTGCTTTATTGACTATGCCAAAGCCTTTGACTGTGTGGATCACAATAAACTGGAAAATTCTAAAAGAGATGGGAATACCAGACCACCTGACCTGCCTCTTGAGAAACCTGTATATAGGTCAGGAAGCAATAGTTAGAACTGGACATGGAACAACAGACTGGTTCCAAATAGCAAAAGGAGTACGTCAAGGCTGTATATTGTCACCCTGCTTATTTAACTTATATGCAGAGTACATCATGAGAAACCCTGGGCTGGAGGAAGCCCAAGCTGGAATCAAGATTGCCAGGAGAAATATCAATAACCTCAGATATGCAGATGACAGCACCCTTATGGCAGAAAGTGAAGAGGAACTCAAAAGCCTCTTGATGAAAGTGAAAGTGGAGAGTGAAAAAGTTGGCTTAAAGCTCAACATTCAGAAAACTAAGATCATGGCATCTGGTCCCATCACTTCATGGCAAATAGATGGGGAAACAGTGGAAACAGTGTCAGACTTTATTTTTCTGGGCTCCAAAATCACTGCAGGTGGTGACTGCAGCCATGAAATTAAAAGACGCTTACTCCTTGGAAGGAAAGTTATGACCAACCTAGACAACATATTGAAAAGCAGAGACATTACTTTGCCAACAAAGGTTTGTCTAGTCAAAGCTATGGTTTTTCTAGTAGTCATGTATGGATGTGAGAGTTGGACTATAAAGAAAGCTGAGTGCTGAAAAATTGATGCTTTTGAACTGTGGTGTTGGAGAAGACTCTTGAGAGTCCCTTGGACTGTAAGGAGATCCAACCAGTCCATCCTAAAGGAGATCTGATCTGTCCTGGGTATTCATTGGAAGGACTGATGTTGAAGCTGAAACTCCAATACTTTGGCCACCTGATGCAAAGAGCTGACTCATTTGAAAAGACCCTGATGCTGGGAAAGATTGAGGGCAGGAGGAGAAGGGGATGACAGAGGATGAGATGGTTGGATGGCATCACCGACTCAATGAACATGAGTTTGGGTAAACTCCGGGAGTTGGTGATGGACAGGGATGCCTGGCATGCTGCGGTTCTTGGGGTCGCAAAGAGTCGGAAATGACTGAGGAACAGTACTGAACTGAACTGATAGGCAATTAACAATGTTGTGATATTTTCAGGTGGACATGAAAGGGACTCAGCCATACAAACGGAATATATTTTTTAAAGCCAGTTACTACTAGAGTCAGGCAACCTATCTAATCTAGTGATTGATATATAGATTACAGATTTCTTTATACATGTAATATGTCATTATTCCTCACACACAATATCAGGATTATTTTCTTGATATCAACAGGAGTTGGCAAAATACTGACATAATCTCTAAAGATATTTGGGCCCAGGAAAATTCTAGCTCTCAAGGAAAAATGAATGGAGATAGTTACTGGGAATGTTAGTGAAGCATTTGGTAGAGGGAGTTGTAAGATAGTCTTTAATCAAGTAAACTAGGTGATTTGTTTCATAAGTGGGCACCAGTGTGAGCATTGGCTTGGGGGTGAAGAGCCCTGGGTTCCAGGCTTCTATCTACTGCTAACTTTCCCTATTTGTTCTATGAGGAGTTTTGGTATGGTCACCTTTCAGTTCCTTGCTAACTTGAAATATTTGATTCTTTACATGAAGATTCATCATTCAAGCAACAATGTCCTGGGGAGGGGGAAAAAAAAGAAAGGAGAAAAGGGATGGAGGATCTCAAATTAGGAAAAGGAATACCCTTGACCAATCATGGGATCTAGAGTATATTGAATATTCTCTTATAGGAAACTGAGAAATAGATAAAATCAGCTGTGCCCAGATTTTCAGATCACCTTCCAGGCCCAGAACCAACAAAGCACACAGCAGGGCAATTGCAAGATGCAATTTGACCTGACAGGATGGTCACAGCGGGGAGCGGGGCTGCAGACAGGCTGAGCTGCAGAGTGCTCTGGGCAACAGTATGCGGAAAATTAATATGTCCCCTCCACCTCACCCCAGTGCTCCTGGCACCAAGGCTGCACTCACAGTCTCTGGGTGTGAACTATCAGGAAAATCTCATCTTCAGGAACACGAAGACAGCGTGGCAGGGAGGATGGGAAAGCAGGCTTGGGGTGTTTGTTCTCAGATCTCTCTATCATTTGCAGCTCCCATGGCCCTTCACACATCTTAATTAACTGTCGATGGAGGACTGAGTGACTCTGGGTTGGGGCTGCCAAGGAGCTCTCGGCTGCCATGGGGACGACAAGCTGGATTTTTCAGAGATTAAAAAAAAACAACTGTTCCTAACCAGTTACTAACAAGACTGAAGGTGCCGGTGGGAGCAGGAAGGCAATTGTATATCATACACTCTGCAGTCCTCAAAGCACTTGGTACAGACTAGGGTATGTGAGGGGGTCTAATTCAGTGGAAGAGCTTTGAAGTGTCCATGAATATAGAAATGGAGGGTGTTTGGGGGATCTGTATAAAGCTGAGAAACGTTCTCAGTGTCCCTGGCGTACACTCATTTAAGCAGTTGCCTGTAATCTCGTGCTCTCTGAGAGGGATATTTTAATGACGGTATTGGTTCCCTTCTGTGGAAGTGCCCCTGGGCAAGGGATGTCCCTACCCTGAAGAATTCCTTCGTAGATCCCGCTTCTAGGGTCCCGTAAGCGATTTCCGTCTGCTTTGCTAGGTCCTCAGCACTCTCAATGGGAGACACCATCCTCTCCACCGTCAGGAAGGCGGCCAGGTTGGCTGTGTAGGAGGAGATGATGATCAAGGTGAAGAACCACCAGACGCCGCCCACGATGCGGCCGGACAAGGACCTGCAGGCCAAAGGGAAGAGATGTCAGAAGCACAGACATCAATTATAGAAGGCTGTGTGACAGGTGGCGCTAGTGGTAAAAAACCCAGCTGCTAATGCAGGAGACATAAGAGACGTGGGTTTAATCCCTGGGTTGGGAACATCCCCTGGAGGCAGTGGTAACCAACTCCATTATTCTTGCCTGGAGAATCCTTTGGACAGAGGAGCCTGGCGGGCTACAGTCCACAGGGTTGCAAAAAAGTCAGAGATGACTGAAGCGACTTAGCATGCACACATGTGGGCGGGGCCGAGGGCTAGCCTCAGCTCATCAGCAGAGCTGGCACGCCCTACTGCACCCTTCTCTTCTGTCAGCAGAGTGTGAGAATCCAAATGTCAGAGCCTCCTGTGCATTTTCGTTCCTTATCGTGGATGAGGACTTGTGGGGTTGCCATTCATGGGTGAGACAGCTCTGCAGGCACATCTTCACACTCACTGTCACACATGCATACACATCGAGACACATGCCAACAAAGAGATATGCCAACACTTGCCCATGAAATCACCAACACGTATAAACATCCTGTTATGTGCAGTTACATATATACCAAAAGTATGAACATACATAGATGAATGCAATGCATTTACACACACGATGCACACATTTGATCATGTCCAGAAATATTTTCAGACTGCCTTCTAGCCAATGCCCTCCTGGCTGGCAAAGGCTACCAAAATGATGGATTAGAAGAAAGGGAAGGGAGACCATTTTCAAAAGAAAAGACACCACCAGCATTCTGTCCAGCCACTTCGGGGAATGTCACTTGTTGAGCGCAGGCACAGTTCCCTTACCACGGTGAAAGAGAACTTGACTGAAGTTAAAGACAAATGATAGTCTAATCTGGATCAAAGTGGTAAATATGACAATCATATATGAGAAATTCATCCTTGAGATTATTGTCCTGTTCTCCTCTCTTATTCGGAGAAGGCAATGGCAACCCACTCCAGTTCTCTTGCCTGGAAAATCCCATGGACGGAGGAACCTGCTAGGCTGCAGTCCATGGGGTCGCTGGGAGTCGGACACGACTGAGCGACTTCACTTTCACTTTTCACTTTCATGCATTGGAGAAGGAAATGGCAACCCACTCCAGTGTTCTTGCCTGGAGAATCCTAGGGACCAAGGAGCCTGGTGGGCTGTCGTCTATGGGGTCGCACAGAGTCGGACACGACTGAAGCGACTTAATGCTAATGCTCCTCTCTTATTCCCAAAGCTGTGAAGAGAAACATGACCAGCCAAGAGTTCTACTGTGACTGTTTGGATTTAGCTAGGAGATTTCAAGTCCAGGGCTTCCCAAAGATATTACCAGTGATGTTGATGTTATATGGGCTGATTTTATGTGGTGGCCAGACGTGGCATCAAGTCAGACTCAATCAGATAGTGACAGAGTTATTCCATTACTCCTTCCATCCTGCTCAGTTTGTTAAGGAAGTGTCATCCTGAAGCCGCTGTACCCTTAATCCCTTTATAACATGTACTCTGACAGTGTCAAGCTCAGGGGTGACAATGCTTAACTAGAACCTCATGCTTAACAACGAGAGCAATCACTAGTCCAAACCACCGAGTTTTACTGATAAAGAAACTCAGGAGTCCCAAGTCACACTGACCCAGGAGCAGCACCCAGGCCTGCTGGCTGGCTTGATTGTTGAGACCTTGTCAACCCTCTCTGTATTATTCCCACGTTCCTGTCTGTTCCACTTTGTTTTGGTTCCTGGGAGATTCCTTTTCACTCTAGGCAGGCAGCATTCACCCCAAGAAAACCAACAAATACTTATTGCTTGTTCTATGGATGGCACTGTCCTAGATGCTTCAGAGGAAGAGGGACATAAAAGGAGATTTGTTCAAAGGAGTGAAAGCATGAGAGTGCAACGAAACCATGCCCTTTGAAGAACAGCTGCAGGAAGAGGGGAGGCTGTACAGGAAGAAGAGACTTGGAGAGGTGTGTTCACTGAAGGACTGACATGAGGCTTGTGCCACATGACCTGATCCAGGCACATTTGGCAGAAGTTACAGGAAACAGATGCTGTCTGAATAGGAGGAAGATATTTTTGATGGCGAGTGTAGTGCAACAGTGGCTATTATGGGGGTGAGAGAGAGTTTCCCCATTTCTGAAGATGTTCAAGTGATAAATCATTTATAGAGATGTACTTGGTGCCCACCCATGGTTCTCCAGGGTACTAGGTACAGATAGAGGAAGGGCAAAGCATCACATGGGACCAGAGACCAACTGCTTCCTCTTACATGCCTAGCTCTGACATTGTGTGATTTGAAATTATTAGTAGGTAGGCCAGGATGTATGGATTCTATTGGACAGTTAAACAAGATGAGACACATAGAGGCAAATCGTTTTCCTAATGCCCAAGGAGTCATACGCAGTTGGACTCCAGATCATACTAGTCTTCTGATGACTGGTCCAATGTTCTGTTCACCTTCTGTGCTGTGTGTTAAGTCGCTTCAGTTGTGTCAGACTCTTTGCGACCCCCATGGACTGTAGCCTGCCAGGCTCCTCGGTCCATGGGTTTCTCCAGGCAAGAAACTGGAGTGGGTTGCCATGTTCTCCCCCAAGGGATCTTCTTCACCCAGGGATCGAACCTGCATCTCTTACGTCTCCTGCATTGGCAGGCGGATTCTTTACCACTAGCCCTGTTATAGGTGTGCAGGGTTATGAGAAGATGCTTTTCCAATTCTGGATGATCACAAGGGCACTTGAACAGGATTTCTTGTTTCCATTCAACTCCCAACCCCCCCATCTTCCCACTTTCTGCCTAATCAGCTCTCCACAAGGCAGCCTGCAGGATCTTTTGAAAAACATTGATTACATCCTGTTTCTTTGTTGCTTAAAACCCATCAAAGCTCTCCTCTTACACTTGGAATAAAATTCAACACCTCAGTGGCCCTGTGTGGTCTGGCCCTTGGTTCTCTCACCATTGCCGCTACAACATGGATTCTGTAACTCCAGTCACACGGAAATTTGTTTGATCCTTCATACTCAAAAGCCTCTTACCCTTAGCACACGCTGCTCTTTCCCGTGATCAATGCATCAACCCTATTCATCCTTCAGACCTCAGCCTAGTCCTCACTCTTTCAGCGTTCGAGCTTATGACTTTCAGATCCCCATGCAGCTCACATCACAGTTGATGTCTGACATCTATTTGTGTGAGTGACTGTCAGTTGTGCCCCTCGAGCATGTTCTCTGTGAGAGTAAAGGAACTTACAGCTCTTTTGTGCCCTGTGGAATCTCTAGCACCCAGTACACACTCAGCCTCAATAACAAGTGAATTGCATGGATGCCACCTCTTTTAGAACTGGATGGCTCCATTCATGTTAGACTCTAGAGCTCAGGAATAACTTTCAGGGCCAGGATAATTCTAACCTGCTTATGTTTCACCATGTCTGGAGTTATGGCCCCAAACTGTGTGTTCAGGATAG
Source organism: Bubalus kerabau (assembly GCF_029407905.1). Lineage (NCBI taxonomy): Eukaryota > Metazoa > Chordata > Mammalia > Artiodactyla > Bovidae > Bubalus > Bubalus kerabau. The sequence continues at coordinate 233,967,674 of NC_073624.1, read as the reverse complement.
CCACATTATGTGAACTGAGAGACCCAGCTAAAGTCTCCCCACTTGGGGCTCATCTGGTGAAGCTCAAAGTCTTTCCAAGAAAGGTCCTGGTCTGTGGGTCCCTTTTCCCTGTTCTTTAATGAATATTTATCAGCTGGGTGTTGAGAGAAGCATACCCTATAGAGGATTCCCCACATCCCCCTACTTGATGAAGATAGCAAAGAAAAATTCTTCTGCTCCATAGCCAGGAGAATAACTGTCATCGTGGAATAGCTGAGGGGCTGGGAGAAGGGGCTCTTCAAAATGAGACATGATTCCAGTGCTTTGTTTATATTCAGGCTATAATATGGAACTTGAGTGTGAGTGAACCCCCTTTCAGTTCAGACCTGGCACAGGCAAAGCGGAGCCTCCACGTGAGAAGTCTGTATGTTCCCAGCTCCATCCCAGAGGCAGGGAGCTGGACTTATTTAATATTAGAAGCTAGGACTAGCAGTGAGAGTCTTTGCTGCTTCAGTGACCAGCCCCATATCCTTGGCAAGCTTCCCACCTGGCTGGGCCTCAGTCTCCTTCCCGTTTAGTGGGTGAGACTAACCCTGTCTCGTGGTGGGAAACCAAAACTTTCAGAACTAGAAAGATTCTTAGTCCATTTTTTTTCCTTTAATGGATACAAGCTATTGCAATTCAAATGGTAGAGGGGAAAGTACTCTGAAAGGTGCTGTTGAAACAGAAGACATTATTTTGATGATGATGGTGTTTCTCCCAGGGAGTCACAGGGCAAAGAACCACTTTTCTTAGTAGGGATGGAACAACTATAATCTGAACCCCTTGAAGTTCTGTGTAATCACCTGAATTTTATTAGTCTTGTAACTTGGCATAGCTCTTCACCTGAATTTTATTAGTCTTATAATATGGCATAGCTCTTTGCCAAACTTCCTAGATGATCGAGGAAACACTATGTTCCCCCAGAATTGGCCACGATTTATGTGGCTTGTTGGACTTTTATCTTACTTGAACTTGGTTCATAGCCCTGTGAAGTAGACAGGAGAGGAATGAATGCCCCCATCTGACAGACCAAAGAACCACAGGTCAGGGACATAAAGGGACTTGTCCAGGGTCACGCAGTGAGGCAGAGCTGGGACTAGCACCCAGGACTTTGTATTTCCTGTCCACTCCAGCCACTGCAGAGTACTCCCTACTTCACCAACTTATGATCTGTCTGTAGAAGGACATGGACTTCCTCACCCCATGACGACTCTGTGATGCTGGATCATGGCCAACACTCAACTCTTTTTTTTTTTTTTAACTTTGGGACTATTTTGATTGATTGATTGATTGAAGTATAGATGATTTACAGCATTGTATTAATTTCTGCTCTATAACAAAGTGATTCAATTGTGCACCTATTCATCCTTTTTTAATATTCTTTCCTATTGTGGTTTATCATAGGACTGAATATAGTTCTCTATACTATTCAGTAGGACCTTATTTATCCATCCTGTGTGTAATAGTTTATATCTGCTAACCCCAGTTTCCCACTCCATCCCTTCCCCAACCCCTTTCCCTTTGGCAGCCACATTCCTGTTCTCTATGGCCTTGAGTCTTTTTCTGTTTCATATAGATTCATTTGTGTCCAATTTTAGATACTACATATAAGTGATACCATATGATATTTATCTTCCTCTGCCTGGCTTACTTCACTCATTATGACACTCTCTAGGTCCATCCATGTTGCTGCAAATGGCATTATTTCATTCTTTTTATGGCTGAGTAGTATTCCATTGCATATGTGTACCATCTTCTTTATCTTTATGGATAAAGAAGATGGACATTGAGGTTGTTTCCCTGTCTTGGCTGTTGTGAATGGTGCTGCTATGAACATAGGGGTGCATGCATCTTTTGGATTAAATTTTTGTCTGGATATATGCCCAGGAATGTTCGCCTCTTGTAATGTTCCCCAGAACCTTTGGAATCCACCCAAAGCAGTTTGGCCACCATCATCTTCACAGAATTAGAAACCTGTTTGCATTTTTGTTGTTGTTGTTGAATAACAAGTCACTACAAGTTTAGTAACTCACTGATGATCTCCTAGTTCTGTAGGTCGGAAGTCTGAGTGAGGGTGTCTAGACTCTACTCAGTGTCTCGCCAGGCTGAAATCAACATATTGGCTGGGGCTGTGGTTCTCATTTGGAGGTTGGGGTCTTCTTTTATGCTCACTGGCTGTTTGCAGAATTCATCTCCTTGTGGTTGTGGGAATGAGGCCGTCATTTCCTTGTTGACTGTCCACCAGGGGCTGGTCTCAGTTCCTGGAAGCTGCCAGCATCCCTCATCATCTGCCCCCTCCACCTTCAAGCAAGTGAGAGTGTAGCAAATCCCTTAATTCTTCCAATTTTTCTGACTTCTAGCTCTGGAGAAAACGCTCTGCTTTTAAAGGGCTTATCAGATTGGGTGATGGCCATCTGGATAATCTTAAAGTCAACTGGCTTGGGACTTTAATTACATTTGTCTAGTCTCTTCACAGGAGTACCTAGGTTTGGGTTTGGATCACCAAGAGACAGGAACTTTTTGAACTGCATGTATCATACTGATTATTCACTCATTTTACAAGCATTGCTTATACAATAGGTACTGTTGGGCACAGGGACTGGGGGAGATAAAAGTGAATACACCACAGTCTCTTCCTTCCAGGAAGAAAATGAGAAAGTGGTGGGCAAACAGAGGCTTTGGGGTCAGATACTTTGATTCTCTGTGGAGTGTTGTGTTTGGAGCACAGAGTCTGGAGCATAGCGATCACTCAATAAAGCCATCATCACTATGTTATATAAATATCATAAACAGTGATTATAGCTTTATCTTGATCATGTGACAAGTAAGAAAGCAATACTAAGGGAACACAGAAGCGCTTGCTAAGCAGAGGTTGGGAAAAGTTACCAGTGGAGGAGAAACTTGTACTCCTTGAAGTATGAGTAGGAGACTGCCAAGGTGGGAGAAGGGAGGGGGGCTAGAGATAAGAAGGAGCTGAGTGGGGTATCACCTTCTCTGTGAACTTCCCTGCCTTTGCCATCAGAGCACTGGGTAGCCCTTTCTGTATCCGTGTTATACCACGATCATTCTGCTCTTAAAATTCTAACCCTGCTGGGGTGATGATTTAAGATGTCACTATGATTATTTATAGGAGAAGGCAATGGCACCCCACTCCAGTACTCTTGCCTGGAAAATCCCATGGATGGAGGAGCCTGGAAGGCTGCAGTCCATGGGGTCGCTGAGGGTCGGACACGACTGAACGACTTCACTTTCACTTTTCACTTTCATGCATTGGAGAAGGAAATGGCAACCCACTGCAGTGTTCTTGCCTGGAGAATCCCAGGGACGGGGAAACCTGGTGGGCTGCCGTCTGTGGGGTCGCACAGAGTCGGACACGACTGAAGTGACTTAGCAATAGCAATGATTATTTATGGTATTTACTCTTTAACATTGATGATGATGGGTTGAACTAAAACAGAGCCCATAGATAGTGGGAGAAGCAGGCTGACTGGAGTGGTGAAGATATATAAGGGTTTGATGATCCATAGGGGCAGAGGCAGTGAGAGAGAGAAATGCTCAATTGCCAGTCCTTGCCCACCGGGTAAATGCATTCTGACGTGGCCTGGGGAGCCAGATGCTGCCTGCTAGATGCTGGTCTCCTCTGGAAAATGACATTTTTTTCCCTTTGGTCAGTGAGACACTAAGCATACCATTAAACGCATAACTTGGTGCTAGTGAAAGACAGAAAGGATCTGGCTAGACCATCTTTGGGTTCTGATAGTTAGCATTTCCTTTTTGGTCATGGATTCGGATTCAACACAGGCCTTTAAATGTGTATTTCTAATCTCACAGCTTGGATTTGTCTTTCTAGATGAGGTAGTGGGCATTTTTTTTTTCCTATAAAAGGCTAGGTAGTAAATATTTCAGGCTTTGAAGGCCTTCTAGTCTCTGCTGTACTCCTCATCCCTGCTGGTGTAGTGTGAAAATAGCCACAGAAAACGTGCACACACGTGCACGTGCTGGGTTCTGTTACAACCTGCATCACAGAAACAGCGGGCTGGATGTAGCCTGTGGCCTGTAGTTCAGTGACTTCTGCCCTCAGTCTTACTCTGAATCGCAGAGATCTTTGATTGAAGTGAATACACTATTTTGACATTTTTTTTTTTTAATCATCTATCCAGTTATTAGGCTTCCCATGTGGCGCAGTGGTAAAGAATCTGCCTGCCACACGAGAGGCTTAGGTTTCGATCCCTGGGTCTGAAGTTCCCCTGGAGTAGGAAATGGCAACCTCCTGGCAGGCACAGGAGCCTGGCAGGCTACAGTCCATGGGGTCACAAAGTGTTGGACCTGACTGAGTGACTGAACATGCATCCAGTTATTAGTACCACTCACAAACACCTGAAGTACTACAGTGATCCATTTGCCAGTTACTTTTGTGCTATCCTCATGGAGAAAGGTGAAGGCATTGTTTAGGAGAATAGGCTCAGGGGCCAGACAAGACAGGATGGTCCTGCCGTGTTAACTTATTGGTTGTATGATATTGGGCAAGTCATTAAATCTCTTTGTGCTTGTTTCTTCATAAAATGGAGTGCTAGTACTCATCTTAAAGGTATTCTTAGTAATGAGAAAGAAAAAAGTACCAATGAAGCCTGTAGCTCAGGGCCTGGAATGGAGAGAGTGTTTCAGGATGGAGGTGTGCAGACGGTGTTTGGAGCAATGTCCTGGTTGCAGGTGGGGCAGCAGGTGCTGTGGCCAGGGGCCTTTAAGAAAGCAGATACATGTGGCCAATGTAGGAAGTGGGACGGCGTTAAACAGGAATTAGCTTCTGATTTCATCAATCTCCCCCCTGCCCAGGACATCTGTCACAAGGAGTTAGATATGGACATTCTTCTTTATTTCAAAAGCTTTGTCCAAGAGGAAGGAGACAGAAGGGACACCTCCTGTGTGCCTTCATTCAGCTAAGCTCAAGAGGTCACTGAACTCAAGCTATTTCCCTTGGTCATCTGCTTCAAATGGCTATTTTTAAAAAGTAATGGAAACAGGAGCATGAAGGCAAGGACTTGGATGGCCCTCCTCTAAATTACTGAGAGATAAAGGTCCATCTTGACTAATTATTCAGCTGAGCTATGTTCAGAGAGAGGCTCACTTGGTATCGGGCCTTGAGGTTCCCAGGCTGGGGTAAATTACTGGCCAACTACAACAATTCCACTGATGAGTCCCCTTCATCCAAGATGCTATGCCTGAGTGGCAAAGCATCCCATTTTCACCAGCTGCAGATCACGCAGCGCTTCCCTGGTAGAGTGGAAGTGAGTCATGTTAATTGCCCAGCTGCTGGTCACTGTGTTCCAGCCCCAGAGGAGGGGGCAGGTCTGGGCTCGTGTGCTGAGTCCCAGGGTGGGAAACTGGGGGCTGGACAACAAGCTCCAACAAGAGCCTGGTACCCTTCCAGTAGAATTTGCCGAGCTGTGTTTCGAAGAGGGATGGTCTTATGTTCCTATTATTTTCCACTGAGATAAGCTTTAGGAGTGTAGTGTGGTTCACAAAAGAATGCATGTAGATCAATTTGTTCATTTTTTAATATTTACTGGTTCTTTGGCTCACTGTCTAAGTTTCAGTCTCTATAACTGAAAATGGAGATCCTGAATTTCATCTCATGAATTGTGAGAATTTGATGAGCAAGTCAAGTTTTGCATCTAGCACAGATTCAGCAGGACTCGAGATGTTCACTTGATGCATTGATGATGATGACATGGTGATGGTGGGGGTGATGATACAATGATGATGATGGTGGTGGTGGTGGTGGTGATGATGATTTCTTCTGGAAACATTCTGCTTAGCTTCTAGGCTCCATGCTCTCTTTAGTCTCCGTGTACTTTGCAGGTTGGTCCTGCTTAGTCTCCTTTGGTGGCTCTTCCTTTCTTGCTTAATCTTAAGTTCCTGTTGTGTCCAGAGCTCAGGCTTCAGCCCTCTTCCCATCCCTGTCTACCGTCTTACCACAGATGATCTCCTCCAAGCCCATAACTTTCATATGTGGATGCTGCTGCTGCTGCTGCTGCTGCTAAGTCGCTTTAGTCGTGTCCAACTTTGTGCGACCCCATAGACGGAAGCCCACCAGGCTCCCCCGTCCCTGGGATTCTCCAGGCAAGAACACTGGAGTGGGTTGCCATTTCCTTCTCCAATGCATGAAAGTGAAAAGTGAAAGTGAACTCGCTCAGTCGTGTCTGACCCTCAGCGACCCCATGGACTGCAGCCTACCAGGCTCCTCCATCCATGGGATTTTCCAGGCAAGAGTACTGGAGTGGGGTGCCATTGCCTTCTCTGATGTGGATGCTAACAGCTCCTAAATATCAATCTCCTGTCCTTCTGAACATGAAGTACTTATTCTTCTCCATCTTCCTCCTCTCAGGAAATGACACCATTGTGCCCCCTGCTATTTAGACCAAACACCAGGTGGACAGTTCTGACTTGTCTCTTTCCCTCACCTCCAGTCCATCAAATCCAGTCATCCTGCACAGTCCCTGGTAACATTTGAGATACTATTGAATATATACTAGCACCACATTTCCTTGTTTCTTCTCTTGTTCTTGAACAGCCTATGTCTACACAATAGCCAGAGGGACCTTTTAAAGCTGTAAATAGGATCATGTTGTTTCCCACCCCACTTAAAATCTGTCACACTTAGAAAATAAAATCCAAATGCCTTGATCAGGTGAACTTCATCTGGCCCTCCTCTAATCTCATCTGGTACTGTCTTTCCTGCCATGGCTCTGCCCCAGCCTCATTGGCTTTGTTCTAGTTCCTAGAACACACCAAAGTCTTTCCCACATTAAGACATATGCAGTTGTTCCCCCACCTGGAACTTACTTCCCTGAAAGTGTCCCAGTGCCCAGGCTTCTGCTCAGACATCAGCTCCTCACATAAACCCCTCCAAGTAATCTCTCTGCCATCCAGCTCTCTCATCTGACCTTGTTTTCTTTTCTTCATAGCATTTATCAAAGTGTAATGTGTTCTTTAAATAACCATATATTTATTGATTTGTTAATTCATTATTATCTGTCTCCTGCCACTAAAATGGAAGTCCAGCAAGGGCAGGGGGCTTTGTCATTCACTGCTGTATCCCTGGAACCTAGCAGGGTGCCTAGCACATAGTAGGTGCTCATTGAACACATGCTGAATAAATGAAGGATGGCACAATGTTTATTGAGCACTGACTACATACCAAGCCTGATGAGGAATACTTAAGAAGTTTCTTCTTAAGAAAGTCAATTCAATGGAATGAATGTGACACACATGAAGCAGTTGTGATACCTGGACTGGGGAGAACAGCATGGGGTGGGGAACAACACGATCCTATTTTCACTGATTAAGTGCTGTGAAAGTACAGAGGTGCAGAAAGCCATGCCCAACTGGGAAATCTGAAGAGGTGGCCTGAAAGAGGAGCCGTTTACTGGAGATACACAGGGCAGGCAGGCTTTGGGTGTTCTGAAATAGAAAGAAAGGTATTTTCTGGAGCAGGAACAGCTTGTACTATGGTGGGGACATGGGGACAAGAACATGCCCACAGCACATTAACCGCCCAGCAGCAGCAGCCACTGTTCTGAGCACCTACTGTGAACTGCTTAGTGCGTGAAATACTTGACATTCAGTCTTCTAACGCCCATCATGCTCTTCAGGCCACACAAGCATATCCCACCCCCTTTTTGATAAATGAGGAAACTGAGGGTCAGACAGATGAAATTATTAAGCCCACAAAGCAAGTGATGGAGCTTATGCGTGAACCTGGGTCCATTAAATTCCAATGGTATGAGCTCACTGTGCTGAAAGTAGGTCCAGCTTGAACCAGGGCTGCCACCTCTCTCAAGGTTGCCCTTCTCAGGTCCCCAGTATCCCTTATCAATAGTTCCTAGACACAAAGGAATGGGGACATCACACTTGTGTTAGAAATGGAACTTCCTCCAACATACACTTTGTGGGGTAAGTTCTTAGAAAAAACCACTCTCTCTTTATAGCTGGCTGCCTGCTGAAGGTGATGGCACCCCACTCCAGTACTCTTGCCTGGCAAATCCCATGGATGGAGGAGCCTGGTGGGCTGCAGTCCATGGGGTCGCTAAGAGTCGGACACGACTGAGTGACTTCACTTTCACTTTTCACTTTCATGCATTGGAGAAGGAAATGGCAACCCACTCTAGTGTTCTTGCCTGGAGCATCCCAGGGACGGGGAAGCCTGGTGGGCTGCTGTCCATGGGGTCACACAGAGTTGGACACGACTGAAGTGACTTAGCAGCAGCAGCAGCAGCCTGCTGGACAGCCCATAATACTCAAACATATGTTTTTCCTGTACCCTCCTGAGAGCCCCTACCCTTTGCTGATCCACCAGCTGATTTTACAAGTGAAATGGGTGCTGGGAGACTGGGTCTCTGCTTTGGTGGGTCAGGTGAGGGTCTGAATTGTCATCTGTGGCCCAGCATATCTGTCATTTGAGGTCCTTAGAGTAGGCAGCAGATTTAGATGTGGGATGTTGTGGGCTTTTTAAAAATAGACCCCAACCCATTAGCAAATGGGAGAGAAAATAACAGTGCGTGCGTCTCCTTTAATTAATGTTTGTTTTGCTGCCACACAAGGCATGTATTATAAGAAGCTGTTTTACTTAAAATAACCAATTGAAAAGCCTCCATTTGTCAGGTATTTTTTCACCCTACCCAGTTCCCTGCAGACTCAGACCTTCTCGCCCACGTATCCCCAGCCAAGCTGGTGGGGCAGCCCTGGAGGCTGAGAACAGCCTTCTTTCCTCACCCACAGCTCTCCCCATCATTTCATCAAGGGAACACTCGGTTCTTAGACATTGCAGACAGTTACGCCGTAGGAATTCAGAAGCTGTACAGACCTCCTTTCTGTTCCATCCCTGCCATTTTTAATGGTGATTTAAGGCAGATTATTGCATATTCCTGAGCCTCAGTTTCATCTATCTGTGAAATGGGGATAATAACAGAACCAACCTAAAAGCGTTGTTGTGAGGATGAGCTGTAATGTGCTTCACTGGCCACCTGGACCTGAGGAGGTACCTGGTTCAAACAGATACTACTGCTCTGAAATGAAAGATGCCCTGGCAGGAGATTTTCAGTTGCTGTTAAGTGAAAAAAAGCAGATTATAAAACACTCTACTGTATGGCCAATTGGAAAATCAACTTTGGCAGATCAGTGGTCAGGAGTGTGTAATCTAAGAAATTACTGAGTCAGCTAGGAGGCTAGATTATGGGCTCTTTTTTTCCCCTTATCTTCTTTCTTCTATTTTTCTGACTTTCTAAATCAATACCTATAGAATTTATAATATGTAGAAAAACCTAGAATGTAACAGTTAAATTAAGGACTGTGGCATCATCCAACCTGGACTCAAATCCCAGCTTCCTCTCTCACTGTGTGACCTTGGGACAGTGACTTAGTTTCAGCTCACTCATCTGTAAAATGGAGATAATAGCAACACCTCCCCATGTCAGCACTGAATACGGTTGTTATTCTTTCCAGTAATTTGGTAGGTGGCGGGGGGTCAGGAAGAGGGACAGAAGGGACTGATATAGTAGGGAGCTGAGGGACAGTCTCTCTGGGTGGGCGGCATTTAAGTTGAGAGCTGAGGATTGAGAACGATCCAGCTGGGTGAAGAATCTGAAGGAACAGCTTTCTAGACAGAGGAGATGGGAAGAGCAAAGGTTCAGGGACAGGAAAGGGCTTCATATGTTCAAGGGAACTGGCAGCATAGGATGAGTGTGGAGAGTAAGGAAAGGACCAGATTGAACAGAGCATCTGAAGCCAGGACATGGACTCTGTGTGTGATGATTAACCATCCAGCTGTTACTGTCACCTCCTCCAAGAAGTCTGCCTGGCGGTGCTTCCTCTCCTCACTTCTCATTTCTTTGAACTCTTTGATTTTTCTTGCCAGTACCTTCCTTCATTCTGCTCTTTTGCAGTGTTAGCACCATCCTAAATTATTAAATAATTTAAGGGCTTTTAGACTTCTTCATAATGATCTAGAACTCAGAACAGCCTCAGTATTTGTTAGTGAATTTGCATGAGGAATTCTATGAGGTCAAAAACTGATTTCAAAAATCTTAGGAGCACTTATTTTTGAGAAACATGCATCTCAAATATCCATAATTCTTACATAGTCATAAAATCATGTTTCCTCAGACCTGTGCTCTCCAAAGTGGTTGTCATAGAGCAAATTATTGCCTAAAGTTAAAATAATAAAACTGCATTTCTTTAAAAATATTACAAAAGGCTGGTCACAAATTTAGACTGAACTGTAAGGTAATACATGGATATTATATTAAACCACTAAGTTTGTGGTAATTTGTTACCCAGCAATGGAAAATTGAAGCGACTAGAAATCACTGTGGAGTGTGCCTTCAAGCCACCCACCTCTTGTGTCTGCCTTTTGAGGGTGGCTACAGTAAATCCCTACCCAGTATCCTATTCTCGCTGGGTCCGCTACTTACCCTTTATGGAAAAAGGGAAAGTTCTCTGATGGAAGCCTGCAGTCAAGAGAAAAGGCTTCAGTGTCAGCCTGCTTGGGATCAAAAGCCATTCTGTCAAGAACTAAGTGATGACCTTGGACAAGTTACCTAACCACACGCAGCCTCAGTTCCTCACCTGGCAGGCAGGATGCAGTAAGCAGAAAACCAGCCGCCCAACACTCTGTGTCCCAGTCCCTAGGTCCTGTGAATGTGTTGCATTAGATGGCAAAATAGACTTCCAATAGAGTTAAGGTTGGAGGTGGAGGTGGAGGGTTAGTGGCTAAGTCATGTCTGACTCTTGAGACCCCATGGACTGTAGCCTGCCAGTCTCCTCTGTCTATGGGATTCTCTAGGCAAGAACATTGGAGTGTGTTGCCATTTCCTTCTCCAGGGGATCTTTCTGACCTAGGAATTGAACCTAGGTCTCCTGCATTGCAGGCAGATTTTTTTACCAACTGAACTACAGGGGAAGCCCCAGAGTTAAGGTAAGGAACCTTAAAGCAGGCTGACCATCCAGGTGGACTCAGTGTAATCACATTGGTCCTTCAAAGAGGAAGACAATTGATCAAATAGAAGAGACAGAAGAATAGCTAGGAGAGTTTTTAAGAGTGTAAGGTGTCCGACTCTTTGAGACCCCATGGACTATAGCTCATCAGGCTCCTTTGTCCATGGGATTCTCCAGGCAAAAATACTGGAGTGGGTAGCCATTCCCTTCTCCAGGAGATCTTCCCCACCCAGGAATCCACCCTGGGTCTCCTGCATTGCAGGCAGATTCTTTACCATCTGACATACCAGGGAAGCCCTAACAAACACAAGAAACTTTTCTGGCTTTGAAGATAGGGAAAGATGGCCATAAGCCAAGGAATGAGGAAGCTGGGAAGAGCCCTTAGCTGAAAGTCAGCAAGGAAACAAGGACCTGAGTCCTACAACCATAGAAATTAAAAATTTTCAAAAGCCTCAATGAGTGAGGAAATGGATTTTGCCTTAGAGCCCTCTGAAAGGAACAGAGGCCACTGCCACCCTTATTTTAGCTCAGCGACACTTGTACTGGACTTGTGACCTACATAACTGTAAGATGACAAATGTGTGTTATTTTAAGCTGCTAAGTTTTTTTATGGCAGCAATAGAAAACAAATGCAGGAATGTTGTGAAGAATAAATACATGTACATCATACAGGATAGAGACAGGCACATAGGAAGTGCCTAATCTGTGCTATGTTTTCTCACTATTATTTTTATTGGTCATTCACTGCTTGGCCACACTGATCTTCCCTATCTATTCTGAGCACTCTCATTTGTGCATACCTCTTAACTTCTTATTTCTCTGTGCATGTCCCTAGATACCCTTTCCAACTTCAAAATCCATCTCAGATGACATATTCTCCAGGAGATTTTCTCAACCCCATTTAGTTGGGTGCAGTAGCTTCCAATGCAATACATTTTTTGGCTGCTTTGCTAGCTATTATATTTATTTAAGCCCTAGGTTAGATGAAGGATTTTCTCTCATTACTAAATTCTGTATGCTATGATATGTTCCACTGTGATCACAAAACGATTCCCCAAATCTTTTCTTAAAACAACCAAATAGATTTCTTTTTTAAAAGAATTTTCTTTTGTCATGGCAAGAACACTCAGTATGAGATTTATCTTCCTAACACATTTGCAAACATACAATACAGTAAACTATAGGTGCACTGTTCTACAGCTGATCTCTAGAACATACTAGTCTTGCTTATCTGAAACTATGCCTGTTGATTAGCAAGTTCCCCTCTTCCCCTCCGCTACAGTCTCTGGCAGCTACTACTGCACTGTTTGATTCTATGTACTGAGTTATTTTAGACTCCTCATATAATTGGAGTTATGCAACATTTACCCTTACGTGACTAGCTGATTTCACTTAGCCCAATATCTTCAAGTGAAAGTGAAGTCGCTCAGTCCTGTCTGACTCTTTGCAACCCCATGGACTGTAGCCTACCACGCTCCTCCGTCCATGGGATTTTCCCAGGCAAGAGTACTGGAGTGGGTTGCTGTTTCCTTCTCCAGAGGATCTTCCCGACCCAGGGATCGAACCCAGGTCTCCTGCATTGTAGGCAGATGCTTTACTGTCTGAGCCACCAGGAAATATCTTCAAGGTTTATCTCTATTGTCCCATATGGCTGAATTTCCTTTTTAGGCTGAATAATATTCCAGTATGTGTATATAATCGGAGAAGGCAATGGCACCCCACTCCAGTACTCTTGCCTGGAAAATCCCATGGATAGAGGAGCCCGGTAGGCTGCAGTCCATGGGGTCGCAAAGAGTCGGACATGACTGAGCGACTAAACTTTCACTTTTCACTTTCCTGCATTGGAGAAGGAAATGGCAACCCACTCCAGTGTTCTTGCCTGGAGAATCCCAAGGATGGGGGAGCCTGGTGGCTGCCGTCTATGGGGTCACACAGAGTCGGACACGACTGAAGTGACTTAGCAGCAGCAGCATGTGTATATATTTTCTGTATTCATTCATCCACTGATGGAAATTTAGATTGTTCCATATCTTGACTCAGTGATTGCTCACATATTTTCTAATCAACAGGGTTGGAACTAAGACCTGACTGCCCTTCCATCCTTCTTTCATCCCTGCTGCAATTCTAGTGAATGCTGTCATGTGCCTGACTCTGTGCTGGGGATGCGGCAGAGAACAAGCCCCCCTCCCTCCCTGAGCTCCTGTTTGTCCAGGCTTGATGCCTGCCTCTCTGCACTCTCTCTGCCTTGTGTGCAACCTGTTTTTAGAGTGATCTTCCTCCACTCCTGCACAACTAGATCACAAGCAACTGACAGGCAGGGGTGGGATCTTAAACTTTGATTCCTTCACAATCTCTAATGTATTAGGCACCCAACAAATGTTCCTTGGATTAAAAACAAAGTTGAAAACAAAATTTACTTTAGATGCCAAACATTTGTTCTCTGCTTATATCCCCCAACACGTGTTCCCCAAACTGGTGTATTAATAGGGATTTGCATGTGCTTTTCTAGTTTATTATAGAGAATGTTAGCTGTCTATCTGCATGTATTTGAAAAAGAGATTAACAGGATCATCAACAATACATTTCATAAAACTCTTAAAACTGCCAAAGTAGTTTCTCAGTCTCTCTTTTCTTCTAAGAGACTCCAGTTCTTCCAGTGATTTATACTAAATTGACAGTTCTAATTAGCAATCATGAAAATGTAAGTTTTTAAAGCTATCACTGATAATAGCTTTATCAGCTATTAAAATTCTTTTCCAGGGATGTGAGAGAACTTCTTCCCATAAGGGATGTCTTTCGTCTCATTGGCTGAATTTAGGTGAGAAAGGGAAGCCTGTGGGAGGGAAGAAGTTGGGAAAAGATTAACAGGGGAAGGTGTGTCTTAGGTATTAATACCTGCAGGGCCTCTGGGGGCTGATCACTTGCTGTTTACTGCATATGTGCTCTTGACCCAATGGGAATTTCAGGGAAGAACCTGTATTATTTTATGGCTCACCATTCTGGGTCCTGACATAACCCAGAAGCTGAGTCCTGGCCCAGACTGGGAGCCCAGTTTGTCTTCAGTCCATAGGGATTTAAGGGTCAACGTTGAATCAGATTTGATGCTGTCACTCTTGCCATTTATTCAACAGATACTTATCAGGTCCCTTCTGTGGGCCGGGCCTTGTGCTGACAATACTTCCTTCCCAGGCTTACCAGGGGGAGGACCTGAAGCTGAAACCTAAAGAATTGGTTCACTAGGGAAAGCCGTGTTGCAGGTAAGGTTGTTAAGGGCACAGACAATCACAAGCATCAAAGGTGTGGGAGTAATAATGGCTCGTCTTCCCCACCATTGCCCACCCCACTCCTCCGCCAGTGGAGGAATGTCAGAGGGCTACAGTAGGGGTCGTGGTGGGGAAGGGGCAGGGCAATGGGGGGATGAGACTGAGGAGGAGGCCGTACCAGGTCCTGGGGGACTGCAGAAGGTCTGTGGCAGAAAGGCAGTGAAGATGGAAGGCAGATGGTGACGTTACTCGATTCACATAATTTGGCAAAATCACTCTACTGTGTAGAGTGAAGAATGGATTGGGGATCATGTGGCAAAAAGAATGGATGCATGGGAATGAGAAAGTAATACTCCAGGAGCCCAGAGTGGAGGAGGTGAGTACCTGGACTAAGTAATAGCAGCCAGGGTGGAGAAAAAGTGAGCAGACTTCAGTAGATTGAGAAGGTCAAATTTCTATTTGAAGATTGATTGGGTATAGAGGGTGAAGAAAGGAGTTCACTCATTTTTGAGGGCTCCATTTTTTGAGCACTTATTTAGTGCCAGACACTCTATAAGATGTATGTATTTATATTTCATCACATGTTGTGAAGGAAGATTTAGCTCCATTATGGACACGGTAAACTGAAACTTGTCAAGGTTAGGGGTCCTCCCATCAGCACACAGAGTGTCTGAGTCCAGAGTTTACCTGTGTCCCTACTCTTACTTCCTAGGATTCTGTTGGAGCATCTCAGAAGAGGATAGAGACATTTTCTCAGAAAGGGTAGTCTGCTTCCTGCACTTGCTGCTGTAGACGCAGCTACTACACCACCCTGGACAGTGACATCTACATCCTTGCATTTCCCTACCTATAGACATGTCTGCTGTTTCCTCTTCCATATACTGGCTGGATGGGTGTCAGCCTGAGTCCTGGTTAATGGTAGTCGCTTCAGTCGTGTCCAACTGTTTGTGACCCCATGGAGTGTAGCCCACCAGGTTCCTCTGTCCATGGGATTCTTCAGGCAAGAATACTGGACTGGGTTGCCATTCCCTTCTCCAGGGAATCTTCCCAACTCAAGGATTGAACCCAGGTCTCCTGCACTGCAGGCGGATTCTTCACTGTCTGAGCCACCAGGGAAGCCTGAGGCACTATTCCTAGGAGTTTGGAACTGGCCCTAAGCTACTGTCCCTGCCTCTCAGCCCCTGTACCCTGGTGGGGATGGGGACCTCTGTACTTTCCTTTAAGCTTCTTAACAGTTAACATTGAAATTAGTATTGAAAATCTTCCTGGGAGAAAGAAATGGGGTAAGACCCAGCGGGGAGAAAAAATGCCTGAGCTAAAGAAGTGGGGAGAGATACTTAATATATTAGAACTGTCGACTGGGGAGCAGTGACATTAATGGATGAGGTCCCAACGCATTTCCAGCCTGTTTCCTTATCTGTACATAAAACACAAGAGAGAGGATAATGCTTGCCTACCTCGTGGTTGTTGTACAGATCAAATACAATAGCAGATGATGGTACTTTGAAAATTGAAACACTCCTTGCAAATGAGAGGACAGAAAGTTTTGATATTGCAAGTTAGAATCAGAGACATACATGCTGGAAGGTACCTTGGGGATCATCAAGGTCGTCCTGATTATTTTACAGGTAAGGAAAATCAGGCTGAGGCTCAGAGAGATTAAATGACTTTTCCCAATGTCACCCTCAAAATTAATGTTGAAACTTGGTTTAGAAGGCAAATCCCCTACCTCAGGCTGAGAGTTCTTTCTACTGTATTGCTTTGGAAGGATAACACAGTAACTGACCCAGTGGGCTTTGCAGTCAGACTGGGGTTTAACCTCCAGCTTTGCCACTTATTAATTGTGCGATCTCGGCCAATTCTCAGTTTTTTATCTGTTAAAAGGGAATTACCTGTGGCGGATTCATTTTGATATTTGGCAAAACTAATACAATTATGTAAAGTTTAAAAATAAAATAAAATAAAAAAAAAATGGAATAGTTATAATTGCTAACTTGTAGCGTTATTATAAAGATTAAGTGGCATAATGCTTGCAGAAACTGGTTAAAAGTGGTAGTGATTATTATAATTAAATTCATATTTTGTATATTTGCCATATGTCATACCCCCCAATTGAGGACGACCTACTCTAAACTTCAGAGGTTTCTGACTGAATCCAATACACCCCTGACCTTAATTCATTTACTTGTATATTTTACTGATAGAATCAGATAAAGCCAAAGAGAAGACCATTTTCTAATGATCTTCAATACTAGCTCAAGCCTACTCCAAAAGCCTACTCCTAAGATTATCTATCTTAGTTCAAAGCCTCATCAAGGGGCTACGTGTGTACCTTGTTCTAGCTTAGCTGAATATTTTATGCAAATAACTGAGAAACAGTGGGGGTAGAAGAGGTAATTTGATTGATGTAGGATTAGAGGGTCCATCCTGTTTTCTCAGGGAAATCCTGTATTCAGAGATGTGAAGAGACTGGAAAATGAAGAGAACACAGAAGGTGTGCTTGGA
This sequence comes from Bubalus kerabau, assembly GCF_029407905.1. Lineage (NCBI taxonomy): Eukaryota > Metazoa > Chordata > Mammalia > Artiodactyla > Bovidae > Bubalus > Bubalus kerabau. The sequence continues at coordinate 233,950,893 of NC_073624.1, read as the reverse complement.
TCTTACTCTAGGGAACTGTGTGTGTGTGCTAAGTTGCTTCAGTCGTGTCCAACTCTTTATGACCCCATGGACTGTAGCCCGCCAGGTTCGTGGGATTCTGTCCATGGGATTCTCCAGGCAAGAGTACTGGAGTGGGTTGCCATGTGATATTCTCAACCAGGGATCGAACCTGTGTCTCTTAAATCTCCTGCATTGGCAGGCAGGTTCTTTACCACTAGCACTACTTAGGAAACCCAGGGAATTGTAGTTTACCTCATTAAAGGTAATCAGGATGAGACTGTCAAAGTTAAAGCACCAGAGAAAAAAGAAGCTTGTTTGAATCCAGGGAGATGTCATTAGAAAGAGTTCTAGGTTCAGCCACCCCCAAACCCCAGCATCATACAAAAGGCTAAAGGCTGAGCCAGTGTCCCTGATACACAGGAATCATAAATCACTGTCATATGGGTTTAATTACATCTTGACAATATGAAAAAGGCTCTTGCCTCTGCCCAGTTTCTCTGTCCAACTTCAGTCTATAGAAGTCTTTTAAAATGAATTTTGATTGGAGTATAGTTACTTTAGTTTCTACTGTATAGCAAAATGAACCAACTATATGTATACAAATATCCCATTTAAAAAAAATTCCCTTCCCATTTAGGTCACTACCGAGCATTGAGTAGAGCTCCTTGTGCTATACAGAGTGAAGTAAGTCAGAGAAAAACAAATACCATATATTAATGCATATATAGGGAATCTAGAAAAATAGTATCAATGATATTATTTGCAAAGCAGAAATAGAGACATAGATGTAGAAATCAAACATATGGGCACCAAGGGGGAAGGGGGTGGTGAGATGAATTGGGAGATTGGAATTGACACTTGTACACTATTGATACTATGGATAAAATAGAATGGGCTTCCCAGGTGGCACAGTGGTAAAGAATCCTCCTGCCAATGCAGGAGATTCAAGAGATGTGAGTTCAATCTCTGGGTCGGGAAGATCCGCTGGGGAAAGGAATGGCTACCCACTCCAGTATTCTTGCCTGGAGAATTCCATGGACTGAGAAGGAAATGACAACCCACTCCAGTGTTCTTGCCTGGAGAATCCCAGGGATGGAGGAGCCTGGTGGGCTGCCGTCTATGGGGTCGCACAGAGGCGGACACAACTGAAGTGACTTAGCAGCAGCAGAGGAGCCTGGAGGGTTAGTAGCCCATGGGGTCACAAAGAGTTGGACATAACTGAGTACACACACAGACAGACCTTGTGTTAAGTGTTCTTATCACAAAAAGTTTTAAAGACCCAAGTTCCTGACTATAGCTTATAAGGCATGTGCTGTTCTTCCTACCTGAAACACTTTACCTGACTCTTGAGGAATATCTACTCATTCTTCCAGTCCTAGTTTAAACGTTGCTTCCTTGAGGAAGCCTTCCATTGCCTATCCCTTAATCTGGGTTGAGTTTGCTGCTCTTTACTCCCATAATATCCTGCTCTTCCTCTGCCATAGTGCATATCATGCTGTATTGCCATTGCCTGGTTACTAGACTGTGAGCTCCTTGAGGGCAGGACCATGCCTTGCTTTGCGCTGTATCTCTCCTCTGTGCATAGCATGGGATCTGGAACAGTGCATTTAAGTAACAATACGGTGGACCAATTGGGGTAACAGACTGTGCTTTTCCTGCACTACAGATGGGAAAGTTATATCCACCCTGGTCAAGACCTTGGAAGCAGATACAACTATGAAGAAATAAATTACAGTGTCTTAACAATTTTCTTTTTAAAAATTCTGTAGTTACACAATTACTATGGTTAAATACCAAGAACAATCTCTGCTCTTAGAGAAATCCTTGGTGAGAGAAACCCCTCATTCAACAAATACTCTCTGAGTGTGTGCTTTCAGCCAGGCACTGGGCTGGATGCCAGACATCTGCTGGTGGATAGGAAGTTACATACACAGGAATTATGGAGCTTATATTCCAGCATGGGTGATGGTCATTTAGTATATAATAACGAAATAAGTTACTTAATTGGTACTGTGAACACCAGAGAAAGTGGGGCAGGGAAGGGAAACGTGCAGATAGAATTGCAAAGCAGAAGTCCTGTGCTAACAAGACATTGTGCCTTTCAGGAACCCAGGGGAGTCTGGTGTGGCTGGAGCACAGAGTGGGGTGGAGAGAGAAGTGCCCTGAGTTGAGGCTATAGAGACAGGCAGGAGCCAGGGCAGACTGAACCCTTTATCTTCTCCATGCCCTCTACAATCCTGGAAATTATCTCCAGTGGCTTCACTTTTAGGCTACAAGCATCATATTTATTCCTTCTTGAACTGTGAGCCTGGCATGCTCCTCACTTGGGCCAACTTTTCTTTCCCCACTACTGACTTCTTATTCATTCTTCAGTGCCAAGTTCAGGCCCTTCCTCCACCACAAAGAAGAAGAACTCAAAACCTAACCACCAATATGGAGCCCCAAATGGCATAGATAAGATCAGAAATTGTAAACAGTTCGGCTTAAATGGGACGAAAGATGCCTCTCTATGGAGAGCAGGTCAGACTATGGCAGATCTTGGTATTTCTAAGTGACTTAAAAGGGAGACAATATCGTGGACAGTTAATACACACTTTGAAGCAAGTCAGACCTGATTCAAGTTTGGGCTCCCTACTTCATTAACTGTGTGACCTAGAGAAAGTTCCCTCACCTCTGTGTATCTTGGTTGTTTGTTTCTAATGTAAGGGTAATTATACCTTCCTCATAGGTACAGAGTTCTTACAGATTGACAGTGTTATTAAGGATTTAAATAGATAATGCATGCACAGCACTTATCGGGGTGTCATGCGCAATAAGGTTAGACAAATGTTATCATTATTACTGCTGTCACATCATACCTTACTTCCTCATTCATCCTTCGCTAAGCTGTAAGCTCATTAAATAAGATAACACGTAAATTCTAGAACAATGTATATCTCATGATAAATACTCACTAACTACAAGTTCTCCCTTTTCTCCCAGTCTTTTTTATAAATGAGGACCAGCTCTCAATTCTTCTGTAGGTACCTAGTCAGCCTTCAATAAACATTTGTTGAATATTGAATGGGCTTCCCTTGTGGTTCAGCTGGTGAAGAATCTGCCTGCAATGTGGGAGACCTGGGTTCGAGCCCCAGGTCGGGATGATTCCCCTGGAAAAGGAAATGGCAATCCACTCCAGTACTCCTGCCTGGAGAATTCCATGGACAGAGGAGCAGGACAGGCTGCAGTCCATGGGATGTTGAATAACTATTGTTCTCCCCTGCAACTATCTAGCACTGTGATGTACATCATGGAGGATTATTGATATTCATTACTAGAGAATCTTTGCATATTTATTTTTTGAAATTACAATATGACTAGGAAGAAAATCTGGGACCAAAATTATATAAAATATATAAAAGAGAAGAAAGATCTTACTGATTGGAGAAAAGACTTAAATGACCACTATTTGTCTTCTCTCATTCAACTATTAAGAAAATACCAACAGGATTATAGGGAAATGTATCTGATTTAACTTCAATAGCCTCCTGGGGAGGGTGAACCAAGGAAGTCTAATAACCTAGTGCTGTTGTGATGTGAGGGAAACTGAGGCAGTCATGGGATTACCACATCTTTTAAGTATTTCATTTTCCAAGGAGAAATAACTTTTCTTGAGCCTTTAAAAGTATCTCAGATCTCCTTCACTCACGGGATTTCCCTTGAGAGAGGTGACCTGGCAAAGGGAAAATCTTTAAAGCATTCACCTTTCAGATTCTGATGGATCCCTTAATCCAGTCTGAGTGGACACACTGAAATCCTTGAAAAGTGAGATTGGCACAACAGAGATGCTGAAGGCCTTTATCCAAGATTAGATTGACTTAAATGTCAAACTCCCATGATGCAGTAGATCAGAATTTAATTATCCCAACTTAATTGTTCATATGGCTTTCTAGGAATGCCGCTATCTCAGAGTAAAGCCTATTTGTATTATCACTTAATTTTAATTGACATTTACAGAAAATGAATAATTTGGTGTCACATGAATAAACTGTTGTTTGCTATTTTTCCTATAATGAAGTGGCAGTAGCTAACCTAGGTAACATGATACAATATACAGTCTCTACAATAATTCACATGGTTTATGTCAGTGACTTGCAAATACTGCTCCACTAAGCTTCATTGATCTGTACATGCGCATGCTCAGTCATGTCTGACTCTTCGTGACCCTATGGACTGTAGCTTGTCAGGATCCTCTGTCCATGGAATTTTTTCAGGCTTGAATACTGGAGTGGGTTGCCATTTCCTACTTCAGGGGATCTTCCTGACCCAGGGATCGAACCCTCATCTCCTGCATTGGCAGGCCTATTTGTTACAACTATGCCACCTGGGAAGCTTGTTTCCTTGGTCTGCCCAAAGTAACTGTGATCATGGTGAATTCAACTTACAGGGCCAGCTTCAGCCCACTCACTGGGAGCTCTTCATGGTCCTGGTATCTGTAACTGTATCCACAGCATCTACTGACTTTGAGTTCTATGGTGTGGATTCCTTTGGCTTCTGCTTTAGGTTATTCATCCTCTGTGTGGCATGCCACCATCATGCACCTGTTTTTGTTCTTCTTACTGGGGACCTTAGCGACGCTGTTGGACTTTCATGAGTGCCGTATACAGACATAAAACATTACAGAATGACTGCCATGCACCAAGTCCTTGTGCTGGAAATAGAGATGGGTGGAAATTGGGATCTGCTCTTAGGGAGCTTACATTCTAGCTGAGGAAACAAGAGGAATTGTAGAAGATAATGTCCTAAGAAGTAACAGAAATATGTGAAAAATACCTCAGAGTTCTGAGATAAGAACCACATAGCAGGTGGGGTGGAGGAGATCAGGAGAGAATTTCCTGAGAAAGTGGTATTTGAGCCGAGCTGTGGAGAATGAGTTCACTAGACAGAGAAGGGGTGGGGCGCACTCTCCAGGCAAAGGGACAGCACGGTGAAAACTCAGAGAGGGTCCAGGAATGTCAAATGAAACAGAGCATAGGAGAAGACAGAATATAGGAGAGAGACAGAGATTAAAGAGAGAGGAGAAGGGGAGAGAGGGAGAGGAAAAGAGGAAGAAAGGAAAGGAGTGCGGAGGAAGACCCAAGCATACACATACACACAGAGAAACAGATACAGACAAAGATAGGAAGGGAGGGGCCAGATTTTAAAAGGCTTTGAAGGCCACATTAATAGGCTTAGGCTTTATCCTACAGAGTTGGGGGAGAATTAACAGAGTCTGATCAAGGTGGTTAAAGGGCTGTATCTGAGTGTGCAGAGCAAACTCTAGGGAGAAAACCCGCAAGCAAGGAGAACTTATTACTGGAGGCTTGTCTCTGGGCACATCTGACCTCATGACTGACAAAGCCCTGTGTGTGAGTTCCCCGAGTTCTGAACCTCCACAGGAACACAGCACTGTGCTGACTTGGCTGAGTCAGAACAATCGCTATCAGACATAAAGGAAGAGAACGGATTATACACTTGAAATATGGGTGGTATTCATCAGTTCCTCCTCCCTCATAATTGCCTAGAAGCTAGTCTGGAACTGTCTGGTCTTCTCTTTGAATTAATGCAACAATATACTGCCAACTGCTTCTGTACCAGGTTGTCCATTGCAGTCAGATTAAGGATTTCAAAGGAAAGCTTTTGGTCCATAATTCTTCTGGTTATAAACTTTCTGATTCATCTTTTATTTCCTACTTAATATTCAGTCATTTGCCTGGTTTTCAAAACAGTTTATAATTTAATACTACTTTTCTATTTCCTTTTGTATGCCTTTGCATCAGGCTTTCTTCATCAGACTGATGATTTTCTATCTTTGTATTTATGCCCGTACTGTTAAATTTTCTCATGTGTATACTTATAAAAGTGTATCGACAAATGCAAGTCATAGGTACTGTTTATTTAAATGTTTATTCATTTACTTCCTCTCTCTCTCAACATTATCCATTAAGGCTACATGGTGGGTGCTGGAGTTACAGTGGTCATCAAGACAAAGAGGCCCTGAACCTCACGGAGCTCAGAATTGGCCTAGAGCTTTGTTACTCAAAATGTAGTCCTTGGACCAGCAGCGTTGGCTTCATCTGGCAGTTTGTTAGAAATGCAAAGTCTTAGGCGCCACCCAAGGTGATGGTAGTGGTAAAGAACCCACCTGCCGATGCAGGCATTGCAGGAGACACAGGTTTGATCCCTGTGTCAGGAAGATCCCCTGGTGGAGGGCATGGCAACCCCCTCCAGTATTCTTGTCTGCAGAATCCCATGGACAGAGGAGCCTAGAGGGCTACAGTCCATGGGGTCACAAAGAGTCAGACACAACTGAAGTGACCGAGCAAGCTTGTAAACCCCAGACCTACTGAATTTAAACCTCATTTTAACAAGATCCATAGTTAATTTTTTTAAAGTGTTTTTTTTTTTTTTTTTTTAGGATGTGGACCATTCTTAAATTCTTCATTGAATTTGTTACATCATTGCTTCTGTTTTATGTTTTGGTTCCTTGGCCATGGAGTATGTGGTATCCTAGCTGCCTGACAAGGGACCAAAACCTGCTCTCCTTGCATTGAAAAGTGAAGTCTTAACCACTGGACCACCAGGGAAGTCCCCTAGATAATTTTTATGCACAAAAGAATTTCAAGAAGCAATGCTCTAAGAGACAGGAGTTGAAAAGACAACTGTAACGATAGTGTACGGATGGCTGTGATGCTGGAGGGACAGGGATACGAGCTCTAACACCATGTTGTTGAATGGTCAATTATGTAATAAGCATGTTTAAGTAATGGTGTGTGTCTGTGTATGTATGTATATAGAGACCACATGTTATTCTCCTTGAGAACCTCCTACTCACCTAGCCCTGTCCTGAGTCCACTGTGGGTGACTAGTGCACACTTTTGCTAACACTGATTGATTGAATTGCTTACAGAAGCACGAAGACCAATTTTAGGATTTTTGAGGTTTCAGCAAATGATGGAGTTGTTCGATTTTTGCCAGTACAGTTTTGATTTATAAAGTATGGAGGTTTTGTTTGGCCACAGCAGAAAATGAATGTTGTTTATCCTTTTCAAAGCCACAGCATTTCACCATGGTTGACATAAACAGGGCGGAGAATTCACAAGATGCAATGGAATCAAATTTTGCACAGGACAGTTTTTGGTCTGCGGCTCAAGGCTATGGATGAGTTTGCTCTTTCTGTGAGTTATTTGTATTTTTATTATGTATGGAGAGATGGGTGATTCATAGCTAGGTCAATACTCCTCATTTAACTGCACAGCACATCCATTACTTAGTAATACCCTTAGATTCAACTGACACAAAACTTAATACCTGAAAAAAAATTCACATTTTTTGTGTTTTCATCTCTCTTATGGTGTGTGCAGCCCTGTTTTCTCCTCATATTGAGTTGTGACTAAGGGTTAGTAAAAGCAACCATGTTTTGAGTGCACAAGAAATTCCTATCTGTTCCTCACTAGCTTCTGCTTCATGTACCTACTTCTTTTACATTAATTGACATGAAAGAGGATTCATCCTTCTCTCTGGGAGAGTTTTACATGCTCCATGTTTGGATCCCTTATCCGCTCATGATTGTCCTGCGCTTTAACCATCACATTTAGGTTTTCAAGCACTGACGGAGTCTCACCTATTGATTTGTTCTAGTGCTTTGAGAAGTCCCCCAGTCACTGGTGCTTCAACAGAATATTCCATCTTACAGTTAGAAAAAGACCACAGACATGGTATCATAACAGATTCTCTTCTACACCATATTCTAGCGCCCAGCGGAATTATCCAACCTCTATTTCAGCACCGTGAGCAAGCTTCTCCAGACATCTGCATCATCCTAGGTATCAACACATTATAAAGCTCTAGTAATTAAGATAGGGTGAAGTAGGGGTAAGAAAAGACTAGTATATCAACAGAAGAGAATCAAGAGTCCAGAAACATACCTATGTGCACCTGGTGATTTGAGAAAGGGGGATGCAGTGGGGAATAGGAGGGACTTCTCAACAAATCATGCTTGTTCAATAGGATATACACATGCAAGGAAAAAAAAATGATCTTGCTCATATCTATAGAACACATAGATCCAAATGGTAACATTTCAGAAGAAATCATAGAAGAATATCTTCAGGACTTTGAGGTAGGCAAAGACTTCTTATACAAGATGTGTGGAATGCTAGCTATACAGGAAAAACCCTGCTGAGTGGATGACATTAAAATTATGTGTTTCTGTTCTTCATACAACACTGTCAAGATAGTGAAAAGACAAGCCACAGAATAGAAGATACTGATATAATAGACATCTGAAAAATGACCTGTGTCAAAGTTATATAAATAATGCTTGCTGAACAATAAGAAAAAGACAACAGAAAAATGGAAAAGAAATTTACAAAGGTAATTCTTAAAAGAGGCTCTACACGTGGCTGATAAACATGGAAAAGGTACCTAATTCGCATCAGGTAGATGCAAATTAAAATGGTAATGTCCATGTACAACTGAGTAAAAATGTGTGTATTATGATACATTCACCTGCTAAAATAAAAAAGGGAGATGTGGAGCAACTGGAACTCATATACATTATTGATAGGAGTATAGGTTTGTTTTCAGAAAATAGTTTGGCAGAATCTATGATAGGAAATTATAAATAATGTGGCCTAAGAAGTCCTTTCCTGGGTATATATGCAACAGATATTCAAAAGTGTTCTCGTTAGTTATCTATCTTATATCTGTTTTATTCATCAGATCAGATCAGATCAGATCAGTCGCTCAGTCGTATCCGACTCTTTGTGACCCCATTAATTGCAGCACGCCAGGCCTCCCCGTCCAACACCAACTCCCGGAGTTCACTCAGACTCATGTCCATCGAGTCAGTGGTGCCATCCAGCCACCTCATCCTCTGTCGTCCCCTTCTCCTCCTGCCCCCAATCCCTCCCAGCATCAGAGCCTTTTCCAATGAGTCAACTCTTTGCATGAGGTAGCCAAAGTACTGGAGCTTCAGCTTTAGCATCATTCCTTCCAAAGAAATCCCAGGGCTGATCTCCTTCAGAATGGACTGGTTGGATGTCCTTGCAGTCCAAGGGACTCTCAAGAGTCTTCTCCAACACCACAGTTCAAAAGCATCAATTCTTCGGCGCTCAGCCTTCTTCACAGTCCAGCTCTCACAAGTGGTGTACATATGTCAATCCCAATCTCCCTGAAAGTATTTAATTTCTTGAATTCCGATTACACAGGTGTTTTCACTTGATGAAAATTAACTGAGCAGTATATTTGTGATTGATGCACTTATATGTGTGTTATACTTCAATGAAAATGAAAAACTAAATCAGTTGTATGTCAAACAGGGAGGATATGAGGAAAGCCAGATTTTAATTAACATCTTCCTTTGCTCAGCATGGCATATTAAGTTTAAGAGGGAAGAGTTCATTGACTTAAAAGGGAGTTGAAGTTAAAAAAATAAACTAGGAATCTTCTCTATATAAGTAGGAAAATTCCTTTTCTATCTTTGAGTTTTGGTGTAGAAGATATGGTGAAATGTAAGAACACTGGCTTTGTGGGGCATCCTGATAGATGGACTTATGGTTTAATAACACACGTACCCTTTCTTCTCCAGCCAGATGGATGGATGAAGACTGACCTGCCAGCATGCATCTGTCCCTTTGGGTCACCTGTGGATGGCACTTAGTGCTCAAGATATACCTGAGCTTTGTAAGTTCACATTGTAAGTAACACATTGCTGCTTGTGTGTTAGTGTTATCTCCCCAGTTAGACTGTGAACATCCTATAAACCAAGACCTGGCATTTCTTATTTCTGTGCATTCTCCACCATAAGAAGGAGACAATGGACCACAGAGGCTCAGTAAGCATGTTCCATTGTATTTGGCTGGCCAAAAAGTTCATTTGGGTTTTCCTAATACCATACAGAAAAACCTGAATGAGCTTTTCGGCCAACCCAATAGAATGTCAGATCATTGCGTCTGTGAAATCTGAGGTCTAAGAAGGTAAGTCATTTGCCAAAAGCCACTTGGCATCGTTATGTCTTCTAAGTTCCATCCTTGTCTAGCCAAGATCCCTACACGGTCTTGGTGAGAAGAAACAAACCATGCTCCTTCTGTTCTGTTCCCTTGGCCCTTCCTTACTTCTTAGTGCAGAGATGCAAAAGTACAGTAACTCAGTTTTGTGAATTCTGATTGTTCTGCTTGCTGATTCATAGAGCAAATACTGCCTAAATGTGGGGCCCTTTGGCTTTAGGGAGGAGGAACCATCTGTGTAGTCTTAAAAAAGTCAAAGACAATAAGTGACCTGTCTCAATTCAGTGTTCAGATCTGCAAAATGAGAACACATCAAGCTTTTGTGCACCTTCTGTGCCTTTTCATTTAACTCCAGGGGCAATGATGAAATTCAAATCCTTATAGATCCCGAAAGGTGTTGAAATCTAATCTCAGTCTTTTGAAAAATTACTTATTGTTTGCTAAGGGTCACTTGAGTTCTTTTCAACAAGAATGCTTCATCCAAGCACAGATTATTAACATTGGTTTTCCAAAGTATAAAAATAAGGTAATTAGATAAGAAACAACCTGACTTTTGAGGCTCTATTCTGTAGATTCATTAGGGATCTAATCTATAGATTCATTAACTTAAACACTAGCATCTCTTATAGACACAAACAATTAATAAGCACAGACGACACGTTAATAAGCACTATCCAGAAGTGTCATATATGTGTGTGTGTACCTCTACTTGTGGGGAGGTGAGAGTGAGAGATGGGGGGAGAGGGAAGGAGGAAGGGAGGGAGGGAGGTATGAATGTGAATGACTGTGTCTTTTACTGAGCACTTATCACATGTCAGGCACTGTACTAAGTGTTTTAAATTCCCTATTTTCATTATTCTTCATAATGATTCCAAAAGTATTATCTTTACTTTATGTGTAAGGTGTAGCTGGTTGCTTTTTCCAAATACCACCACTGCAACCTCTCCCATTCCATGTGTTCTTCTTACAATGTGATTTTTGACCCTTGTCCTACCGAAAGGTGGAATCTTTGTTCCTTCCTTTCTGATATGTCTGGGCTGGTGACTCTGGCAGAAGTCACCCCCTGTGACTTCTCAGGGTAGGTCATGAGACGTGCTACAGCTTTTGCCTGCCTCCTCTTGGTTGCTTGTTCTTGGGACCTGGCCATCATGCCGTGAGGAACCCCAGCAGAGCATGGAGAGGGAATGTGTAGGTAGGTGGTGAGAACAGCAGCCTCCACTGCCAGCCATGTGAGTGAGTGGGCCTGCAGGTAATTCCAGCCCCACTGCCAAGTGACCGACAGCCTTGTAGTTTCTCTATCCCAGGTCCCAGGCATCTGTAAGCAAAACAAGCCATCCCACTGTGCCCATATCCAAGTTTCCTGACCCAGGGAATCTATGAGCAGAATAAAAAGGCTGCTGTTTTATGCCAGAAATTCAGGGTGGCTTGTTATATAGTAACAGAGGTCCTGAGTTGCAAAGCTAGTTGCCCAGGATCACACAGCAAATTAGTGTAAGAAGCAGAATTAAGCCTAGGTCTCACTCCAGAGCTCATGAGGTTCTTAATTACTCTCTTGAAAAAAACCTTGCATATTTGCAAGTCCTGCAAAACCAGTGTCTGTCATTCTGGGATACAGAGGAAACCATCATAATGCTGACTGCTAAGAAACAAAACCAGGTACCTGGGAGATCTGGAGGGGACTGGTGGGCAGTGTGGTCTGGCAGGAAGAGTCACTGCCCTGGTGATGAGTTTTGCCAGGGAAGCAGGCAGGAGCTTGGATGCAGTTCCTGAGGCTTGAGCTATGGAATAGCCCTGGGATGGAGTGAGCATCCTCGAGTCATAACTGCACCTGGCAGCCTTCCCTCTTCGTGGAAACAGCCTACAGACTTCCCTCTGGCCAGTGCTGGGCCAGGAGTGCATAAAAAACTGCATGTCAGCAAGGCTCTGAAAGCTCTTAGCAGAGAATAAATGATTGGTGGGAGGCCAGGGACAAAGCTGAAAGAAAGGAAAGTGGTAGCACAAAAGAAGGGAAAGAAAATGAAAAATTTTTGAACTCCTGGTGTATGCCAGATATTAGACAACATGCTTAGCTTCTCTTTGTTTGTATATTCTTATAAGATCCTATGATATTCGTATTAATAGCCTCTTTTTAAAATTAAAAAAAAATTTTAATTGAAGTATAATTTACTTACAATGTGTTAATTACTGCTGTACAGCAAAGTGATTCAGTTATACACACATATATGCACATATATGTGTGTATATATATAGACATATATATACATGTTATTTTTGTTATATTCTTTTCCATGATGGTTTATCATAGGATATTGAACATAGTTCTCCGTGCTATACAGTAGGACCTTGTTGTTTATCCATCTCCATATCAAAGCTTACATCTGCTAATCCCAACTTCTCACTCCATCCCTTTCCCAACTGCTCCCCATGGCAACCACAAGTCTGCTCTCTATGTCCGTGATTCTGTTTCATAGATTCATTTGTATGATATTTTAGATTCCACATGTAAGTGACATCATATGCTATTTTTCTTTCTCTTTTTAACTTACTTCACTTAGTATGATAATCTCTAGTTGCATTTATCTTGCTGCAAGTGGCACTATTTCATTCCTTTTTATGGTTGGGTAATATTTCATTATATGTATGTACCACATCTTCTTTATTTAATGGCCTCTTTTTTTTAAAGAGGAAACAGACTTGGCAGTTAAGTTACTGGCTCAAGTCTTACTAGCTAATAGCTAGTGAACTACTATTAGATCATGGCTCAGTGTAAAGGGTCTGTGTGCAAAGCAGGAGATGTGTGTTCCATCCCTGAGTTGAGAAGATCCCCTGGAGAAGGAAATGGCAACCCACTCTAGTATTCTTGCCTGGGAAATCCCATGGACAGAGAAGCCTGAGGGGCTACAGTCCATGGGGTCACAAAAGAGCTGGACGTGACTTAGCGACTAAATAACAGCAACAGAGATCAAAACCCAGGTCTGAGTAGTAAACAGGACACTTGGGCTCGAAACACAGTCCTCTTCTCGGCTTTGCTTGGGCTCTCCTGCCATAAACCATATCTTAGCTGAGGCTCCTTCTAGAAGTCCACCTTTATCCCTTGGGACCAGTCCAAGTCCCTCTTTTTCTTCAAAGCAAACCCAGTCTATTTTGGGCCTCAATGATCTTTCTTTTCTGTTGACTATAAATCCTGCACTTGGAAATTATTCAGATGAACATTTTGCTTTATTATCTATCTTTTTTCCTTGTGTATCTTGATTTTTGCAAAGTCTGAAATCTGTACTCTGGTTTCTTCCTTTTTCACACCAGCCATAATGCCTACCACTGTGCCTAAGGCAAAGTTGATATCCTAATGGTCCTCAACTAAAACATTTGATTGATTAATCCTCACTTGAATCTGTCGGAATACATACCTACTGTAACCAGAAACAAAGCAAGATAAACTCCCTCTTCATTCTCTCTCCCCATTCTCAGAGTGGGTACCTCCACAGAGAACAGGGCATGAAAGGGGAGATGGATACCAGCTGAGTACCCAGCCAGACTTGCACAGAAGGGAAGGCATCTTTCTGCCTGACAGCCTCTTCTGTCTGCTGCCCGGGAGATAATTACCTGGCAGCAGCAGTGGCGGGGACTTCTTGAGAGCCAAGATCCTCTGATTCAGAAATTAGATCCTCACTGACATGGTTTCGTCCACAGTGGACCAAGACTTAACACCAATCAGTAAAGGTGCTCCATGGGGAGTAGGGAGTTATTTCCTGCAGCAACTGAAGAACTGGCCCAACACTGCCCACTTTAGACTCTCTGTTTCTTGGGTGACACTCTAATGACTATACAACAGCTTATCAGGCCCCCAAAGTCATGGTATTGAATGCGTCATTGAATCTTGTGAGCTCTGAACCCTTGGCTAATGAGTCCCTAGGGATGAGCGTGATTGACAGGTCCCCCGGCTCAACACATGCCCGCTTCAGTGCTTCTGCTCACAGTGATTCCCCCACCAGAGACTTCTGTCTTCATTTCTCTCTGCTTTTGTGGAAAATCTTAGCTCATTTTCAAGGCACAGTCCAGAGCTTCCCAGAGGTCTCTTTGTACTACAACCCACACTAATATTTCATTTCTCAGAAGAAAATCTAGCATGAGCTCTACATATCACAGAGTTGAGTCCTCAGAGACACATTCCCCTAGTTCCCTGTGTTCCAAAGAGGCAGCAGGATGCAGTGAAAAGAGCCTACAATTTGGGACCAGTGGGACCAGAGCCCGTTATTCCCCTGCTATGCAATCCTGAAGATCCTTGCAGAGTAGCACAGGCATCCTTGTTCATCCACCCTAATAGCTGCCCTGTCCGCCCCTGGATGGTGAACCATCACTGTCTTCAGCTGATGGGCAGCAGGCTACTTCCAGCTGTGAGAGGAGATTGATTCAAGATGGCAGATCAGAAGGATGTGTGCTCACCTTCTGTGAGAGCACCAAAATTGCAACTAGCTGCTGAGCAACCATTGGCAGGAGACACTGGAACCCACTAGAGAAATGAAAACCCTTATACATACCTCTTGCCACATGTGCACAACCGTTTCTAGAGGATAATGTGTCGCCTCCAGATGGACCATAATTTTAAGGCCATTTGTAATTCTTTTTGCCTTGTCCCTCCTCCATTCAAGTCTAAAATACTACAGGGAAAAACATGCCCTCTCCAGCTTTTGGCTCTGGGATCCACCCTATGCCCACAGTCACCTCCCAGCTGAAACCAAGAAACTCGCTCCTCCAAAGTGGCACCAGTTTTATCTTTGCTCTTGTCTGTTTCACCATCTCCCTCACCAACTGGCTGCGCTGCACACACTCTGGGTGGGGCAGAGTGCACTCCCAGGGGGTCCCCTCTTCTTCCCCAGGAGATGACTTTTAAGGAAAAAGATACTGTAAGGAATATTAATGGGAAAACTCAAAGCCAAAAAAGTCTATTTTTTAAAAGCTAGAGAACCCTACAGATGAAAAAGGATGCTTTTTATTTCCATGAAATCTGACAATCCATAGGAAGCCCTGAGGGACCATCAAAAGATTTCTGATCTTGGAAGACAATGGTGTCTCAAAAATAAATCACGAGTCTTTGAATCCAATAGACATAGGTTATAATCCCAGCTCTGCTAGAAAACTGTGAATAAGGGAGTTAATTGTCGTCTGCCTCAGTTTTCTTATCTATAAAATGGGGTCGATATCCCTGAACAGAGGTTGTCATGATAATTAGAGGTAACATCACATGACACTTAAGAGAGTGCCTGATACATAGTAGACAGGGAACTTTGTTTTCTGGATTGGTCTATTTCACTTCCTTTTCTCCAGTTGTTCCTGCTTTTCCTCACATCTGTTGAGATCCCAGGACTGACTTTCCCCACATCACACAGGTAGTGACCACCAGAAATTCTCTTGGGTTGCTTTCTCTCCATTAAGTGAAAAATGTGACATGGTCTTTAGAAGGCTACTTGTGAAAGTGCATATATTCATTCAACAAGCACGTGTTGAGTATTAAGAATGCCTAACCCCCGTGTCAGTTTCTGGATGAGTGGCAAGGATGGGTTTTCCGGTTTGTGTTTTGATAAGGAACAGAACTGGGCAACAGGAGCTGAGGATCGAAGATAGACGATGCCCTCAGAGAGGTTCAGATAGCAATAGCAACAACTATGTCAGTAGCATTTACTGTGTTCATCACCTCTGTGCAAAGGAAGAGCTTTCCACACATGATGCCATTCAATACTCAGAGAATACCCTTGAAGTCGGTGTTCTTACTATCTCCACCTCCCAGAAGAAGCAACCGAGGCACAGAGAAGTTACTTTCCTACGCTGACATGGCCAGCAAGTGGCAGAGCTAGGATTCAGCTGGAGGCAGGCCAGTTCCAGAGATCAAGCTCTGTTCCTGTGATGCATAGCTTCCTGGGAGAATTGGGGTGAGGAGGGGAGCAATGGGACTTCAGTATTTGCAAAAGAGAGCGTCATTGAGCAAGAGGGAAGAGAGAAGCTGCTCCAAATACAGGGAATGGCAAGACTATAAAGGCAGCTTGGGGCTGAGGGAATAGACTGATGCACAACCTGGCTTGGCTAGAGCCTTGTCTGGACTTGGGAATCAAAGGGACAGAAGTCTTAGATGGGGGCTGCAGACATGCCAGGCACCATCCTTCTCCTATTCTGAAGAGGGGAAAGTGAGAGAGAGAGGGGACATGACTCACCCAGTGGGCTAGTAGACTGAGCTTTTTTCTAAGATCTTTTATCACCTCCTCCAACCCTGTGGGCCCACCTCCTGTGACACAGCTGCTCCTGATTCCCTCCCTGGGAAGGGCTCCATTCTGCCCCCAGCAGCTACTGACTCCTCACTTTAAGGTCCTCTTTCTTAAGCCACCAGATTCACACGGTGACTGTCATCACGTAGGTCTCTCGTTTCTGTGTTAGTGGAACGCGCTATTTTCTGCGAGCAGCCTTGGGCTTCATTCACCTATGGTCTTGCATGAACACAATTTGGGTAGAGGCATTAATTTGCCACAGGTGGATGGTGGTCCATAAATCATACTCAAACCATGGGCGTCCCCACAGGACTCTGAGCATACATTCTCCATTAATTCAACTAATGATGCTTTCATTGTTCTCTTTTTACAACTCAGGACTTCTTTCCAGGTGAACAGTTGGGTCTGTGGATCTCAGGTGCTGCATTTCTGGAGGGGAATTAAAAAGAAACAGGGGTTCTCTCCAGGAAAATGTAGATCTCAGGAAGAGGCAGGCAAGTCTTTCTGCATATAGAGCTGTGAGGACTTTGTTTTAATGCAGTCCCATTCACAGCCTGGATTTTCCAAGGTACGTGAAAAGAAAGAAAAACACAGCAATCAGGTTTTTATCCTTGGAACCAAAAATGAGGGCTGAGAGAAAGGAGAATTCCTTTTAAAAAATTCTGCAAATATGATATTCTGAGTGTGTCTAAATGCATTAAAGGTACAGTGGTGCTTTGTACTCCTCATCATTCTTCCAGGGGTGCCCAACTGCTGGCCCACAAGCTGAATCCAGGTGAACTTTGGCTTTATCTGCAGAGCTCTCCGGGAAGTGACTGTCCAGGGCTGAGTGGGAGCGGTCCCCTTTTAGCTGACACAGCCATGCCCAGGTCAACACAGCCCCTAGCTGACCCCTGTTTTTGTGTTACTCAAAGTGTTAGTCAGTCAGTCATGTCCGACTCTTGGCGACCCAATGAACTGTAGCCCACCGGGCTCCTTCATCCATGGGATTCTCCAGGCAAGAATACTGGAGTAGGTTCCCATTTCCTCCTCCAGGGGGTCTTCCAGATCCAGAGATCTAACCTGGGTCTCCTGCACTGCACATAGACTCTCTACTGTCTGAGCCACCAGGGAAGCTTACTCTAATTATGTCTGAGTCCCTTCCCCTTCCCTGTAAGCCAGAATCTTCATCTATGGAATTGGGATGGGGGTGTTGATTACATCTTTTTTTTTTTTTTTTTTTTTTTACTGCCTGCCTCCTCTCACTGGAAGATAAGCTCTAGGAGGATGGGGGTTTTGTCTGCTTTGTTTGGTGATGTCTCTTGTAGCAACCTGAACCATGTCTGAATGTAACAGGTACTAAAGAAACATTTCAGGAGAGAAATTGTCCTAAACATCCTTTTCAGCTCGGGAAACACTTTCTGAGTGTTTTCCTATTGTGATTTTGGAGGAAAACAACAAAACAAAACAAAACACCTTTCTCCTTCAATTAAACTGTTCAAACCCTGGACATCCACGACAGTCTAGAGATGTGACTTCCCCTTTGCTGATGGCCAGAACTGCTGGCTGAGGGGCAGAAAATGGTGCTTTTCATTTGCACGTCCAGCGAAGCTTTTACCCTCCTGTCACTGCCTTCGTTTGAACACCTGTATGTGGCTTGTGCAGGCTCTGAAGGTTCTCCTCCTGTGCTTCTCCATGGTCTGTGAAACTGCTCACTATCAGAGCCTGGCTCTGGGTCTCGCCACTGGGTAGCAGAGGGTTAAAGTTGAAAAGGAAGGAGGCATGGAGCTGGAGTCCCCAGTGATGGGGAATCACTGTCCCTGCACAGATCACCCTGCCACAGCTGCAGCTCCTGTTACCCAGGGAGATGTACTCTGGTGAATCCTATAGGAGCTCCTCCAGGAGCCTGGCCTGGGGAGGAAGCAGCGTCCCTGCAAGGCCTCTGCCTTCAGTGGCCACGCCCAGGGTCTCACTCCCTTGGCAGGTAACACATGCAGGGCAGGCAGATGTTGGGCTCAGCATTTGTGGCAGTTGACTAGCATGATTTCTGGCTGAACCATGGACCTCACTTCTTACACTTCCAAACTGGCCTAACTGAACAACATCCTAGCTCAATGGCTTTCCAATTTTAATGCCAACCTGCCTTGGGGGAAGGGGAGGGCTTGTGAAATGTGTACTCCTCTCTCTAGATGCAGAATTTCCAGTTCCTCAGACTTAGGATGGGGCCTGGAAATCTGTATTTTGACAGGTATTCCAGGTGATTGTGATGCGGGAGTCCCAGCAGAAACCCTCATACCTAGTCCTAAGAGCATCAAACCCACTTCTTGCATCATCGCTGTGCTCACATCCTTCCTTACAGCACCGAGTCTGTGTCCTAAATGAGGCTTATGTTTTCTAAAGACTTGGATTAGGATTGTATGTGTGTGCTCAGTGCGCTCAGTCGTGTCTGACTCTTTGCAATCCCATGGACTGTAGCCTGCCAGGCTCCTCTGTCCATGGAATTTTCCAGGCAAGAGAACTGGAATGGGTTGCCATTTCCTACTCCAGGCAGTCTTCCCAATCTAGGGATTGAACCCACATCTCTTACATTGACAGGCAGATTCTTTACCACTAGCACGTCCTGGGAAGATGAAATATTTTATAAATTCAGGCTGCTTCCATCAACTTCCCTGAATATTTACCCCTTTTCCCCCTGCAACACTTCAGTGACACCAGTATTGGCCAGAGGAAGGGGTTTGCACGACTGTCTCTGGGAGGGAAGTGGGGAGAACAAGAGGTGGAAAGGGGAGATTCCTCATCACCCCTCTGTGCACTGTAGTCCTGGTTGCTGTAGATTTGTGTGTGAATGCGAAAGTCAGGCTGTCATTGGTTATCAGTTTAGGCTCTGTTCATTGGCTACTCTGTTCCCATGGTGAATCAGTCTCCGGGCCCTCAGCAAGCACATTAACTGGGGTTGGGGGGAAGCAGAGTGGTGATACAGGGTTCCCGGAGATCTCCAAAGTGCTACCACTCCCCTGCTTTAGAATTCTTCTTGCTGAGAGTAATTATCTTCCCTAGGTGGAAATAATTATCATACATTCTGTCACATTCTAAGATCAGGAGTAAGAGTTCTGAAAGCTGGAATCATCATTTCCCATTTTCCTCTCTTCCCCTGGGACCTTCCACACCCTTCTCCTTTTTCTTACTAGGGTCATCTGATCCCAGAAAACTGGAAGCCAATGGGGAGGGCTGTGGGAATAGAGTTGAAAGGTTCACTCTTAGTCCATTTGCAGGCGGTGGAGCCTGGGATGACACTGCAGGGCGGGCAGCAAGGCCAGAGGCATTGCCGTGGGGACCTTAGAGAAAATCCCTTCCCCCTTTGAGGCCTCAGTTTACTCCTCTGTAACATGGGGTAGATGAGTCAGATCCTTCTCTTGATCAGAGCCAGACCTAAAGGCCTCTGGAAGTGTGGTGCCATGTTTTCCAAATGCCCCCCTTCCTCTTGGAGGCACCACTGACTCTTGCTCTCCTCCCTTCAGCTATCCAATGCATCAGCCAGTGCTGTCGTTTCTAGTTTCAAGGTAGATGGCTGATCCATCTCCATGACCGTCATAATCTCCATCACTGTAATTGCCCCTAGACAGCTGTGAAAGCCTACTGCTCAGTCCCTCTGCTTCCACTCTTGACTATTTTCTGCTTTAATTCATTTTCCTCATAGCTCCCCAGAGTAGCATTATAGCATGTAAATCAATCCTTCTCTTACTTAAAACTCCCCAGGGCCTTCCTATGTATTTAGAGTAAAACTTTAAATCTATGCTATGGCCCTGAGTCTCTGTAAGATCTTGCCTCTGCCTGCTTCTCTAATAATACAGCTCTGTGTCAGCCTAGCTCCTCCTTGCCTCTCTGCGCCGTGGAGAAGCTTTCTCAGAACACCCTAAGTAAGTCCCCTTTAATTTCACTTCCTCTATTATCTGTTGCTGCAGCAGTTTCATTTTATTCATAGTGCATCACAGTTTATACATTCACAATTGTTTATTTAACATCTATGTTACCTCACTGTACTTGCCAGCTCCCTGAAGCAAAGACTCCCATACCCTCAAACACTATCATCAACATATCTTTATATCCTCAGCACCCTGTGCTGTACCTTACAGGCAATTAGTAATATCTGTTGAACAAATAAATGACCCTGGACACAAATAGGAGGAAAAGCTACAGAAATGAAAGTTGTGGGAACTGAAGATAAATTCTGCCTGGGGTGATTTTTGTCCTTTCTTTCGTACATCCCTTCTCAAAATGTTCTTATTTATGAAAAAAGAAATCTCAAATATCTATTAAACATAGGTATTTTGGGCACAAGACATAGGCCTGCAAATGCAATTCATGATGGCATTTCTATCTTACCATCAACAAAATTAAAAAAAAAATTATTTCTTGTGACCACAGCTCAACTGAGTTTTAACTTTCAATGTTAAAATAGGCTACACAAAGATAATTTCTCATATAAATATTTTAAAGGGAGGAGGGAAGAATCTTGAAAGCCAACCAGTAGCATTTCCTGGTATACATCACTGAAGGTGCTAATGATAGATTATTTTGTCTATCTGTGGAGCTGGTATAGAAAACTTTAGCTCTAGGGCATGGCAACCTACTCCAGTATTCTTGCCTGGAGAATCTTCATGGTCAGAGGAGCCTGGCGGGCTACAGTCCAGGTCACAAAGGGTCTGAGGTCACAAAGAGTCGGACATAACTGAGTGACTAAGCACAGCACAGCACAGGCACCGTGGTCCATGCTGTTGGCTCACTCATCAACATCCATTCTCACGCTTTCCATTTTAGAGGCTAAAAAACCGTGTTCTTGCCTTTCCTACCTTCAGTGCTACTAGAAGTGATCACGGGCCACTGTTCTTACTAATGAGATAGATAGAAGGCGACGTCTGCTTGGGGTGGGAAGTATATTGTCCAGCTTTTGTTTTCCTGATCCAGAGAGGCAGAACTGGCTGCAGTACTTCCTTCCCGTCTTCCTGCTTGAACCTGGACACAGCATCTGGGAGCCGCCACCTTGTGCACGGGAGTAAACACCAGGGCAGCCCCAAAATAGCTGATCCTTGTTTCACTGAGCCATGAGCTACTATCTGCCTCCACTTTCCTTTTCATCTAAGAAAGATAACTCTCCATCTGGTCACATTACTCTGGTCAGATGATTGAGCTACTTACAGACAACTAACTGTATTTGGCCACATTTCATTGTTTTTTTTTTTTTTGTTGTTGTTGTTAGTATCAGTTCAGTTCAGTTCAGTCACTGTCGTGTCCAACTCTTTGCAACCCCATGAATTGCAGCACGCCAGGCCTCCCTGTCTATCACCAACTCCCGGACTTCACCCAAACTCATGTCCATCGAGTTGGTGATGCCATCAAGCCATCTCATCCTCTGTTCTCCCCTTCTCCTTCTGCCCCAATCCCTCCCAGCATCAAAGTCTTTTCCAATGAGTCAACTCTTCGCATGAGGTGGCCAAAGTACTGGAGCTTCAGCTTTAGCATCAGTCCTTCCAAAGAACACCCAGGACTGATTCTCCTTTAGAATGGACTGGTTGGATCTCCTTGCAGTCCAAGGGACTCTCAAGAGTCTTCTCCAACACCACAGTTCAAAAGCATCAATTCTTCAGCACTCAGCTTTCTTCACAGTCCAACTTTCACATCCATACATGACCACAGGAAAAACCATAGCCTTGACTAGACGGACCTTTGTTGGCAAAGTAATATCTCTGCTTTTCAATATGCTATCTAGGTTGGTCATTAATATAAATAGTGAATAAATTAAGAAAAAAAAAACCAAAGCTACTTGTGTATGTATGCAGATATATGCAATTTAGGTGGAATTTAGTCTCCCAATTTCTAAATTTTGAGAATTTATGATACACTGTTAATAAATAGCAAGAAAAATTAATTGAAGCTGATTTGAAAGGATGTTTGAGTATAAAAAACCCCTTAAAAATATAATACCTCCTACTGTAACCCCAGGGTGTCTAGTGCTATGTATATCAGAGGCTCCTAAAGCTCCGTGGACTTGTGACGATGTTTACGTCAAATATATAAACAACAATAACAAAAGCTTCTAGTTGTCTGCTCGGCCCTGGCTTTCATCACTGTCTTAGCATCCTTGTGTTTTTGTCTGGTCCTGTTGACAAGTATGTACCTTTTCTCTTTAGCATATATTCCCATCAAATGTTGCGATGCATATTCTGACTCTTAGAGGGGTTTCTACAGGCCCCTAAGTGCTGGAGTTGGCCAAGCTAGGCCTGGTTAGCAGGAGTCCATCTCATGTGGATAAAACTCCTTATTCTGGCAGGTTGACTCCTCTCTCTGCCTGTCAGACCCTCAAAACCAAAATGACAAATCCTTCTGCCCAGTCCCTGTGAGGGGTGTCTCAGGAATCCAGGAGTGAATCACTGTGCCACGTTGTTTGTGGGTTTGCCCAGGAGACAGAGGTCCATTGGGTTTTCATTGTGAGCCATGGCACCCTTCCTTCTAGTGAAGTTTACAATACAGAAAGTTGATAAAAGAACTGAAGTAGCTTCTCGTTTATTGTGTTTCCTATGTGTTGTCTAAATAGTGTGTTACAAGTTCTATACGTATCGGTCTTTATTTGTTTTCGGGTCATAGTCGTGGCCGGAGATGGCAATGGCACCCCACTCCACTTCTCTTGCCTGGAAAATCCCATGGACAGAGGAGCCTGGTAGGCTGCAGTCCATGGGGTCGCTAGGAGTCGGACACGACTGAGTGACTTCTGTTTCACTTTTCACTTTCATGCATTGGAGAAGGAAATGGCAACCCAGTGTTCTTGCCTGGAGAATCCCAGGGATGGGGGAGCCTGGTGGGCTGCCATCTGTGGGGTCACACAGAGTCGGACATGACTGAAGCGACTTAGCAGCAGCAGCAGCATAGTCGTGGCACCTGGGATCTTCACTGCATTGTGCTGGAACTTTTATTGTGGTACATGGACTCTCTAGTTGTGGCACATGAGCTCAGTAGTTGGGGCGAGTTAGTTATTCTATGGCATGTTCCCTAACCAGGGATGGAACCCATGTCTCCTGTATTGCAAGACAGATTCTTAACCACTAGACCACCAGAGAAGTCCCTGCATCAATCCCTTTTAAACCTCACAACAATACTAGAGGTTGTTTGCCGTTTTACCAGGGAAAATACAGAATCACAGAGTGGAGTTGTTTTATTAAAAGTGAGGAGGAAGGAGGCTGGGTACTTTCCTGTTTAGTCTCATCTTCACCTCAAGGTCAGTTCCTAAGATAGCCTCATAGAACCCTC
The DNA here is from genome assembly GCF_029407905.1 of Bubalus kerabau. Classification (NCBI taxonomy): domain Eukaryota; kingdom Metazoa; phylum Chordata; class Mammalia; order Artiodactyla; family Bovidae; genus Bubalus; species Bubalus kerabau. The sequence goes on along the minus strand of NC_073624.1, from coordinate 233,927,327 downwards.
AGGAGTCCTGGAAACACAGTTTGAAAACCCTCTTCTAGCCAGAAGTCACAAACTCACATACTCTCTCAGGGGCCAGCTGAGTCGCAGTGGAGTGAAGCGGATCACTGGGGGCTGCGGTCCACGGGGATGTCATAGATCAGCTCCAGAGGGCAGCTGTCACTCAGTTTCGGAGCATCATTGGCAGTCTGTGCACATCATAGACGCATGCCTGGTAGCAGATTCAGTTTGTGGGTCACTAACTTGAGACTTCGGGAGGAATGGTGGGGAGTGTGAAAGCCTGAGGTCAGACCACATGGGTGCCTTTAGGAGGTAGGATGCCCAGCCAAGAAGGGAACATGGGAGAGAAAACAAGCCCATGGGTCTTCTCAGACACCTGCATGTTTGGATGGCCCGTGACACTGAATCATTGCTTCCCACAGTTTATCTAGTGGCCTGAGTTATTTTTAAGCAAGCCCTTCCCCTGCTGGGTTCTCTCTGCTCTTTACCATGTGTCTGCCAGCACTGGCCAGGCAGCCAGTCTCACACCTCTTCTCCCACACAACGCCCCCCTCCCCCGACTGTCTTCTTATTTAGAGAAAAACAAGATTATAATGGTGAGTGATGAGATGATCTAAATTGTACAGCAGGTGAAGTGAGTCCTGCGGGAAGCTCCTTAGGAAGATTTTATTCCATTGCCACTTAGCAATATTGGTCCTTGCTGACACTCAGATCTGAGCCAGACGGGTGGTACCAATGCCTCCGGCACATGTCTATGAGGCCTTCGTATTTATGCAGTTATGCCCCCAGAAAGTGAGAGTGTGTGCAAATCTATTCATGCAGCCAAGTGCTAAGCCATGTCTCCCTGCATGCTTTAGAAGCTTGGTAATCGATAAGGGACTGCCTAATTAAAGAGCTCATAGATATTAAGCAACTGTAAAAGGAAATACAATCAGTGCTTATTTAACAGGTAAATTGGAGGGGATTTGTGACATGAACATTCCAGAATATAGCTGAAAGAACATTACACAGAGAGATGGAAAGGGGGATCAGTAAATATGGGAACTGATTTAGATGAAAGTAAAGTGAAAGTGAAAGTTGCTCAGTTGTGTCCAACTCTTTGTGACCCCACAGACTATACAGTCCATGGAATTCTCCAGACCAGAATACTGGAGTGGGTAGCCTTTGCCTTTTCCAGGGTGGTGGTCAAATTTCTTTTTACCCATCTCCTTTACCTTTTCCCTCCCTCCCTCTTTCTCTTCTCTTCTCTCTCTCCCTCCCCTCCTCCTTTCCTTTCTTCCTCTCTCCCTTCCAAAAACCTTTCTCAAAAGAAACTGTATTCACAAGTCCAATGTGTAAAACAGATGAAAATGGAGCTACTCATGTCCAGTGTGAGGGCTGAAACCTCACTGATTTGGCCACCCCAGTATTCTCAATATGATATCAGAGGCATTTCCAAGAAACTTCATTTCCCAGCCACAAGAAACAAATTTACATCACAATTGGAACTAGACAGTTTCCAAGATCTTAGTCAGAACCGAGAAAAGAAGAACCATTTTCTCTTAAAGATGAAGACACCAAGGTCTACAAGAGTCAAGTGACTTGTCCAGAGCCACACAGAAAGTGCTAGAACCAGAGCAAGAACCCAGTCATAATTCAGTGCTCCTGCCACTCAGAAATAGTTTGGGATTGTGGTCTGAATCTTGACTCACCTAACTACCAGATGTGTAACCTTGGAAAGATATTCAGCATTTCCGTGGTTCCTCATTTGTAAAAGGAGGTATCACAAGTGTCCCCGCCTAATGCTTCTGTGAGGATTCAGTTAAATAAGACATGAAGAGGACTCAAAACCTTGCTTAGGGTGTGTGGTAGGTGCTCAAAAATGTTAGTGGTACAATACCACCCCCCATCCCTTCTCAGTACTATAACTACAGAACATTAGAGTCACAATTATGCCTGTTAATCTTGACAGAACACATCACCCAGACAACAGACAGAGCCGGTCAAGGCGTGTCCAGATCCTCTGTAGCATGGAATGGACAGTTGACAGGAAAGCGTAGTTGAGGACTAAATACAATAAAGTCTGGAAAAAATTGCCATCGCTAACTCCCCATGTATATATATGGCGTTGAGTAAAGGTGATGAGAAGAGCCGACTGACCTGGGAGAGATGTCACATCCTTGCTGCATGAAGGCTCCCAGGGAGAACCACAAGCTGTTGAATATCCCAAACTCATTGGACTGGTCGCTGGTGGTCTGGTCTCGCCCTTCCTCAAACTCTTCGCTGTGCCATTCGTAGGGGCTGAAACGGCTGACCAGGAAAAGGACGACGCTCACTCCAATGTAGGCGAACACAATGCACATCCAGATCTCATAAGCCAAAGGATCCAGGAAGGAAAAGACCCCCGGTTTGGACTTCTGTGGCTTTTTTATCATGATGGAGATCCCCAGACTCATAAACGGCTTGGAGAAATCGATCACCTCTTCCCGGACCAAGGTGATAGTTAAAGGGGCAACGGCCACATCTGCTCTCTGCAAAAAATATCGGGGAGAGAAGAAAACGTGCACTTGAGTTCATCAGCCCTCTGTTCCCTCATTTTCCTCTTCATTCTAATATTCTTTTATATATAAAGGATTTGAGAGGAAGAACCTCAGAAATCCAACTCCTCCTGTTCTCTGTGAAATATTTATGATAAATGGTTGATCAGCTCAATATCTCACAGGAGAGATTATCCTGCTCTTTGACAGTTCTAATTGTTAGGGGTGACTTCCTCACCTTATGGAAGGAAGGGGGCTGTTGGAATGTCTCTTATTTTTTTGCCTACCCAGCAATCATGCCTTCTTCCCCTTAAAGAACTACTCCTGCTCCACTGTCTGTCCTCCAGTTCAAGTGGGGCTGATAACCCTTATTATAGGTGAAGCACATCCCCCAGATCTGGCCATTAGTGTGATCCACTCCCCTGGCCACAGTGGTTCATTCAAGGATGGCAAGAAACCCGAGTCTCTTTCATGAGCATGAGCCGTTTCGTCAGGGTGAGAGATGATCCATGATGAAATAACTTGGGTGACTCTTAATTCATGGCTTATCCTGCTATCCCTAGGAACATGGTAGAAACGTGTCAAAATACTCTTTTGTTTGTCCCCAGGAACATGAACCAATCCTTCTGCTTGCCTAAACCAGTTGGAGTTGGGGTACTTTTACCTGCGACCAAGACAGTCCTGGCTAACAAGATAGATAGTGATGGCAAGTTTAACTCAATAAATATTTACTGGGCACTCATATGCAAGCCCTAGGCTGAAAAGAAAACTGATCTCTACAACTAGTAAAAGTTGGTACACACACACACACACACACACACACACACACACACACACATACACACACACACACAAAGTAGTTTCCCAAACTACAGGGTAGATTGGATACCTGCTGGATACCATGAGATACGTTTTGTATCTGAGAGATGCAAAGTGCTACAGGAGGTCAGGAAGGAATTAATTCTGTCTGGGGAGGTCAGGGACTGCATCCTCAAAGAGGTAACATATACATTGACATTGAAGAGGGAGTAGGATTTCAACAGGTTGCTCGGATACAGAATACATTCCCAGAGGAGAGAATCATGTGAGGAAGACCTGGCAGAGAGAATAAAGTAGTATCACAACTATTTTTTTTCCAGGAAGACTGCTAAGAAGAGCACAAATAATTCAGTTTTTAAAATTCATGTAGATAAACATAAAATAGTTGCAAGAAATGTTCATCTTTGGGCATATCACACCAGCCTTGCTCTTCTGTCTTTCCTATCTCTGCTTAATGGCAGGAGCACTGGCATCTATGCTCTAAAAATCCACTGTTCTCCTGGCCTGAGATTAAGCGATCCTGGAAGTCTAACGCGGTTCCATGGAGGGATGCCATGACATTCACTTTTGAAATGACAGGCATGTCTGTGCAAATCTGTTCAAGGCAGGTGGCTTTCTCTTATAATGCCACGTAACAGTCCAGATGTGAGGCTGCAGACAGATGCTGTCCAGACCCCAGCCACACCCAGCTGCCAGCTGCCATTGCTCAGGAGGGGTTTCCTCTGGTTACTCTCATTGGATGAGATTTTTGAGAAGGCATTTTAAGTGGAATAAAAAGCCTGGCTTTAGAATGACTTAAATTTCTCACTTACAGAAAGAAACTTTCTGTAAAGCAATGTGGGATTGAGTATATGTCTCAGCAATTCTGTTTTTTCCCGCTAACACCTACTGCCTAAATCTTGATACTTTTTACAAACACTTACAAGCCATTGCCAGGGAGACAGTATCTCCTTTTTTCTCATAGGTAGAAAAGGAATAGGGGAGAAAAGTCTTTAGAAATGACTCGGAGTGAATAACTACAAGTTACCCAAGAGGGAGGTGGGTGAAGACCGGCTTCAAAGATGATAAAGGGAATTGAATGGATTTGTCTTATGCCTCCTGATGTGAGTTAATAAAAGGGACTGTGACCTGGAAAAAAATCACAAAACCAATCATCTTAGTTCTTATTTAACTTAGCAGTTTCAAGATTTGTTCCATGTAACATTATTTGTGGAAGGATGTAACTAATTATAATATAAAAATTAACATGAATTTAAACTGGCAGGACTTTTCAGAACCTTTAACAGACTACTGTGCACTGAGAATTTCTAAGAGGGGTAAGCAGATTTAGTATTTCCAAAATTCTTTGTCTGTTGAACCCCAAGCATCAAAACGCACCCATATGCATAGGATACACACACAGTGGGAAATGCAGTGACATCATTTTGCAGATAGGAGCCCAGGTCCAGAGAGAGAAGGTGGTTTGTGCAAAGCAGCACGAGTTTTGAACAACAAGTTTTAGCTTGTTTGATGTTGACTGAAAGGTCTTAGGAGTTGATTTCCAGCATCTGAGGAAGTCACTGGACCTTTGCAGGATCACTTATGGGCACGGCTCATCTGAGAAAGTAGACCTGCCTTCTTGGCTTTGTGACTCCCTGACCATGTGCCCTCGAGTGAGACAGTTGTCCTTATGAATATCAGTTTCCTCTTTAGAAAAAGAGGCATAATAAATTTTGCTTTATCTACTGGATAGCAGTGTTTTGTGAGAGTCAAAAGAATTCAAATATGTGAGAGCACCGTGAACCGTGGGCATTTCACAGGTGCTCAAAATTATTTTCTGAAACTGACATCTTGAGATAGTGATTCTCAAACTTGAGTGTGCAGACATCAGAAGCACCTTGGGGTTTTTTAAACCACAGATGGCAGACTTTCTAGATCACTGGGTCTGGGGAGACCTGAGAATTTGCATTTCCAGCAAGTTCCCAGGTGATGTTGCTGCTGCTGGTCCAGACTTAGAGAAACACTGACCTAGGAGATCCCCAAACCAAATATGTCTGGAAAAAATTTTGGGAAAATAGTAAACAGTGTTGATGTAGTAGGTAAAAGCAAAAATGGGAGAAAACCATCAGGGATGGAGAGCCACTCTGAGCCAGGCATTGTGTAGGGAAATACTCCCCACCCAGCCCTGGGACAAAGAACTCAGGGGAACCCTGAGAGGAGATCATTGACTCCCAGGAGTCATGTTGCTAGTGAGCAAGCATAGTTGGAATTCAAATCTGGATTTGTGTGTGTGTCTCCAAAGTTCACTCTATTTCTGCTTCATTAAGACAAAGAACTGGCCAGAAAGTCATGGCAACCCAGGCACACAGCCGTGCCTATGCAATAAGTGGCGTCTTCATTTGTAGCCTGTGATATTTGAGAATGCACTGTGGCTATTCTCATCACTTGTGTCCTTTGCCCAACTGCCTAGTCTCCCTGGCTTCATGAGTGTCCTCATGGATAAAATGTGGAGAGTAATCACATCCACCTTCTGGGGTTGTTATGAGGAGTAAGTGAAATAACTCAGGTTAAGTATTTAGCATAGTGCCCGGGATAAACAATGTGCTGAAATGCTACTGTTACCATGGTGGATAAGAGCAAGAATGAGCAAAGGGAAGGTGAGACACCCTGATTGATTTAGCTTATTTGAGAGGCACAGAAAGAAGAAATCTGGAGCCCTTCAAGTAACTTTTTTTCTGACCTTGCTGGTCATTTGTGGCTAGAGATGCCTCCTCAGATCCCTCTATTCTTTCTTAGATGGGACAGACAAGGAAAGCCAAACTGAAAATGCCCTCAAGAGAGGGCATCCATTTGGGCCCATCATAGAGTCTTCAGAATACAGCTTTAACTAGGCAGAGGGACAGGCCTGGTGGAGGGGAGGGGACAAGAAAGACTGGCAGCTGAGGCACCCAGAGGTGATTTCTGTCACTGATGAGCCAGTGGCCCATGGCTGATGGCTGTGTATTGGGGGGCTTTCCCTCAGGATAATCATACTGTTGTTCTGCCCAGATCTTGGGCCTTTTACTGAAGGAACCAGATTACATTGGGTGAAGGTGAAGATGAATTCTGGTGGAGGTGAAAAGTTCACAGCAGTTGCCATGGGGATGACCTTAAGAACTTGGTGGAGGTTCCCATGGAAACCAGCTTCCCAATGCAGCATTAACCATCTAGATCTTCTATCTTTCATCGATGATACTTCCCCAAAGCAAGAGGCAGCAGAGGAGAGAGAAGGTAGAAGCACAACCTCCTTCTTAACTCATTATCCATCTTCCCAGGTCATATCAAAAGCCACCTTCTTAGAAAGACTTTTCTTTATTCTATCTCTTTCTTCTTTGAATTCCCTTTTTATGGCTCTTATGGCCATCATGACTCTTATTTCCTCGATCTGAGACAATGAGGTTTTAAAAGCTCCTAAATGGTTGCTTTATCCTGACCAGAACTTCTTACCATCCTGGGGCTCTGCATTTGCTTCTGTTCAAAGCCCTAGGCAGGAGTCTTTGATTTCTATGAGTGAAGCTGTGGTGGTGCCTTTCCTGCACATGGCGGCAGGATTCTTCTTTTATTGCCTTTTGTTGTTTCTCTACTTGAGTATCTTCACAATCTTCCAGAGCCCACTGAGTCAATCCACACCCTTTCCCTTATCATTTCTTTTTTTTTTAATTTTATTTTATTTTTAAACTTTACATAATTGTATTAGTTTTCTTACTCAATCTTGTTGCTGACTACTCAACTGAAGCCCTCTACAAAAAATCATCAGTGTTTTCTCATTCTTCTTTCAAAACTTATTTCCATCACCATCTTATAATTTATACTATAGACATTCCTGGGTTGCCTTTCTCTGTACCTGGACATGGCCGCTTTCCAGGTTACACATCTTTCTTGTGGGCTAGACCACCTCATGCTAGCCTTCTGCATGGACCTTGATTCTTTGCTATATTACCAGTCTCTCTCATTGTCTTTTCTATGTCAGAAAATGCTAAGTTCCTTGGGGACAGGGATCAGATCTTTTACTTCTCAATGGTTCCTTAAATAGTTAAAACAATTCAGGGCATTCAGTGACTTCTCCAAAATGCTTCAGTTTATTGAAGGTATTATAGCAATTGTGTGTGGTCTTATTTCAAGGGTAGTGAATGGAGTAGACCAATCCCTATTCACAGATAACAAGTGTACAAGGCAAGGTAAGCCATAATAGAAGCAGAAACTAAATCCTACGGTGAAAGCAAGAATAGTTAAAAAGGGTTCTCCCCATACCTTTTATGGGGAGAATGACACCTTGGAAAAAGCAGTATGTGATACAGGTTTGGGGGGAAGGGTAAGATTTTAGAGGGGCAGAATGGAAGCAGGCACCCTAGAGAACAGAGTGATTTGGGGTGGCTTGGCTGAAATGGAAGGTGCCAGAAAGGGCAAGTGACTAGAAAGTTTGATTGTATCCAGGGAAGAAATTTATTTTGAGGGGGCCTTAAGTGACTGCACAGGAAAGTGACCACTCAGCGGTCTGCCTCGGGAAAACTAACCTTAAAGCTAAACTGTCACCTGTATTGGATGATGATCAACTGAAGTCACAAGACTGAAGTGAGTCTGGCTGAAGGAGCTGGGACCAGGAACATGAGCAAAAAATGTCTTAAGATATTGGATTTTGGACTCTTCATCTTTCTAGCAGCAACCATACTAAACTATAGGGTCCAATAGGCATCTATGGGTAGGGTCATCTAACCACCAAAATTTCCTGTCAAACCATCTTTCTCTGCCTCTAATTCCCTACCCTATGGGGGACTTACTCCATAGACCAGCTCTCCCACCATGCCATTCCAAGCCTTTGTGTCAGGGTCACGGGCTCCATATTTTCCATCGCTGACAATCTCAAGACGGTAGGAATATCCCACATGCTTGGCAATCTCTGCCGCCAACTCCACACAGTAGCCCTCGTAGCGGTCATTGCCTTCAAACTGGTTGGCATTCTTCTTGAGCATCACATAAGGATCTTCCTGGTGGAGAAATGGGAGACAGAGAATGTGGGTTCGGGGTTCACTCTTGGGGAGGGAGGCCTTTGGCATGGCAGAGGAATTAACATTGGTTAACTTTGGGGGAGTCTCTCTAGCTCCTAAACCCACTTCCTGCATTTCTGCTCCCCCCATTACAAAACTTCTTGGGTTAAAGAAGAAAACTGGTAAAATAAGAATATTTCATTGAGATGTCGTGCATAGCTTTTCAAGTGATGTTTCAGGAGCTCTTGTGTTTCTTTGAAGGTACCTCTGGGGGTGTGATGGTGGGGAAGTAGACCCTAAATAGGTTCCAAGTTTCTCATGATCAACCACTGAAAATCACAGCAGCTTCACTTATATCCATTCTAGGTGATGTATGTTAGGGGCTTTCTTTGAAAATGACTTCTACTGAGGAAGAGTAGAGTCAGAAACACCACAATTTATTTAGTCTCTTATGTTTTATAGACGGGAAAACTGTGGCTCATAGGAGGGTGACTGACTTATCCAAGGGCACAAAGTGAAATCATGGCAGAGCCAGAGAGCGAAAATCCCTCTGAATTTCAGGATAATTTTTAACTCCCTCTTTCTACCCACTGCACACTTTTGGCCAGAAGAATGACCAGCTTTCACTCTTGAGGAAGCCTTTGTGTTGGCCTAGCTCACATCCCAGGCAACCTCCACAAAGGACTGAGTACTCACTAGGATTGTGGTGACGATGTATGTTCTATTCTGGACACTTGAGTTATCCCCCCCGGCTTGAGCATCTGTGGCTGCAGGGACGAATTTGTCATCTTCATTCCAGTAGCCAATCTGTTAAGGAGAGGGGTGTGGTGACATAGGGTGAGCCAGGATTCTCAGGAATGGCCCACTCTGCGCCCTCTAGCCAACACCAGATAGGAAATCAAGGAGCTGAGTGTCACATCAGCAATGCTGGACACACCAGACTTTAAAGTATGCTAGATATAAACAGCACGAGACAAGATGCTCTCCAGGTCTGGTCTTCCCAGCCCCACCCCCATGAAAATCCTCATCATGATGGGGAAGCCTGAAAATTGCCTCTCTTGAGAAGTGAGGTTTCAGCTGTTTATGTGGCAAATTGTTTTGCACAATGTAAGTCAGGGTCATAGAGATTTAATTCCCTGCCTTGTTCACAAGGTCAAACTCCTCCTTGTTCCATGCCTAGTAATCCTTCTCTTCCTTAGCTCATTCTGAACTGTAGTTGGAATCATGGGATTTAAACCTTTTTTTTTTTTTTTTGCTTTCTTTTTAGGTTAACTCTATTTTCCCATCTAGATTCAACTTGCTAGGTGATGGTTATTTTATTGTTTATTTATTTCTCTTATTTCCAATTTTTGAACTATTATAATACTGAGCATACAGTTGTACCTTCAAATACTGGTTGACAGCATTATTTTTTTTAAAGATTAGTTAGTACTTATTTATACTGACTCATTTTCCAAGGTCTTTCAGCAAATATTTATAGGATCCCTATTGTGCATAAGACTCTGAGCTAAGATGTTGGTGGTATTGTGTGGCAGAGTTGAGAAAGATACACAGAAGTCTCAGAGATAGTCCTTGCTCTGACAATCCCTCTATTCTATTCAGGAATACATGACACACACACGCATGTGGCCCCAGAAGTGACAAGTGAGTGACTCAGGTAGCTTGAGCCCAAAGAGTTTGGAGGAGCAGGAGCCAAGTATGAAACCTATGCTGGGAAGAAGGTAGCTGGAGGAGGTGAGGCTGAAGTCGTGAGGGATGGACAGGCTGAGTCCAAATCTGTCAGGTCAGAGAAAAGTTGAGCCAAGCTGTAGACACAGGAATCTGCCCAGATATGTAAGTTTAATGGGTCCTGGGTGGAGGACTGGGTTAGCTCCAGAGGAAAGTGGGGCCTGGGTCTAGGTAGCAGAGGGCTTTGCAGGCCAAGCTAAACTATGTAGGCCTATCCTGAAGGCAACAGGAAGTCATGGAAGGTTTGGGAAGAACAGAATGGCATGGCTAACACACACACACACACACACACACACACACACCCCCATCTCTGCCTCTGTCTCTATTAAGCGCGTGCACACACACACACACACACTCTCCATCTCTACCTCTGTCTCTATTAAGCTTTAGACCACTGTGTTTTCTGGTTGTTCTGCTGGCTGCAGCTGTGCTTTGTGGTGGTTCTGTTGGCTGCAGCTGTAACAGGCAAACAGGAAGGAGAACTGCAGTACACATAGAGAAGGAAGAGCAGTTCTGCAAAGTCAGCCCAGATTCACGAAACCCGAGGCACATGCCAGCCGTCCACTCAAAGGTCATCTTCACCTTGATGTTTTTCCCAGTCCCCTCAGCTAGAAATAGATAGTTCTCCCTGCGATCTCACTGCCCTTAACAGCAACAGTATTAATTGCCAACACCAGTCATATTCTTGCTCTGTCAGAGGCTGTGTGTGACAGGCTTTGTGCCGCTGCATCTGGCTTACAGGAGTTTGTTAACCTGCATGGTGAGGGTGGTGATGCAGCTAAATGGCTGAGGCTGGCCAGGAACCCTGGTCATCTGTCTCCAGGGGCAGCTTTTCACCACCAGAGGGGACTTAGCCCTGGGCTGGAAAGCATGTCGCTTAACAGTATTTGGGTGCTTATTGTATTTTAGGCACTCTTCTAAGTGTTTTTTTAGGGACTTCCCTGGTGGTCCAGTGGCTAAGACTCCGAACTCCAATTGCAGGGTCCCAGGCTTGATCTTTGGTCAGGGAACTAGATCCCACATGCTGCAACTAGGACTTCACACGTGCCGCGGAAGAACCTGTGTGCCGCAGCTAAGACCCAGTGCAGCCAAACAAATAAATATTAATACTAAGTGTTTTTTTTTTTTAATGTTTTAACTTCTCTCGTCCTCCTCAAAACCTATGAAGTGGGTAATTAATTATCACTCCCATTTTCAATGTGAAGAAACTGAGATGCGCGGAAGTGGAATAACTTTCCCAAGGCTGCAGGAGAGCTGTGGAACCAGGATTGGAGCGGGGCAGGCTGGCCACGGCTGTGTGTGTCCATGCTCTGCTAGGCTGCCAGCTGACCCTGAGTGCCTCGTGTTGGTTCCCACTGGCCCCATGGTCTAGCTGTTGTTACATCTGTCCCCGTCTCTCCATGGTGCTCCTCGGGAACAAAGCTAGAGGTCTATTCATTCCAGGCTGCCCATTGTTCCACAGAGAAGCAGTTCAGGGAAGAAGGTTTATTGAGAGAATGAGTGGATCCAGCATGGAGACAGTGGATCCTGTTCATGCTGAGACAGTTCAGAGGTGTGAAGGCAGGCGGGAAGCTGTCTCTCAGAACACTGGGTCAGGATTTGCCCTCCTGCAGGCTTGGGTACCATGCTGCTCATGTGGGGGCACTTTCAGTTAGCTTGGAGGGAGACATTTCTCTCTAAAGACAAGAACTAGAAATGTAGATTTCCAAAATATCAGAGCTGGAAGAGGCTTGAAGAATCATTTCTTCTAACCTCTTCTTTTTATAGAGGGAAACAGAGGCTCAGGCACTAGGGGACCTGCTGAAGACCACAGTGCGAACTTGCTTTGCTAGGCCTGTGCTTCACGGGGCCCTAGGGCACCTGTGAAGCCCCTTTGCCACTTCCTTGGGATGTGGGCAAGGGGTCAGGGAAGATGGAGGAAGCTATCGGTTCTTCATCCCTGATTCAACCGTCAGCTCTGCTTTTAATCAATTTCACACTTTGGGATTCCCCTTAAGAGTTCATTTTTACAAGGAGACCTTTAATTGAGAAATAAATGTTTCAAACCATTATTGTAGTATATCGTGGTGCAAGTTTAGAAAAATAATGTCCAAACTACTTAGCCAACACTTAACTGTTTTGCTCCTCACACTATTCAGATAACACAGACAGGCTGGGAATTATTTTCCCTGTTTTACAGATGAGAAAACTGAGGTTTGGGGAGATCAGATGATCAAGCTTATGAAGTTTATATAGCAGATGAGTGGCAAAGCACAGAAGCCAGGTCGTGGACCTCAGAAGTAGTATTGTTTAATATAGTACAAAGTTAGGAGATGATCTAGCAAATTTAATTACCATTTTTTCCTCCTGCAAATGATGCCATGGTGTCTTCATGCCCTTTCCCTCCCACTTCCTCCTCCTTTTTCTTCCTTCCTTCCCTTTTTTTTCTTTCTTCCTTCTACCCTCTTCATGATTTGTCACCAGCTCAGCTGTTCTTACTAATCTCTACAACCATCAGTTGTACCATCAGTATCAATGTAGCTGCCTCCTTTGACATGCAACTAAGTTCTCTAAAATCTATTGAGTTTTGATAGAGTTTTTCAAATATTAAAAAAAAAACTGTCTTACGTATTTGACTGCACCGGGTCTTAGTTGTGACTTGGGAACTCTTAGTTGAGGCGTGTGGGATCGAATTTCCTGACCACGGTTGAAACCGAGACCCCCTGCTTTGGGAGCACTAAGTCTTAGCCACTGGATCACCAGGGAAGTCCCTTCATGGGAATTATCTTTAAAAGTGGGGGCTTGATGGTACAGACAGATTGGTCTTTGGCATCAGATAGACCTGGTTTAAAAGACAGACTTTCCTAATTACTAACTGTATGACTTGGGCCAGTTAACTGACCTCAATAGTCCTCAGTCTCTGCCCTGTAGAGGGGATACAACAATAGTACCTGTCTCAGAGGGTGGCTGTGAGAACCAAATGAGTTAGTTCATTGACAACAATAATCATAGTGTGTGGTTCATATTAAGTTGCTATTAAACTAAAAAATGGTATTCAGTAGGGTAACGCCTAGTTGAAGGCTAACAGGTTTCTGTACTATAGGACATATCAGTTTCATTTTGCTATTGAATGTTGCCAGTTTCCAAAAGAAGTATATATTATGGAGCATTTCTCAAACTCATTTGACAATGTAACCCTCCTGATATGCAGCATGTCCTAGGATAAATGGTGCAAAACCCCACAAAACACCACTCTAAAATTGCAAGCTGTTTTGATTAAAGAAAGAAGGGAAAAGCAAGATAAATCTGTGTAGACAAGATTTATATGGCTTAGAAAGAGACTTTTTTAAGGGTAAGGATTCTTCAGAGTTAGTATCCTAGCACTAATGTTAAATTGGTATCTATAAAAATTATTGTTTAGGTTGGCTTATATCAAAAGCCAGAGGAACACTTAAATGTTGTAAGCAAGTTTATTTTATTCCTAACCCTTTTGTAGGGAAATAAAAAAATATCACCAGTCAGAAGAGCAGGGTGATGCCAAAACCCAGCTTTGCCTCCCATGTCAGCTAGGAGGCTGAGAAATCTAGTTCCACATTTTGATGAAAAGAGATCTGGCAAAGTTTTTTGAAGAGACATTGCACTTCAGAGATGAGAGCAAATTTCCTTTTCTTAGAGAAATGGGCTGGATTATTATACAGCCCTTTGATTCTCTACTAAGGATATGGAGGAACTTTGATTTTATCTCAAAGTAAATCAGAGCTAGTAGTTTGGTAAAAAATTGGGCCCCACTGTTCAAGAGAAGATTTAAGCAATTCTGACAGTGACAGGTCTTCTCCTGGAGCCAGTTAGAATTTTTGATCTCCTGTTTTCCATCTACCTCTAAAGATTCTTTGAATATAGAAATGAGTCTGTCATGAGATGATAGATTAGATTTTTTAAAGTAAATATAGCCTAAAAAGATGATCATTGAACAGTATATACAATAGGTCCACCTTACACAGTCATCAAATCACATCGACACATTTTTAGTTGTATCATTTGTAGCTCTAAGCTGCCTCGGAAGCCACAACTCCTGACCGCCAAAAATGAGATCCATTATGATAAAGTTTTTAAAAGGAAGTTGCCTATTGTGGCAGAGACAACCTGATGACCAGCAAGGATTCTTGTTCACTATTCACAGCCTACAGATATGGTGGGAAGTAGTTACTTAGACTGCCATTGCAGTTTCCAGCCTGCTGTGTGTCTAGATGGGCCAGGAGATCGGGTTGGCCAGTGGAACGCAGAAGTGATGCATGTCTCTCCTAACCTGACTCCCCCAAATCCCCAGCACAGTTTCTAATATCTTTCTTCCTCACTTGTTAGCTGGCTATTGATAGGCGGAAGACCCAGACAGACAATGGAGCCTCCGTAAGCCTGAGTCTTAACCAGAGTCCCCAGTCCCCCAAACTGATCACTGGGTGAATAAGAATTAGACCTCTGTTGCATTAAACAGCTGAGATTTTTAGAGTTTATCTGTTATTGCTCCTTAACTAACATACTTAAAGAATTTGAACTTTGTAAGTTTGCATGTGACTTTATCTGAATTCTGCTTGAGGTGTTATTTCATTAAATTTATCAGCATTTTTTTCCCTTATTTACTGGCAGATCTATGGGAAAATGGGCCAGAGTAGTATGCTTCCTGGTTGCCAAGCAACATTCAATATGCTGCCCGCTCATTTAATGAACAACCACTTATTTGCATGTGCTTACTATGCATCAATATATTATCGGCACTGAGGACATAATAAATAACACAACCATGTCCCTGCGTTTAGAGAGCTGACATTTTAGTGGAAGGAGGTGGAGAGGAGGGGAAGAAAGACAATACATATTCAGACCAGGGGTTGTCAGACTTCACCTTTAAAGCGCCAGACAGTAAATACTTTAGGCTTTGTGGATGAAACAGTCTCTGTAGCAACTACCCATCTCTGTTGTCACAGTGCAGAAGCAGCCATAGCCAATACTGAAACAAATGAGTTTGGCTGTATTCCAAAAAAAAAAAACCCAAAAACCCACAACTTTATTTATGGACCCTGAAATTTTAATTTCATGTAATTTTCACATATCATGAAGTATTCATCTTTTGATTTACTTCAACCATTTAAAAATGTAAAAATCATTAGCTCACGGGCTGTAAACAAACAGGCAGTTGGCTGGATTTGGCCTGCAGGCTGAAGTTTACCAGCCCCAATAGAGATCAGTAAACCAACAAGAGTATCTCAGAAGGGGGAAGCACTATGAAAAATTAGGATAATGGTAGTGTGCTCGGTGGATGGGGATCACTTTAGATATTTTGGTCAGGAATGGCCTTTCCAGAGTGACTTCAGCAGGGCCAGACTTGAATGAAAAGGTGAGATATTGCACATCAAACCACAGTGATGGCGAATGTCGGGTAAAGAAGCAGACATTCTGGGGTAGCTGTGGAGTTGTGAGCTAGAGAAAGAGGAGCAAGAGTTCAGAAGGCTGCAGTATCTGGGTCCGAAGGCCACAGTAAGGAGTTCTGTTACCTTTTACCTGTAGTGGTGTATTAGTCGCTCAGTCGTGTCTGACTCTTTGTGGCCCCATGGACTGTAGCCCACCAGGCTCCTCTGTCCATGGAATTCTCCAGGAAAGAATGCTGGAGTGGGTTACTATGCCCTTCTCCAGGGGACCTTTCTAACCCAGGGATTGAACCTGGGTCTCCTGCATTGCAGGCAGCAGATTCTTTACTATCTGAGCCACCAGGGAAGCCCCTGCAGTAGGAAGCCAGTCAATGGCTTTAAGCAGAGAAGCAATATAACCTGATATATATTTGAAGATGATCAGCTCTTGTGTTGAAAAACAGCCTTGTAGAGGGACAAGAACCTGGCCAGCAGGACTAGTGACCAGTAGGGAGGCTCCTGTGTGAGTCTAGGCAGGTGTAGAAGGTGGCTTGAGCTCTGGAGTCAGCAGTGGAAATGGAGAGAAGCGGTTGGATAGAATAGAACAGGACTCAGTATGTCGAAGGAGCTTCCCTGGTGGTAAAGGTCGCAAAGAGGCAGACACGACTTAGTGACTAAACCGCCACCAGTATGTCTAAAGTTGGGTAGCAAAGATTTCAGGAAAAAACTTCCAAAGGATGTCTGGACTGGAGGGCTGTGAATGCTTCAGGACTTTTAATTACTTTTGACAGAGGGAGGACTTTGTGTCACTTTCTTTCCTACCTGGTCCTTCCTTTCCAGTTATACTTGGGTCATAACTGGGAATGAAAAATTGGAGACAGGGCAAGGGTGACTGAATTCAAGTTGAGACTTGTCCTTTTTAAGTCAAAACATAGCTACAGGACCAATGGTGATGAGAAAAGATGGTTACATCATTAATGCTGGTCCCTTGATGAAAGACCTTCAAGAATTTCCCTGCACTTCTCTCTTGGCAGCCACTCTAAGAATTTGTGATCCTACTTGAATTTGACAAGGCATTTTATTTGAATAGAGATCCGTATTTGAATTAGTACCCCATGGCGAAGTGGAATCTCTGAATGGCATTTCACAAGGCTCTAGATTTACTGGAGCCACTGCACATTCTGGCATTTGAAGCTCCGAAGTGTGGGATGAACGTATGCCCAGAGACCACACACATTTCAGTAGGATGTCAAATTGGACCCAGACACCTAGAGTGTGTGTTGGCAGATCAGTGGCCAGGATACGTGCCTAATAAAGATCAGGAGAGAGTCCCCAAGGCTCCCAGTTAAGCAGCAGCAGTCCCTTTTTATTACATACCTCAGGTAAGGCCACACACTGTTCACTGAGACCAGCACAACAAGTTACCCGTGAATCTGAGAAATTACTTTGTTAGGAGGCTGATTGAGTAAAAGACCTGAAGCCACAGATGTGGCGGAATTGATTTTCTGAAAGTCAGATTCCCTGTAACCAAAGGCTGCCTAAACCTACATTCAAAGAAAGGATTTAGTCATTGGGAAGAAGTTGAAAAACAGCCCCCAGACCTGAAAAATAAAGCACAACTATTTGCTCGTGGATTTTAAAGTTACTCTGTTATTTCGGTTTGCTGATTTATCCATTCTATGGGCTTGCACAGCCTGACTCACTCATAGTCAAGGCTGATATAAAAATCATTGTGGCCCAAAGAAGGCAGTTGAAACAAACAAACAAAACGTGGGTTGAATGCCCAATCCATGCCAGGGGCTGCTTTGGGGACCCCTTCACACAGGCAAGGGGGTAGCAGACATTGTTTCACTCAGCGTTGATGGAAGTCCTGTGAGATAAAGGGCATTATTCCCCATCTGGAGGTGATGTCACGGGCTCTGGGAGGCTCAGCTGTTCAAGGTCATGTGTGTAGTAGAGAGTGAGGCAGAGACTTAATTCCTGTGTGTCTGTCTTCAGTGCCCCCACTTGTAGCCATTCTGCCAGTGTTTCTCACCACACCACCCAGAGCACTGTGGAGCCCGCAGGCTTGGCATAGAGAACATGAGCATCACTGTCCAGTAGAGCCTGCAGTGACGATGGGCGTGATCCACAGCCGTGCCGTCTGGTGTGGCAGCCTCTAGCCACCTGCGGCTATTGAGCACTTAAGTGTGGCTAGTGCAACTGCGGGACTTGTCAATTTTCATTATTTAGGATTAAAATGAAATAGCCAACCATGGCTAGTGGCAGCTGTATTTGACAGCACAGGCATAGAGAGAATCAAGTTTGAGAGACTAAGACCTAGTCTGCAATGTGCCAGGCCCAGCCCTCAGAACTTCTGCATCCATTAGATCATTTAATCCCCGCTTAAGGCACAAAGAACCTGATTTACTTGTCCCGAGTCACAGGCTGGTAAGTGGTGACGCCAGGATGGAATCCCAGGATTCTGGGGCTAATGCTCTGACACTCTACCAGCTTCATACTGTGCATGCACAGCCTCTTACTTACCCCACTGTGCCACCCCAAGGAACTAGGGATGTGGTGAAGGCCAGGGACAGTAAAGTAGAGGTGGCCATGAGGCGTAACAAGGAAGCCCAGGAAAAGCTTTCCTGGGGAGCAACATTTACCCTGACTCCTGAATTCAGGCTAGAATTGGGGGATGAGATAGAAGAGTCCCAGCCAGAGGGAATGCATTTGGAGGCTGGAGGGGGGGAAGCGGTGAGAAAGAACATGATATCTTCCTGGAAGTGAACGTTGGTTGGAATGACTAGAGTGGAAGGACAAAGAAAGTGAGTGTCAAGGATCAAGGTCAGAGAAATTGGCCAAGGCCAGAATGCAGAGTCTGGTAGAATTCTGAATGTCTTCTCCAAGAATTTGAACGTTGTTCTAAAATGTTTAGTAAGTGTGTATGTGTGTGTGTGTGTGTGTGTGTATGTGTGTGTATATATATACGAATTGATGCTTTTGAACTGTGGTGTTGGAGAAGACTCTTGAGAGTCCCTTGGACTGCAAGGAGATCCAACCAATCCATTCTGAAGGAGATCAGCCCTGGGATTTCTTTGGAAGGAATGATGCTAAAGCTGAAACTCCAGTACTTTGGCCACCTCACACGAAGAGTTGCCTCATTGGAAAAGACTCTGATGCTGGGAGGGATTGAGGGCAGAAGAAGAAGGGGACAACAGAGGATGAGATGGCTGGATGGTGTCACTGACTCGATGGACGTGAGTCTGGGTGAACTCCGGGAGTTGGTGATGGACAGGGAGGCCTGGCATGCTGCGATTCACGGGGTCGCAAAGAGTTGGACACAACTGAGCGACTGAACTGATATATATATATATATACACAGAGAGAGAGAGAGAGAGAGAGAGAGAGAGAATACTACCAAGTGTGGATTAGGGAAACATGGTTAACTTCCTCAATAAACCATCATTCTCAAGTTCTTAACTTGAAACCCCTCAGGGACAGTAGTGACATTTTATACACATCTATTACTTCATTTTTTACAAATATTTTCCCATCCCTTGGATCTTTACAAGCACCCTAAGGCAAAGGTAGAGATTTTTTTTTTTAATCTCCATTTTGCAGTGAATCAATTCTCAGAGGAACAACTGACTTGCCGAAAATCCTAGCTGGCTCGCAGCAGAGCCCAGATTAGAATCCTCACTGCCTGCTTCTCTTCTAAGAGATCAAGTCCAGAACAGTGGGTTTCCCAGGCCCTCAGCTCCGGCCTGAGCCTCTGTTCAGCCCTCTCCTCCCTGTGTAATGGAAGCAAAGGGAGCTTTACCTTTCGGATGCCATCATGCTTCATTTCGATCACGTGGAGGGTGTAGTTGGTCCGCCGTCCTTTCTCATTAAATTGCACATTTCCTGTCAAGCCTTCAAACCGCACCTGCAAGAAAAAGCCAGGTGGTGACCAGTGAACTCTGAAGTTGCACTTCATGTTTGTTCATTTGCTGGCTTTTCCTGCTGAACCGAAAGCCCAGAACCTGAGAAAGTTACATGGGATGAGGTCTTAGAGTAGCATCAATCCTAAACACCTCTCTACTCCATGGTCTGGAGCAGGCATAACTGTTGGAGAACAGTTCTCCTACTAAAATGAAATTCTTCCTGAGAACTGCTTCACCCATTGCCTTTGGCCAACAGTAAGAGTGGATCGAAGTCCATCTTCATAGGAAGTCTCTATGCCATCCTCAGTCCCGTACCCCTATCAGGACCACCCCATGAGAGTCACCGCTCCTCAGACACACACCTTCAGATGCGGAAACTGAAGCAGGCCCATGAAGGAAGAGACTGCTGTGCCCTCCATGGTGAGGCAGGGGAAGACCCAGGACTGGGAGCCAGCCTTGTGATGCTTTGGGCCATGCCTCAGTGTTGCTTTGTAATTCCTTGTGAGGCCAGGGAATAAAATACCTGGGAACCTGAGTACATAGAATTCGGTGACCTGGGTTTTACCCCAGTTTTCCTCTGAACAGCCAAGTGACTGGATGATTGCCTCTCCAAGCCTCTAGTTTCCAAAATTCCTGCTCCATCCACCTTACATGACACAGCAAATGTGAAAGTGCTATGCAAACTTTAAAGCGTCTGAGAAACCCTTTATGGTAAGACCAGATCATGTAGGACTTTAAATAGGTCTTAGCTGTTGAATCAACATGTATATAGGAAGCCCCCAAATATGCCTCATAGGATTTCTTCTCCACAAATGAGTCAGATTAAACTATCATGGCTTCCTATCTTCAGGCTTATTTTAAAGGGTGAGCGGTCAGCATGGAGCATCCAGGATCTTTGGGACCAAGCCTGCTGCTCTGGAGGTGACCAATAAAATTGGTCCACTATCAAATTGGGGATGAGTCTAGCTGCGTGTCATCAGCTCAGGTACTAGAAATCACATTCTCCAACCATAATCTATCACGTTTCCTCAGATTTGTCTGGCCTAAGGCCAGTGAGATGAGTCTGTACCTGTAACCAATATGAACCTTGCCCTCTCAGTTCAGTTCAGTTCAGTTGCTCAGTCGTGTCTGACTCTGCGACCCCATGAATCGCAGCACGCCAGGCCTCCCTGTCCATCACCAATTCCTGGAGTTCACCCAGACTCACGCCCATCAAATCAGTGATGCCATCCAGCCATTTCATCCTCTGTTGTCCCCTTCTCCTCCTGCCCCCAATCCCTCCCAGCATCAGAGTCTTTTCCAATGAGGCAACTCTTCGTGTGAGGTGGCCAAAGTACTGGAGTTTCAGCTTTAGCATCATTCCTTCCAAAGAAATCCCAGGGCTGATCTCCTTCAGAATGGACTGGTTGGATGTCCTTGCAGTCCAAGGGACTCTCAAGAGTCTTCTCCAATACCACAGTTCAAAAGCATCAATTCTTCAGCACTCAGCTTTCTTCACAGTCCAACTCTCACATCCATACATGACCACAGGAAAAACCATAGCCTTGACTATACAGACCTTTGTGGGCAAAGTAATGTCTCTAACCCAGCATTATTTGTTTCCCCCCTCTTCAAATAGGCTTCAAAGGAAGGCTTGAAGGGTGTAACCATTTTCTGACAGTGAATGGCCAACCCCTCTGCCTCTGGAAGTTATAAGAATAGCTTGGGTGTGTATATGTAATTTAAGATGGGGTGTGTGGGAGGGTGAGGGAAGGAAGGAAAGAAAGAAAGAAAGGAAGGAAGAAAGAAAGAAAAGTGTGTCTCTTTTCAGGCTGACCTTCCCATCACCTCCTGGTTTGAAGTCTCAGTAGGGAGGTCACAACAGGCCTAGAGCACTGAACAAATTATGCAATACATTCACTCTCTGAGGTGAAATCTGGAGAAATTCTCACTCTGGAAAATCTGGGCTACTTTTGCTTTTCAAAGGGAAAGCAAAGCACCGATCCTGCTACAAGGAATGAGACGGGAGCAGTTTTAACCCATCAGCAGCTTCACCTTCCCTCCTTGGTCCTCTCTGGCCCATCTTGAGCTTCCCATTCATTGCTATGTGCCAGCTCGTGTGACTCATTTGGAAAAATAGACTGGAACAGATGTGCAGATGATTTGCAGGAACAGAAATGTGTCATTAATGATTCAAACAGGCATCTATTTTTGGCCCCAGTGTCAAGTGTCATACTAATTATCATCATGTCATAATTCACATGCTAATTGCCTAATGCCTCTATGACTCAGTTTCCTCATTTGTTTAATAGGACCCATTAGGGTTAATTATGTCTTAAGGTTGGTTTAAGGATGAAATTAGATATTTTTTGATCAATGCTTGCCCCATGGCAAGTATTCAACAAAGGCTAGCTCTTATTTTTATTGTTACTAATAATGTTATTAGTATTACCACCATTTTCCAAGTGTTTATGAAACATTTTGCACATATTACTTTATCTTCATTCAGAGGAACCCCTGAGATAGGTTGGTTAGAGAGAGATTAGGATCTTCACTTTCTTTTTTTAATATTTATTTTATTTATTTGGCTATGTCAGGTCTTAGTTGCAGCATGTGGGGTCTAGTTCCCCATCCAGGAATCAAACCTGGGCCCCCTGCATTGGGAGCATGGAGTCCCAGCCACTGGACCATCAGGGAAGTCCCATTCTTCACTTTCATGGCAGAAACCCAGACTCTGGATAGCAAAGTGATTTGCTCATGACTTAGGACTTACAAGTGTCCGAGGCAGGTCTGAAATCCAGAGCTTCTGACATATTCTGGTTTCGTCACTTCATATACCAAGTGGCCTCTCAAATGGAGGACCACGCTACTGTCCTTGGCTCTGAGAGGTGACACAGAAATGTGTAAAGTCATGTGTTCTCCACGCATTCAGCTGCCACCCTCTATTCTAGCTGGACCTTCCCCAGGCCACGCTCTAATTCCTCTGTACAAGTCACTAGGCCTATCTGTTTCCTAGTTTCCTCTTCAAAGGACTGAAGTGTTTAGCATATTGTCTGGGACATAAATGTTCAATGTACGGTGTATGTTATTTCAGTGACGGTGATGCTGAAGATAATGATGATCATTACTATTGCTCCTACTGCTGTGCTGTGTTCAGTGGGTACGAAGTACGTACAATAAGATTTAACATGGGCGTGATAAGTTGTGACCTCACAGCAGGGGATCCTTTCAGCACAAATGAGGGTCTTGTCGCTATCATTTATACATGCCTTTCTCAGTTTCCAAAAAAAAATAATCAGCAGCAGCAAAGTTTTGTGACCTGAGGGCCTCTTACATTGCCACACTGTTTCACAGGGTGCTGCTTATGAGATGTTCCCAGAAACCCAGTGAGTGGCAAAAGCAGAGCTTATTTTGCTGATTGTATAGGTAGGATTATTGAGACTCAGAGCTGTGGCACCTGTGTTCAGGATTCACAGCAAGTCAGGAGAGGCCTGGCGAGCTGAAGGCTCTTTACTGTCTAGTTATAGAAGCCAGGACGTACACACCCTGAGATAAATAATAGTGTGGGAAAGAAGATGTCCTAGAACTACCCTTCCATGATGGCAGAGCAAGGTGGGGAGGTCAGGAGACTAGATTAGCCCCAAACCATTTATGAGGACAGTCTGGACTCTTAGAGGGATAAGCTTCTCAGAAACATATGCTTTGGCCACATCTGGAAACTGCCATCCTATCCATCAGTACTGAGCCTCTGAGCCCCCATTCCCTCCCACCCCCACTCTGGGGTGACAGGAGTCAGGCCAAGGGAGACCTGGAGTCTCCCTGAGTTCCTGCCTTTTGGACCTCCTATCACTATCCTGGCACCTGCTGACTCCCTCCATGAAAGATGGGGATTTACCCTTGGATTTCTGGTCATTTGCATTGGGTACCAGCTCAGTGTCTGCCATCCATGATATGCTGAAGCATGCTTGTTCTTTCCTGCTGGTGCCGGGAGAGTGCTTGTTGGCATTTTTACTACTTGAGCCGTTAGCCCTGACGACTGACTCCTGCATCTCCAGCCCTGGGGCGGGGGGCGGGGGGTGGAGATACCCTGGGCTGGGGCTTCTCCAGCCTCTTTGTGGCTGCCTTGAGGTGGGTCTGTTCTCTTGGCTTCTCCTCCTGAATGCCCACTGGGTGTGGGAAGCCAGAGCCTGTGGACCAGGGTGCTGGTTATTCTAGTGGGGCAAGCAAGTCTTGGGATCCCTCTGAGCTTCCACTTTCCCACCTGATCAATGGGAAGAATAATCCTGGCTTTAGCTATCTCAGGCAGTTGCTCTGAACTTCAAAGAAACTTATATATTATCCTTTAAAAAATTTCTTTTTGAGCCTTGTCACAAGCCAGAAAGGGAGGCAGTGTTATGAGGATTATACTCATTTAAGAGGTGAGGAAATTAATGCCAGAAAAGTTGAGCAATTAATCCAGGATCCTCCAGATAGTGCTTGGTGGAGGCATGGTGAGAGCCCCGCTCTTGTCCTCCTAACGTATTAATAGCCAAGCACAATGGCCCGAAGTCCTCCTTGTACCCTCACTGTAGACTCCTGTTGGTACCCTTTACATCCTCACCCAGACCCTCCAAAACCCAAATCACTCTTTGTTTAAAGTCATCCTTCCTTTATGGCATGCATGACCATCCATCTCAGTTTGCCTGGGATCGATCCAGTCTACATCTCTTGTTCTGGGATAATTGGTAATAGCTCTCCCTTTCATTCCCCAGTGTCCCAGGTTGGATGATAAATTATATGGTCATCCTATTTAAAGCCCCAGACACATGCCTACAGATAGTCTGGTAATGTCCACAGTCCTCAGTCGTAGCATTCTTTTCTGACCATCCAGAGCATCAACAGCCTGTCTATGTATGTGATTTAGCTTTGAATCCACAACTTTATGGCTATTATTTTGTAGGAGCTTATCTTTCCTTCAACACTGGGTCTTCAGTTTGAGTTGCAGGACTGTGTCTTATACCCTTATTCCCCTCCCCCTGCCGTGACCTCATCTAGTGAAGTGCCCTGTTAATCTTCACTTTGATGGGTGTGATCATTGGCTGACAGATTGCAAACACAAACGATAAGAGGGCTGATCATTATTTAGGGCAGGTGTTCTTCAACTTCAATTCTTTAATTTCTTAGCTTGGCTTCTGGAAGTGTCTGTGGTTTCCCCTGACTCATGGTCATGCAAAAATATATGTGTGCGTGTGTGCATTTTTCTGGGGAAAAGGTACAAAGCTTTTTTTGTCCTGTCATATCCTCAAAGGGCCGATGACCTAAATGCTAAAAGCCTGACTTGGGGAATTCACTCTTTTCTGCCAGCCAGAAGCCAAATTATAGGTACCCTAATGCTTCCTCTTTCCTGGAGTGTTGAGGAGTTCCAGGATTGTGGGATCATTAATATTCCGAGTGGCTCCTTGGATGTCAGGCAGGGTGAGGAGATGGGGGCAGGCAGGCGGCTGAGTTATCTTCACCCTGCTCCTGGGAAAACTGTAGCGGGGTGAGGGGGAGCCGAGGCCATGTGCTATAGCTGGCTGGGCCAGAACTCATTTTCATCTGTTGGGCTGGGCCTTCGAGGCTTCAGAGCAGAGCAGTTAAGGGTACAGTGAGGTAGCAAGGAGATGTGGGGTGGAATCCCACTTTTACCACTAACTAGCTGTATAATCTGGGGGAATTCTTGAACATCTGTGTAGCTCAGTGTGTATATTTATAAAGCACAGTTAATAAAACCAGCTACCTCCGAGGGTTATATTATAGGGGATTCAGTGAGATCAGTCATGTAAAATATGTTCAGAACCTTGTGCATAGTGAGCCCTGGCCATGTCATAGCTGGTATGACCCTCAGTTTTAGAATAATGTGCTTATTCCTCCTGGTCTAACTCACAGACTTCCCAGCTTGACCACAAGCTGACCCTCAGATCCCTCCCCACTTGTGACCTGAAGGTCCGAGGTCAGGGTAGAAGTGATTTGAGATCCCAAGTTGGGGTCCAAAGGCTGACTGGCATTGGGATTTACCAAGTCTACTGTGGGCACACAGATTCTCCCTAGTGGCATGGCTATTTAAAGAGATGGGTCTAGAGGGTGAAATGGCTAGACAGCAGCCATGACTGTGTGTGGGAGGCCCTGAGGCTCAGTACGTACAAGCGAAGGTCCCTGGGGCCACAGGGCAGGCTAGGGGCAGGAGGAGGAGCCCCAGTTCAGGGTCTGTTACAGTCTCGGCTGCTAAGCTGATCCTGGGGGAGTTCCTGCCCACTCTGGGTCAGCTGCTTCATCTCTAATGTAAGAAAAAGTGGGAGTCGTCATTTCTCAGGTCTCTTTCTGCCATACATTTTTGTGATTTGAAGTGATAAACAAAGATTTGATTCAGTTTGAACAGCTGATCTTCGGATCAGAATGTTGATTATATTTTGTTTTTGTTTTTGCGGCTAGTTCTCCCCACCCTACCTCTAGCCACAATAGAGACTAAAGAGAGTTTCTTGAGGATAGGCCTTGCCTTCTCTAATTGTCCCCAGAGCTTGGTCCTAGGGCAGAGCATACAGTAGGCTCACAGGAACAAGCTGACTGGCACACGCATGTCTTGACTCAAGATGGTATAGAGCATGGTTCTCATCTTTTCTGGCACCAGGGACCGGTTTTGTGGAAGACAATTTTTCCATGACCAGGGTAGTGGCCCCTGCCATGGTTTCAGGATGATTCAAATGCATTACACTTATTTTGTACTTATTTCTATTGTTATTAATATTACACCAGCTCCACCTCGGATCACCAGGCATTAGATCCTAGAATTTGGGGACCCCTGGTATAGAGGAGATCATTATTATTTTGATGAAAGCAACTGCCTCCTCTCAACCCCACTGAAGGCAGAAACAGAAGACTGAGCATTGTACAACCAGAAAGACATGAGTTAGAGTGTAAGGAAAATTAATTAGATGCTTAGAATTTGTAAGCCAGGTGAGAACCGAGCATGGTCTCTCTGACTGCCTCATTGTCATGGGTGAGGAAAGAGAAGGGTGTGGGGGATCTGAATTAGTATTTCAAGGTCACCGAGAAACTCAAGGGCCTGGCTGGTCTTGGACCTCAGGTCTCCTGAGTAAGAGTCCTTTCTGCCACTCACATTGTCTCCAGGCTTCATCACTGTCATGGTGATGTCAGCATATCCTTCCAGGGACATCCTTAAGATGAGAGAGGCAAGGGAGCTGGAAGGGCTGGGAAGCTGAGGGCAAGTCCCTGGGACCTTCTGAAACCAGCTTCACATTGCAAACAGAAGCTGTCTCGACTGTGGAGCCTGGAAGAGCATTTTAAATAAGCCAGAAGGCAATCTGGCCACACACACAATCTGCCACCACACCTTTGGCAGTCATTCTGAAGCTGCTGGCTTGCCGGCTCTTGCTGCCTAGGGATTCGGGGCCACCCTGCACAGTGACAGGGGGTGGGGCAGAAAGGGCTGTGGGTGGACCTGTTTGCATTTAGCCACAGGGCAGTTGCTTTGCTTCATTCCAAAGGACAGAAGTCTGTGTTCTCCTCCACGTGCAGGCGCTTCAGCCGAGCTAAAGAACAACTGATGATATTGCCATCTTGTGTGTTTCTCCAGGTTGTAAATCGCTAGAGCTGTGCATGTGTGGCTTGAAAACAAGTGGGAACAGTTGTATGTTTTGCTCTACATTTCTCCCTCATTCAGAAATGCTCCCCTCTGGGAGAGAGCAGATCCTGAGAGTCATTTGCACCAGAACATTTTGCTGTTGCCAGCTCGCCACTGTGTCTGATACTTGGACATTCCTGTGAAGTGAGCCCTGCCCTCTGTGCCCAGTCCCCTTTGGAAATATGGTCTCTCTCAGGAGGCATCAGAGGCATCATATAGTGTGGTACGTGTCAGGACTTGGAGAACTAGTCTGTGCTTGAGGTGCTTCTAGAAACTTCTAGAGATTTCTAGGAGTTCAGAGAATCATAAAGCTGGGCAAGTCCCCAGAACCTTCTAAAACAGGAATGTCAAACACATGGCTCACGTGTATCTGTCTCATCCTGCTTCCACAGCAGACATATCACTGAGTGCTTATATTCCTCCCTGTTGAATCTGGATTCCACCTCAGAATCCTCTGCAGAGTCAGTTGATAGGAAGATCCTGACCATTTTATATCCCTGTTCTTTGCCCATTCGTAAGTGCAAACAAAATTGATGAGTGCAATGCTGAGAAGCAAGAAAATAGAATCAGAAGTGTCGAGAAACATTTTCAGGGTCCCATCCTGACATGTGCACAGAGAGCAAAGATAATGAAGAAATCTAGAAAATCAGGGCAAGAGAGCAGAGTCTCTGAGAGCCTGCAAAAATGGTTCAGTTTCATCCTTGTGTATCTCAAGTCCCCTTTCAAATACAGCATCACTGGCTTCCCCTTCTTAGCATAATCCCTAAGCAGAAAATAGAGCTCTTGTGCTGTCAGGAATGACTAGTCCATACTATTAAGTTTTTTCATTTTGTTATTCAAATTTCTACACAATCTTTCTTATGTCAGAGCCACAAACAATGCGGTGGTGGTCCAAACTTCAGGTGTGCTCCACCTTTTTTTTTTCCAATAGCTACATCCCGCCTGACACTGATGCTTAAATCCCCTGCGAGGCTCCCATAGGGTGGGGCCACCGTTGATGCCAGCCTCACCTGCTGCAGAGCTCTCTGGATGTCGATGCCTTGGCCCCAGGGCACAGCTGGATTAGCCAGGCAGTCCCCAGCATTCCCCCGGCGGGAGATATCGATTCTCTGCCTCCGCAGGCTCTGGAAAGCCTCAGCCATCACCTTCACCCCATCGTAGGTGAGCGCAGAGGTGTACTGGTGGGAGGAACAGAGACAGTTGGGTGTCAGAGAGAGAGCTGGTAGGGAGGCGGGTGGGAGCTGTATCTGGGAAGGAGCCTCCTGGTGATGAGGATGCCTGCAGTGAGCCAGGGATGGGGGGTATGGTGGGGACGGGGAGCCACTGTAAGCCAGGAAGCACCTGCTGCTCCACCTCCCTAGCCAATATTGCCATCCTGAACTCCAGAGTTCAGTATTATTGCTGGTTGTGAGGTTCAAAGAGAATTCTAGAATTTTCTATCCAATCCATGTTAAAATGTTGGTTCATCTGGGGGAAGAGGCATATCTTGAATACAAAACATCTAAATTAAATACAACTCATCTGTATCTGTCTGATACAGTCCATGAAAACAACTTGGTTTTCTCTCTGTCACCAACTGGGAGCCAAGAAGAACAGTTTTCGCCACCATCCCTGGTGACAGTAAAAGAAAGAAAAAGAATAATCTGAGAAGGGTAAGCTCTTAATTATTTCTGCATGCAGCTCACTCAAGTGGCAAGTTTATATTCCACAAAATTTCCTCTTGTGCTTCCTCATGCTAAGCCTCAATTTTATCCCCCTCTTACCTAAGAAGGTACTAAAATGTTGAAACAAAAGCAAGATAACAATCCAGAACAACATTTTCCAGCACTGGCAATCATATCTATTCTCATCAATTTGTCTCTGATGTCTAGCATGTTCTCTGGTACATCCTAAGTTCACAGTACAGTCGTGTAGAATAAATGTATAGGTATTTTTCCAGCTTTTAACTTTGTTCCTTTTGCTTTTGGGGCTTCCCTGGTAGCACAGTGGTAAACAATCTACCTGCCAAGCAGGAGACATGGGTTCAATCCCTGGGTTGGGAAGATCCATTAGAGAAGGAAATGGCAATCCACTCAAGTTTTCTTGTCTAGGAAATCCCATGGTCAGAAGGAGTCTGGTAGGCTATAGTCCATGGGGTTGTAAAGAACTGGACATGAGTTTGGACACACAAACACTTCCTTTTTAAAGTAAAGACATTACATTTGGTATCTTTATAGTCATTTCCAATCTTTTGGAAATTGAGTGGGATAGTCACATGTTAATAATAGCTGTGAAAAGAAGAGAAGTGAAAAGGAAAGGAGGAAAGGAAAGATATACCCATTTGAAAGCAGAGTTCCAGAGAATAGCAAGGAGAGATAAGAAAGCCCTTCTTAGTGATCAATGCAAAGAAATAGAGGAAACTGATAGAATGGGAAAGGCTAGAGATCTCTTCAAGAAAATTCGAGATACCAAGGGAACATTTCATGCAAAGATGGGCTCAATAAAGGGCAGAAATGGTATGGACCTAACAGAAGTAGAAGATATTAAGAAGAGGTGGCAAAAATACACAGAAGAACTGTACAAAAAAGATCTTCACGACCCAGTTAATTACTATGGTGTGATCACTCCCCTAGAGCCAGACATCCTGGAATGTGAAGTCAAGTGGGCCTTAGGAAGCGTCACTACAAACAAAGCTAGTGGAGGTGATCAAATTCCAGTTGAACTATTTCAAATCCTAAAAGATGATGCTGTGAAAGTGCTACACTCAATATGCCAGCAAATTTGGAAAACTCAGCAGTGGCCACAGGACTGGAAAAGCTCAGTTTTCATTCCAATCCCAAAGAAAGGCAATGCCAAAGAATGCTCAAACTACCACACAATTGCACTCATCTCACACGCTAGTAAAGTAATGCTCAAAATTCTCTAAGCCAGGCTTCAGCAATACATGAACCATGAACTTCCAGAGTTCAAGCTGGTTTTAGAAAAGGCAAAGGAACCAGAGATCAAATTGCCAACATCCGCTGGATCATCAAAAAAGCAAGAGAATTCCAGAAAAACATCTATTTCTTCTTTATTGACTATGCCAAAGCCTTTGACTGTGTGGATCACAATAAACTGTGGAAAATTTTGAAAGAGATAGGAATACCAGACCACCTGATCTGCCTCTTGAGAAACCTGTATTCAGGTCAGGAAGCATCAGTTAGAACTGGGCATGGAACAACAGACTGGTTCCAAATAGGAAAAGGAGTAGGTCAAGGCTGTATATTGTCACCCTGCTTATTTAACTTATATGCAGAGTACATCATGAGAAACGCTGGGCTGGAGGAAGCACAAGCTGGAATCAAGATTGCCGGGAGAAATATCAATAACTTCAGATATGCAGATGACACCACCCTTATGGAGAAAGTGAAGAACTACTAAAAGCCTCTTGATGAAAGTGAAAGTGGAGAGTGAAAAAGTTGGCTTAAAGCTCAACATTCAGAAAACTAAGATCATGGCATCTGGTCCCATCACCTCATGGCAAATAGATGAGGAAACAGTGGAAACAGTGAGAGACTTTACTTTTTGGGGCTCCAAAATCACTGCAGATGGTGATTGCAGCCATGAAATTAAAAGATGCTTACTCCTTGAAAGGAAAGTTATGACCAACCTAGATAGCATATTCAAAAGCAGAGACATTACTTTGCCAACAAAGCTTCGTCTAGTCAAGGCTATGGTTTTTCCAGTAGTGATGTATGAATGTGAGAGTTGGACTATAAAGAAAGCTGAGCACTGGAGAATTGATGCTTTTGAACTGTGGTATTGGAGAAGACTCTTGAGAGTTCCTTGGACTGCAAGGGGATCCAACCAGTCCATTCTAAAGGAGATCAGGTCTGGGTGTTCATTGGAAGGAATGATGCTAAAGCTGAAACTCCAATACTTTGGTCACCTGATGCAAGAGCTGACTCATTTGAAAAGACCCTGATGCTGGGAAAGATTGAGGGCAGGAGGAGAAGGGGACGACAGAGAATGAGATAGTTGGATGGGTTGGATGACTCAATGGACATGAGTTTAGGTAGGCTCCGGGAATTGGTGTTGGGCAGGGAGGCCTGGCGTGCTGCAGCTCATGGGGTCACAAAGAGTCGGACACAACTGAGCAGCTGAACTGAACTGAATGAATGAAACTGCTCTGTAGTTTACTCATTGATTGAAATCACATTTGTGATTTTGTTTGCTTAAGGTCATGTTGAAGTGCCTTTATTTCTAAAGTCCTGAATCAGTTTGAGCAAAACTGGGATGACAGTGTCTTGGTTCAGTGGCCTGACATTTACAAAATGCAACTGACCAGGGGCAAGAGAAAGTTGGCAAGGATCCACAGTTGGCCCTGGATAAACAGATTTAGACTCAGAATCCTTCTCAACAGTGTTCCTCATAGCCACTGCCAAGCTGTTAGATTTGATGTGGGAAAGAGAAATTATCCTCTATTCTTACTCTGGAGTGAAAGTGAATGTCGCTCAGTTGTGTCTGACTCTTTGCGACCCCATGGACTATACAGTCCATGGAATTTTCTAGGCCAGAATACTGGAGTGGGTAGCCCTTCATCTCCAGGAGATCTTCCCAACCCAGGGATTGAATCCAGGTCTCCTGCATTGCAGGAGGACTCTTTACCAGCGGAGCCACAAGGGAAGCCCAAGAATACTGGAGTGGGTAGTCTATCCCTTCTCCAGTGGAACTTCCCAACCCAGGAATCGAAGTGGGGTCTCCTGCTTTGCAGGCAGATTCTTTACCAACTGAGCTATCAGGGAAACTCATCTTTATTCTAAGCCATTTTCAAATAGAAAACAAAATAGATTTTAGCCACAGAGTTTAAAGCTGCCTTGCAGGGAATGAGGGGCTGGTAGTCTGCATGATAATTGGGAGTTGACTCTCTGAGACAGAAATGTACTGGTTATTGCTTAGTTAAATTTCCTTGATTTTTAGCCAGGTATGCAGCTGACCAGAAGGACCAGCCCACTGCACAAATCTAGGAGGCTCAATCCATGAAGAAATAAATGCTAATAGCATCCCCCTGGAGTTGTGCAACATGGTGATCCTGCCCAGAGTAGAGACACCATTTTCTGGCTCCTGCTGTAGCTAGCTGGGGTAGGTTCCTGAGATGTCCCCCTCCATAGCATGTGAGGGGAAGATCTGTATGTGACTGCTGGAAAGAGTTCTTAAGGGAAACAGTTTTGCTTTCTATTTTCCTTTTCTCTTCCTGATGGGTAGAATACTGAGGTAATTGTGGGGCTTCTGCAGCCATTTTGGGCTATAAGGTAGCAGCTGTATGCTGAGGATAGCAGAACAGGAAGATAGAAAAAGTCTCTAAGCTTTTGGTGATTGTGAAATCATTATACAAGCCCCGGAGTGCTGACTTCTGAACTTTGTTTATATGAAAAAGGAGCAAAATGTCTATCCTGTTAAAACCATTGTCATTCTGGAATGTCCATACCCTCAGTCTTTATGGATCTACTTTCCTTAGCTTGCTCCTCTTAGAAAGTCTGTTCCAGGAATCTAGGGCAGGCAAAGGGACCAGCAGGGTCCTTTCTTGCCTGCTGTCCATCCTCTTACCTTAGGTCTCTTCCAGTCCACCCGGGTGTGGTCCCGAGCATCACTGTTTTTCCACTGTTGCATGATCTTGGCCGGGATGGTATCAGTGTAGTTCACCAACTGGAAACCTGTTACGTTTGCTCCACTCTCCTTGAATTTGTTTAAGTCAATGTCCATGAAACCCTGGGTGGTGAGGAAGGGAAGCAAGTTAGAATATGCTGTCGGGATGCATCAATTTAACCATGTTACAGAATCATAGCGTTTTCCACCCTGTTCAGACTTAAGGTGAAACTGACTTAATGGAGAGGCAGTTGCAGTTCCCTTCCTTCTGACCTCTGTTATCACTTATTTTGTGTGCTAAGTTAGCACATTGGTTAAGAGCACTTGCTCAGGAGCCAGCCATGCCTGGGCTGAAGGATAGGCTCTGCTACTCAGAGCTATGAGTTACATACTCTACCTTGGACCAAGTTCCCTGATGGTTTCCTGTATGAATAATGGAGGTAAGGAGGCTGAGGAGAAAAAGCAGTGCAATGATGCATGTCAAGTCCGTGTTGCAAGACTGGGTGATCAATAAACAGCGGCTGGGATTATTATAACAGCACAGATACGTGATAGTCTAATAAACATGAGGGGGGACCTTTGTCCTTTACCACCATCACTCTGCTCTGACTGTAGAGGCATCTGAATTCTATCCAGGGCAAGCTTCTGTGGGTGCCCCAAGGTCCCCAGCATGTCCCCAGCACATCTGGAAGAGGCTGGATGCTGGTTATGCCTCCCTGCCTCGCCCCCCAACCCTCCCCGCCCTGTGCTTTTTCCTATGCTGCAGGCAAGGTCTTGCAAGTGAGGCCCGATCAATTCTCCTATCCACAAAGGATTTCTTATTGGAATGAAACTTTCCTCCCCATTTGACGAAGTTCATTCAAACTCAGAAAGCCTTCAAGATAGAAAGGAAACCTTGTATCTGTATAATATATTCCACAGTGTACGGTACTTTCAAATCTATGGCTGTGTTTCACTTTAATGCCTTTATAAGGTAGAAACTGTGCATCTGCTTGCCAGATAAAGAAACTGAGATAGAGAATTGCTTGCACAAAGTCATTCAGTGACTTAGTGGCATAGAGGGGACCAGAACTAAGGCCTTCTGAAGGCCTATGCTTACATATTCTCTTGTCATAAATTCAACAAAGATTTTTGAAAGCCAGTGTACTATTCTAATGCTATCCTAATGCAGTGTACTATTCTAATAGCGAGTAAAACAAGTTCCTTCTCTTATGAAGCTTACTTTTTAGTGGGAAGAATGGACCATAAATAAACTATTGTGTATAAAATAAGCTAAAAGAATATATTGTACAATACAGGGCAAGTATTTTATAATAACTATAAATGAAATATAGCCTTTAAACATTGTGAATCACGAAGAATTGATGCTTTCAAATTGTGGTGCTGGAGAAGACTCTTGAGAGTGCCTTGGGCAGCAAGGAGCTCAAACCAGTCAATCCTAAAGGAAATCAGTCCTGAGTATTCATTGGAAGGACTGATGCTGAAGCTGAAGCTCCATACTTTCACCACCTGATGCGAAGAACTGACTCATTGGAAAAGACCCTGATGCTGGGAAAGATTGAGGGCAGGAGGAGAAGGGGACGACAGAGGATGAGATGGTTGGATGACATCACTGACTCAATGTACATAAGTTTGAGCAAGTTCCGGGAGATGGTGTAGGACAAGGAAGCCCGGCATGCTGCAGTCCATGGGGTCACAAAGAATTAGACACACCTTTGCAAGTGAACAATAGCAACATGGTATTTATTATACATCAACTATATTTCAATTTTTAAAAAGGAAGCATGTAGCAGTGTATAAGGTCGAATCCAGCAGAGGATACTGTGTGGTAGGTAGCTATGAGTCCTCTGAAGGAAGATGAAGTGGGGAAAGAGGATGAGGAGAGGAGGGCAGTGCCTGGCCCCGGGAGGCCTGGTCCAAATGAGCCACTCTGAGGAGGTGGTGTCAACACAGGGACCTGGCTGATGTGAAGCTGTGGCATGAGCTCTGGGGGAATCTGGGGAAGAGCATTCTGAGCAAAGGCTCAGATGTTGGAGGATGCTTAGCATATTCTAGAAACAGTAGGAAGACTAGTGTGACTAGCACAGCACAAGAGAGAGAGACAGACAGAGGGAAATGCAGTTGCGGGGGAGAGGGTGGGGGGCAGCCCAGGGTTGGATCCTAGAAAGCCTTATGATCATCTGGGTTTCTCTCTGGGTATAATTGCTACCCACTTCAGGAATTTGAGCAGGGATCACAAAGTCATTGCTCTCTGAACTCCGTGGCTTAGGGAAACTGCAAGATCCCAAGGGGTGAAATGGGGGAATGAACACGAAGTAGTTTGGTAGATTCAGGGTAGGAAGAACTGTGGTCTGGCAGCTCTGAGCCCCCATCACTGCCTCAGCTTTGCCTGGAGATCCTAAGACATTGTCCTAGTCTCTTGATTTCTCACTGACTCGATCTGGTTTCCTTACCTAAAAGATCTGGTTATCAACCAGTGCAAGTTTGATGCTTGAAGCAGGGCACTCAAAGCTGGTGCTCTGGGACAACCCAGAGGGATGGGGTGGGGAGGGAGGTGAGAAGGGGGGTTCGGATGGTGGGACACAAGTACACTCATGGCTGTTTCATGGCAAAACCCACAACATTATTGTAATTAGCCTCCAATTAAAATAAATTAATTTAAAAAAGAATAGATTAAAAAAAAAAAAAAGATCTGGTCATCAATAACTTCATGACTCAAAGACCTTCCCCCCACCCTATGCCTCTAAAGTTCAGTGATTCTTTATTATTCCTATTTTACAAACAAACTAAGCTCAGCTCTACTCTGAGCCTTTGCCCAGCTATTCTCTATGCCTGGAAGTGAGTTCTCCCTGGCCAGCTCATGTCCATCCTTGGGTCTCAGCTAAAGTACAGTATCTTCAGAGAGCTTTCTCCTGTAACATGCTTAGTTGCTCAGTTGTGTCCAACTCTTTGCAACCCCATGCACTAGGGCCTGCCAGGCTCCTCTGTCCATGGGATTGTCCAGGCAATAATACTGGAGTGGGTTGCCATTCCCTTCTCCAGGGGATCTTCCTGACCCAGGGATCAAACTTGTTCTCCTGCACTGCAAGTGGATTCGTTACCATCTGAGCCACCTGGGATTCCTTATCTAAAGACCCAGTTCTCATCCTTGATAGATGCCCTTGGTGCCCTGCTCATTTCCACATCTCCCCAGTAGACACTGATATTCCACTTCTTATACTAACTACAGCTACCTATCACTTCACCCACAGGTAGGGTAAGCCAGATGTATTGAGGAGTTCATACACCCAGAGCAGCTCTCTGCTCTTGGGGAGTTAGTAGAAACCATAGCCCTCTCCCTTGGGTGGGTTACCATGAGGTACACTCTACATCCAAGTCTAGAGCTTCTGTAAGGGATGGAGTTCCATAGCCCCAGAGATAAGTGCCTTGATTATGCACCTTTTTCAGCTGCCTGCTCTCCCATCCCTACCTTCTTCTTGTTCAATAGCTTAGTGGTGTTCGACTCTTTGCAGCCCCATGGACTGCAGCATGCCAGGCTTCCCTGTCCTTCACTATCTCCCAGAGTTTGCTCAAACTCATGTCCATTGAGTCAGTGATGCCATCCAACTATCTCATCCTCTATTGTCCCCTTCTCCTCCTGCCCTCAATCTTTCCCAGTGTCAGGGTCTTTTCCAATGGGTCAGCTCTTACATCCCTACCTCACATCCCTGATTCCCTGATGTTATTTCTCATATTAGCGTCCAAGGAAGCTACTTGTATTTGTTTTTTTTTTTTTTTTTTTTTTTTTTTTAAATTTTATTTTATTTTTAAACTTTACATAACTGCTACTTGTATTTGAATTGCTGTCTTAAGACCTGATTCTGGTAGAACTCAATCAAGTTACTTCCAATATGCAGTCTAGTCAGTTCCTTCTCAGTGCTCTGCTTATCACCCATTTGAGATGATCTGGTTTGCTCATCTGTTCCCTTGTCCTCTCTCCTTGTGTTGGAATGTCAGTTCCATGAGAGTAGGGATATTTTTCTGTTTTGTTCATGGATGTGTCCTAGAACCCAGCATCTAGCACCATGTCTGACACAAAGTAGGTTCTCAATACATTTTTTATTGGGTGAATGAATAAAAGCCAAAGACATTCCTCAAGCAAAAATGCTAATTTTTCAGGGAAAGTATGATCTCCAGGCAATAAATCCAGTGGATGATTTAAATTGTTTGACAAGGGAAGCTCATGTTGGAAATGCATTTAGTGACTAACTATACCTACAGCTATAGTTTACAGACATTCACAGGGGTCTGTTGAATTGTGCAAGGATTCTAACAAGCTTTTAGTACAGATGAAATTGGAGTTAGGTTCTTATACCCAATAGGCATCCTAAGACATTCTACCACCTAAGAGTACAGCCACCCCACCCCTGGTTAAAGGCTAATGCACAGTGGAGAGATTTCCCATAATTTTTAGGGATTTTAAAAAGAACATTTTATTCATAAAGTAACTATTGAGAGAATAAAATGAAAGCTATCTCCTGTAGTCAAATTCCATTGCTTGAAAATCTGTAACAAGCACTTGGACATTTTGTACTGACTGCCCCCATCAATGTAATGGGGGCCAAAGGAAATGGCAGAGTTTATTCAAACATAAATGCCACTCAGCTCTATCACCAGAATGCCTGATTGCAAGGTGACTGGAGCCAGACCTGAAGTTATTTCCAATCAAACTGATGGGACCTCTACCTGAACTTCTCAGCTCCCCTGAGAAAGAAGGGACAAAGAATGATAAAATAAGCTCTTATCTGTACTGTTAGGGAAGGCACGAAATGAGGGAATAACTTGGCATCAACATGCATTCACTTAGTAGAAGACATCCTCGCCTTCCCCTCATGGAAGATTTCATGCCTGAATGGTGATCTTGAATCTCCACAGTCTTTAATCATGAAGATTAAAGCAGTCTCTTATAGCTACTGGACTTGATCTCTCCATAATGCAAGAAAACAGACCATTCCAATAGAGAAAACTGTTCTTGACTAAGAAGAAGAAATAAAGGTGTGAAATATTTGCCTACCGGTCAGCTGGGAAATTCAACCCACCCACTCTAGTCCCCTGAGCATGCTCATTAAACATGGTTTAATTAAATCATTTTCTAATTTTCTTTGCCATTTTGTTTAAAAAACCTTAGGGGGTAATATTTGGTAATGAGTACATTTTGCTTTATCTGTGCTATTAATTATATAATATTATAAAAGGATGCAACATTGCTAATTGTATTATATTAAAGATTAAATGATGAAGTCTGATTTTAAGCACTGTTTTTGAGTCATTTTGCCTGTTTTATAACATGCCCCCAAATATGGAGTCTATTGCTCTGTATGCTGTGACTAGTGAATGAAATGAAATTAACCCACAAAATGCTCTATTCAAGTTATTCAGTATGAGAATTCAGCTCTTCTAAACCCAGATGCCTCTCAGTGTCCCTCCAGCACTGTACCTGATGCTGTTTTTCACAAAGTGACTGTTTATCATTTAAGATAAGCCTCTGTGATAAGTGAGCTCCTGGAGCTGTTAGATCACTGTGTCCCTGTCTGCTTCTGTGGTTCCTCTGTGGCCTTTCACACTGTCCCATGTGCTACTGATGAATGGGGGACAGAAGAATGGTCTGCCTATCATTTTCATTCAAGTGCAAATGAACAGGCTCTTAGGATAGAGGTCCTTCATCTGAGGGACCCATCACAGTATATAAGAGAGGTTCTACATAATAGCCATTCCTAATGGTTATCATGCAGGGGCTCTGGAGAGGAAACCAGATATCTCTATAAAGCTCTAATGCTGGTCAGGTGGCTCAGTGGTAAAGAATCTGCCAACAGTGCAGGAGACACAGGTTTGATCTCTGGGTTGGGAAGATCCCCTGGAGAAGGAAATGATAGGAAAGGAATCTCTACCCACTCCAGTATTCTTGCCTGGAAAATCCCACAGACAGAGGAGTCTGGCAGGCTACAGTCCATGGGGTTGCAGAAGAGTCGGACATGACTTAGCGACTAAACAACAACAATGCCAGTCAATCAAAAATCAAGGTAAAACATATTATAAAGGGACTAATTAGAAGAATTCCAAATAATAGCATGGCTAATGAACATTGAGGACAGGATGTGGAAAACGGTATGAAGTGGTTTATCTTTTTTTTTTTTAACTGAGGAGCCACACATGGGATGAAAGTTGATAAAGAAAGAAAAAGAGACATAGACATATTACATACCCTCTACACACTTCTATATGTCATAGAAGTGTGTAGAGGGAACTACTAGAATCACCAAACACAGAAAATGTTTAAAATAGTTTTTTCTAAGTATGAGATTAGAGAGATTAGGTATATGCTTTTTTTTAATAACCTTCCATAATAATTTTTTTATTTTTTATCACCATGTGAATGTGTTTTTTTTTAGTACTATTGAAAAATAAAAATAGATCCCCAGGTAATTCTGATGTACCTTACTGGCTCAGAATCATCTGTAAGTCCCTAGGAAGTGGGAGAGGGAGTGTCAGTGACAGAACAGGGAAGAGAAGTCACTGCATGGGTTGATATGGTCTATTAAGGGAGCCCTGTTTAATTTGTTGTCTCTTGGCCTAGAATTAAAGAACACTGGTGCCGTTAAATATTCTACTGAAACATAGCTTTAGAAACATTGTTCCTAAGGATGACAGATATGACAACAATGGCGAAGCTGTCGCTTCTTGTGCATCATATAACTTCATTTATATAGCTCTTTGAGAATTCTGAAGTTGTTGTCATTTAAAGTTGAAAAATGAAATAATCCATCAGCAGTCACCTTTGGATTTATTAAACATTCCCCAAGCTCTTTTCCTGAGCCAGGCATTCTATTAAATGCTTTATATACATAATCCTACTTAATCCCCCCAAACAGCCCTGAGGGGTGAACATGCACCTAAGTAGGCCCGGGTACTCATTTGCATAAATGAGTGAGTATGTGTCCCAGTTTTGCATGTGAGGAGCTGTGGTTCAAAGACCTCTGGAACCTACCCCCTCTCCCCACCCAGAGATCCCCCAGAAGCAAGGATTCCAGCTGTGGTCC
Source organism: Bubalus kerabau (assembly GCF_029407905.1). Classification (NCBI taxonomy): domain Eukaryota; kingdom Metazoa; phylum Chordata; class Mammalia; order Artiodactyla; family Bovidae; genus Bubalus; species Bubalus kerabau. The sequence continues at coordinate 233,887,662 of NC_073624.1, read as the reverse complement.
AGCTATCAAATCTGTCTTCTTCATCTGTGTGGTACACTGCTTTGCCAGCCGAGGAACAGAGGAATGTAGCTTTAGGATGGGGTTTCCAGATTGCCCCAGATAAAGAGGGACAAAGAAGCTCAGACAGCGTGGCTGACAGTTAATAGCCTAGAACAGAGGTCTCACTCTGCCAAAGAAGGGTTACAGATTGGGTAGATGTTTCTCAAGCCTCTGATTTATATGAAGTTTTTTAGTACCCACCTACTCCATATCCATACCAGGAGTCAGCAAATTTTTTTTTTTTTTTTTGATAAGTGGTCATATTGTGAATTTTTTAGGCTTACAGGTCATGTTGCTTCTGTCACAACTATTGAATGCAGCTATTAGAGCATGAAAGCAGGCCTAGATAATAGAAAATGAAATAGCATGGTTGTGTCCCCTCCACCCCCAAGTGTATTCATGAACACTGAAACTTGAATTTCACATGATTTTCATATGTCATGAGATATCACTTTTCTTTTCATTTTTTTTCTAGTAATTTAAACATGTAAAAATCATTCCTGGCTAAACAAAGCCAGGAAATGGTTGAATTTGACCCATGGGCCACAGTTTAGGTTTACTGATGCCTGAAGGAAAGATGTTAGAGATCAGATCAAACCCCCTGTTGTCCAGAGAGGAGACTATTGGCCTCAAGTTGTAGGCTGGTTAGAGTGTGAGCTGGGGTTAGGATCTATATTCCCTAAGCACTCGGTGTAGGAGGCAGTGCAATGCTGACCAGCTGTTAGAATAGCATGACTGGGGGAGGGGAGGAAGTGCTCAATTAACTAAACCAGTTAAGATAGTCATTCCATCTATCGTATCTCAATGATAATTTTCAAAGGATTAGCACAAAAAGGCATGTCAAATAATTATGATATCCAAAAGAGATGTTTAACACCATAACTATATTAGATATATTTTTACGTTGCTGTAAAGATTTAGAAAATGCTTTGAGGATGGTGATGAGGCTCTGGGCTATCATTATGACTTTTAATTATCATGTGTGCCTGGAAACAAAACATCTTGAGGAGGTGTGCTTACTGATTATTTAAGCTCTCTGAGGCTTAACTCTCTGGTCTTCAAAATGCAGATATAATAGCACCTACAGCATAGAATTGGTACAAGATTTTTTTAAAAAGTGTGTATAAATATTTAGAGCTGTGTCTGGCACAAAGTAAGCATTTAATACATCTTAGCTATTATTATCATCATCATCATATTTACCATCGTCACTATGATGCAGTCCAAAGAGGTTAGGTGTTAACAGCTACTTGAAAACCAGGCACTGGGGGTTTGGGATGGACATGGCCACACTGCTATGTTTAAAATGGATAACCAACAAGGAGCTACTATATGGCACATGGGACTCTGCTCAGTGTTATGTGGCAGTCTGGAGGGGAGGGGAGTTTGGGAGAGAATGGATACACGTGCATGTATGGCTGAATCCCTTGCTCTTCACCCGAAACTGTCACAACATTGTTAATTGGCTACACCCCAACACCAAATACAAAGTAAAAAAAAACCCACACCAGGCACTCGGTCAGGCAAGACACCTGAGCCCACAGGAGGCAGGTGTATAGGAATGCAGCTTTCAAAAGATAAAAAACTTTATCTTCAAAGCCAGATTTCCTTTCTCTCTGGGGTTCTTTCAAGGGGTCACAGACAAGGTGCTCAGCCCTCATCATCCTGCTTGGGCTGACACCAGTCCCATTAGATGGAAGAGGGAACAGCCAGCATTGTTAAGAGAAAGGGGCCAAAGACAAGGATTTTTAACAAGCCCTGGGAGGTGGGAAAGAAAACTCCCTCCATCTCATCCACCTGAGATCTAGAAAAGAGGTAAGATTAGAACAAATTGAAGAACTTGCACTTTATACTCTGAGTGGCACAAGTTGAACATGGCAAGTTTCCCCAGATTGTCAGGTAAATTCTTAGATGACAGCTCCATAGAGAGGATAGTTATAGGAAAGTACAGTTCAAAAAGTCTCATTACATTAGAAATGCTTGAAAAAAGTGGGGATGTTCAACCTGAAAATAATGAAAGACTAGGAGGGGAAGTGAAGGATGTATTCCAATCCCAGAGGGCTTTCGGGGGGGAATATTTGTTCTTTAAGGTAAGCCAGAACCAACCAATGGACAGAAGTCATGGGAGTGAGACTTCGGCTAAAATAATAATGATGACAATCACAGCGCCTAATAGACCTGAGCTATGTAGCAGGCACTATGCTGAGAGCTTTATTTGTATGATCTCATATAATGCTTGGAATAATCCTGTGAAGCAGGTACTTTTATCATTTCCACATTGCAGATTAGAAAACTGAAGCTTAAACGAAAGCAGTAGCTTCTGCCCAATATAACATAGCTAGTGACGGGCAGAGACTACAGTCATAGCAAGTGACAAGACTCTGTGCTTGCTTTCTGACCACTGTACATTCTGCCTCCTCATCACTAGTCAGTCTGATTCATTTATCTCCTGTCCTGCATGAACGAAGCCCTTGGACTGGCTTGCATCTCTATACTGTTATTAGGAAGGAATTAGCAGTTTTCTAGGAGACCTGGGTGTTAGTCTTCAACTCTTTTTTAAAACTGGATTATAGTTGCTTTACAATGTTGTGTCAGTTTCTACTGTACAGCAGAGTGAATCAGTCATACATATACATGTATCCCCTCTTTTGGGGCTTCCTTCCCATTTAGGTCACCACAGAGCACCGAGTAGAATTGCCTGTACTATGCGGTAGGTTCTCATTAGTTACCTGTTTTATACATAGTGGTGTAGATATGCCAATCCCAATCTCCCAATCCATTTCTTCCCCAAGCCCCCACCCAGTATCCACACCTTTGTTCTCTACATGTGTCTTTATTTCTGCTTTTCAAATAAGATCATTTATCCCATTTTTCCAGCTTCCACATATCAGATCAGATCAGATCAGATCAGTCACTCAGTCATGTCCAACTCTTTGCAACCCCATGAATCACAGCACACCAGGCCTCCCTGTCCAACACCAACTCCCCGAGTTCACTGAGACTCACGTCCATCGAGTCAGTGATGCCATCCAACCATCTCATCCTCTGTCATCCCCTTCTCCTCCTGCCCCTAATCCCTCCCAGCATCAGAGTCTTTTCCAATGAGTCAACTCTTCGCATGAGGTGGCCAAAGTACTGGAGTTTCAGCTTTAGCATCATTCCCTCCAAAGAAATCCCAGGGCTGATCTTCAGAATGGACTGGTTGGATGTCCTTGCAGTCCAAGGGACTCTCAAGAGTCTTCAACACCACAGTTCAAAAGCATCAATTCTTCAGCGCTCAGCCTTCTTCACAGTCCAACTCTCACATCCATACATGACCACAGGAAAAACCATAGCCTTGACTACACGGACCTTTGTTGGCAAAGTAATGTCTCTGCTTTTGAATATGCTATCTAGTTGGTCATAACTTTCCTTCCAAGGAGTAAGCGAATTTTAATTTCATGGCTGCAGTCACCATCTGCAGTGATTTTGGAGCCCAGAAAAATAAAGTCTGACACTGTTTCCACTGTTTCCCCATCTATTTCCCATGAAGTGATGGGACTGGATGCCATGATCTTTGTTTTCTGAATGTTGAGCTTTAAGCCAACTTTTTCAGTCTCCACTTTCACTTTCATCAAGAGGCTTTTGAGTTCCTCTTCACTTTCTGCCATAAGGGTGGTGTCATCTGCATATCTGAGGTTATTGAGATTTCTCCCGGCAATCTTGATTCCAGCTTGAGTTTCTTCCAGTCCAGCATTTCTCATGATGTACTCTGAATATAAGTTAAATAAACAGGGTGACAATATACAGCCTTGATGTACTCCTTTTCCTATTTGGAACCAGTCTGTTGTTCCATGTCCAGTTCTAACTGTTGCTTCCTGACCTGCATACAAATTTATCAAGAGGCAGGTCAGGTGGTCTGGTATTCCCATCTCTTTCAGAATTTCCCATAGTTTATTATGATCCACACAGTCAAAGGCTTTGGCATAGTCAATAAAGAAGAAATAGATGTTTTTCTGGAACTCTCTTGCTTTTTTGATGATCCAGTGGATGTTGGCAATTTGATTTCTGGTTCCTCTGCCTTTTCTAAAACCACCTTGAACATCAGGAAGTTCACGGTTCACATATTGCTGAAGCCTGGCTTGGAGAATTTTGAGCATTACTTTACTAGCGTGTGAGATGAGTGCAATTGTGTGGTAGTTTGAGCATTCTTTGGCATTGCCTTTCTTTGGGATTGGAATGAAAACTGAGCTTTTCCAGTCCTGTGGCCACTGCTGAGTTTTCCAAATTTGCTGACATATTGAGTGCAGCACTTTCACAGCATCATCTTTCAGGATTTGGAATAGCTCAACTGGAATTCCATCACCTCCACTAGCTTTGTTCGTAGTGATGCTTTCTAAGGCCCACTTGACTTCACATTCCAGTTTCCACATATACACATTAATATATGATACTTGTTTTTTTCTGACTTACTTCACTCTGTATGACAGTCTCTAGGTTCATCCATGTCTCTGAAAATTTTAATGTGTGCCGGTTCTTGGGATGTGAACCTCAAAGTTCTTTATTTCTCTCTCTCAGAGTCTCTACCAGTATCCCCATCACAGTTCCTGGAGTGGGCTGATGGCTTAATTCACACCAAAGAGTGAAGCAATAAACAATAATTTATTCACTCATCCTTCTCATGGTTTTCTTGTAAGTTTCCATCCTTCATCTCTCACCCTCTAAACTTACATCTTGTGGAGCCAAGAGTTTTGTTATTGACTTTTTTGGGGTAATGTTGATCCAGGCACTAGATTGTTGATCTGCATAGTGAGGCCCTTGGCCAGATCAGCGAGTGATCTTTCCAACTGTTGTCCCAGGCTGTAGGCATTTTAGAGTCTCCCATGTTGAATTAGGGGGAAGGGAGAAGACTGGGGTTCTAGATTCCTACCCTCCCTCTACCATCAAAGCAGTTTTGCTTTTTTATCTGTTTCACATACCGGGGTTCTCCCCAAGATTCCATTTGAAAATAGTGCTTTAAACTAAAAAGTTTGGAAACTTCTAAGCCAGTTGATTTTTCTCTTAAGGGCTTTTCAGCTTTGATCTACAATTCTGTGATCACACAGGTGTGTGCACATGAATATGGAGATATGCGAGTTCATGGAATATTCCTGAGATGAGGACTTTTTTCTGTCCTCAAATAACCATGTCTCTGCATACAGTGTTCAGATTTTCCTATTTTAGCCACTTTAACTGACTGGAACTTGAATGTGTTCTCGCCCTATATAATCCCTCATAGTACAGGCTTATCTGGTTCCCACCAAGTCAATAAGACATTGCAGCTATGCTTAAAACAGCTAAAATGTCATTTGAATTGGAAAAAAGAAAAAAGCCTCTAGTGTTAACTCTTATCCAAGTACATTTCAAAGAAGAGGGGCTGGCACCTATATGCTTCGATACCTTCAAACGCACAATCAGACATATCCCCCAAACACAAGTCTGCTGTTGACAAGTTATTTTAAAAGGTGGTTGAGATCTCACAGTCTGGGGGTTTAGGATAAAATGCTGGCACTTTGTGGCAGAAAGTCAGGGGGTCCCTAGACTAGGCTGTCAAAGCATGATTAAAGAAGTATAGTATTTGGCCTGGTATTGGTTGGTCTTCCAGAATCTCCCTTAATGTTAACTTTGTTCTGTCTGCAGTCAGGGGTGCCACTTGGTCATGGCCACCTCAGAGCAAGAGCCAAAGACCAGTTGAAAATTCAGCTTAAGGATTATGGCCTTGGGCCTACCTGTTGCTGTTCAGTCTCTAAGTCTTTTCTGACTCTTTGCAACCCCATGGACTGCAGCATGCCAAGTTCCTCTGTCCTCCACTATTTTCTAGAGTTTGTTCAAATTTATTCCCATCAGGTCGGTGATGCTATCTGACCATCTCATCCTCTGCCACCCACTTCTCTTCTTGCCCTCAATCTTTCCCAGCATCAGGGTCTTTTCCAGTAAGTTGGCTCTTCACATTGGGTGACCAAAGTATTGGAGCTTCAACTTCAGCAACAGTCCTTCCAGTGAATATTCAGGGTTGATTTCCTTTAGGATTGACTGGTTTCATCTCATTGCAGTCCAGGGGACTTTCAAGAGTCTTCTCCAACACTACAGTTCAAAAGCATCAATTCTTCAGGGCTCAGCCTTTTTGTAGTCCAGCTCTCATGTCTGTACCTGCCTACTGGATAAACCATAGCTTGACTATATGGAACTTTGTTGGCAAAGTGATGCCTCTGCAAAAAATATGCCATCTAGGCCCATGAAGGGGCTTATGCCTGGGGTTCCTGACAGACTTGAAACCAACAATGTCTCCCTTTCATATGACCAAAGCCTTTCTGTCTAAGAAGGATCAGCCTACTTTTTTAATAAAACACCAGCTTAAGCATTCTCAGGGGCTCCCAAAGAGTAGGCACCCTCTGAATGCTTGGTGAAAAACGAATGAAAATTCCAACATAGCATTAAATTTGAAACTTAGCAGGATGGGGAAAGGAATATTCTAGTTCATTCATTCATTCATTCATCTGTATCTAATATTGCCAAGCACATATGGGACAAAGGGATACAGCAGAGAATAAGATACACTTGATCCTTGTTTTTGTTTAAAGTTTAGTGAGAAAGACTAGTATTACCCATGTAATTATGGAGCAAAATAAGTAGGACAAAACCTGGCCCTGGAACTCAGGGATGGCTTCCCAATGGAAACACAGAAGCTGAAAGAATAGGAGGCTTTGGTTGGCTGAAGAGTGCAAGGAAGAACCCTCTAATCAGAAAACCCACAGGCTTGGAGATTCCAAGTCAGAGTGACTGAGGGCGGTGAATCAGAGGAATTGAATGTACACATCAGCTTAGCATCAGGAGGGACAGACCCCTTAAGTGCCAATGGTGGCTCAGAGGTTAAAGCATCTGCCTGGAATGCGGGAGACCTGGGTTTGATCCCTGGGTCGGGAAGATCCCCTGGAGAAGGAAATGGCAACCCACTCCAGTACTCTGCCTGGAGAATCCCATGGAGAGAGGAGCCAGGTAGGTTACAGTCCATGGGGTCCCAAAGAGTTGGACACGACTGAGCAACTTCACTTTCAATTTTCATTTTCACTTAGGGTAGTGTACAGCTCGGAAGGTTCGGTCTTTGCTTCCCTAGTTGTCCCTCTTTTTAAAAATTTGTACTTATTTTGTGATTTTTCTCTGGCATTCTTTACAAACTTTACTTATATGTTCTAGCTGGAAGACAAAGCCAAGTTGTTTCCAGGACAAACGTGAAGCCACATGCTTCTTAGTGCTTCTTAGTGCTGCTGGTATGAGCCTGGTGCAGTGGAAGATGTGCTCGGTTCATGTTTGATGTTCCTTTGGTGGGCTGTCAGAACCATGCCCTGTGAGAAGGCACTGGGGGGATGCGAAGATGAGGGGCATCCAGGCCAGAGGAGCAAATGCCAGGAGCGAGCAGGGTAGGTGGTTCCAAATACACAATTCCCTATCAGTGGGTGTTATTCGAGCAGGAACCAGATGGATGCGCTTCTGTTAAGGACATTATAGAGGAGAGTCTGGCCTTTTATGGGAAGTGGTTTAGCTGCCCTCTGAGTCATTTGCATATTCATAGCCGTACTTATAGTCTACCATTGATCTCTGCTTCTTTTAGCAAGACACAAGGAATTTGCCTTTAAGTTCATGTGATAAATGGATACCAGCATTGTTTATTTCCTGAGAAGTCATTTCACTCACTCATTCATTCATTTGGTGACTTTTTAAAGAACACCATTACGTGAAGCTCATTTTGCCTGGTGAACTGGAAATTCATCAGTGAGAAAGACAAATTCCTTCCTCCAGGAGCTTACAGACAAACAGGGAGGAAGGTATTATATTATTATATTTCTATTATTATTATTTTACCATAATTATTATATTATTATAATAATATAATGTAATTATATAATATATATTTATATAATTATATGATATATAATTATAATATTATATTATCGATAATTATTATCATTACCACTGTTATTATAGTGGTGGATGAGATTTAGTCTAGAAGGGAGTTGAGGGACTTCAAGGATGGTACCCTGTTCCCAGATATTGTGTTTTCTTCCCCCTCCTCCATGATAATGATGATGGTGATTACAATGATTATGATGGTGGTAATTGTTAACATTTATTGAGTGTTTTTGGGGGCCCAACTATAACTATGAGGACTTATAAAGTTATTATTTCACTTAATTCATATGATAGCCCATGTGGAGGTAGAGGATACTACATTCCTTTTTTTCTTTTGCAGATGAGGCAGTGGAAGCTCAGAGAGGGTAGGTTATTTTACTAATACCACACAGCTAATAAATATAAAGCCAGAATTCAAACCCAGGTCTGTCTGACCCAGAGCCACTCTCCCCAACTACTGTACCACCTTCCTAACCAAAGAAACAACACAGAAACCAAACATGAACATGCATTGAGATGACGTGGGCAGAAGAAAGCAGACACGCTTGGCCTTATAGAAGGCGTAGATAGATTTCTCTGCACAGGGGAGCAAGGAAATGAAAGAGCACCTTCTTCTTAGGACTCATACAGCAGAGGGATAGCAGCGTGGAGCTGAATCTTGGATGAGCTGCCACATGGACCAGAACTACTTCTAACTCTAACATTTCACAGGAGGTCATCTGCAACCACGTGGTGGAAATGTCTGACACCCTGGTCCCCAGATACCCCAATAAGACGTGGGATGACCTGTCCTCAGTTTGTGTTTCCCTCAGCTTTTGTGCACTAGAAATTGCAGTCGGTATCCATGGGAGGTTGGTTGAGGAACCCCTGAAGACACCAAAATCTGCAGATTCTCAAATCCCTTAAATAAAATGTTGTAATATTTGCATATAACCTGCGCATTTATGTGCATTCTCCTGAATACTTTAAGCCATCTCTAGGTTACTTATAATACCTGATAAAATGTAAATGCTATGTCACTAGCTGGAAATACCATATAAATGCTAGGTAGATAGTTGCCAATATATAGCATGTGCAAGTTTTGCATTTTGGAAACTTTTGGATTTTTTTTTCAAAAATTTTTGACCTGTGGTGGGTTGAATCCATGGATATAGAACCCATTGATGTGAAAGACCAACTGTATAATTATAATAAAATTCCATCAGTGTCCAGTGGAAAATGAAATGGGGATTTGAGAGCTTGAGTCTGAATTCCGGGTCTATTGCTGCAATTGTAGCAAGATTTAAACTCAAGCCCTCTAGTCAAGAGCCCGTCCTCCCGCTGCCCCTGGCCCCCTCCTCATGCTCAGCAGTCATATGGCACAGTGTAAGAACGTGAATTTGGGAGTTCTGTAGTGCTGGAGGGGAAGCCTGGCTCCATGACTTAATCAGTTTAGTAACTGGAAAACTGGCTCCATGACTTTATAAATTTAGTGACCAGAAAGCTTACTTTCTGAACCTTGGTTTCTTCATTTGATAAAAGGGGTTTTTATCAACCTCGAGGACTATTATGAAGATTTAATAGTTAATCACTTATAGTGTTTGGACTGTAGCAATCACTCAGTGAATAGCTGTTGTTATTATTGTTGTAGTTATTTATTAGGGGTGTAAGGTGGTCTAGTTCAGTGGCTCCAGGGGTTTGGCATAAGTTTAGCCTGGTCATCCTATTCTTAGGATCACATCACTTGGTTTTTGTCAGATTCCTGAGAGCCAAACTCCACTGACCAGTAGTGATTGCCTTCCTCCTCTGCAGCTCAGTCATGTAACATCTTGGAGCCTCAGTTCTCTCTTCTGTAAAATGGGGGTGATAGAGTCTACCTTGCTTATTTCATAAGGGTACTGTGGGATGTGATGTATGCCAAAATGTCACATCAGCTATAGCATAGTGTAAAAATGAGAGGAATTGCTCTTATTATTATTGTTATGAACGCCCTGAAAGGTGAAAGTGAAGTCGCTCAGTCGTGTCCGACTCTTTGCGACCTTATGGACTGTAGCCTACCAGGCTCCTCTGTCCATGGAATTTTCCAGGCAAGAGTACTGGAGTGGGTTGCCATTTCCTGCTCCAAGGGATCTTCCTGACCCAGGGATCACACCCAGGTCTCCCACATTGCTGGCAGACACTTTACCATCTGAGCCACCTGGGAAGCTCATGAATGCCCTGCTGCTGCTGCTAAGTTGCTTCAGTAATGTCTGACTCTGTGCTACCACAGAAACGGCAGCCCACCAGGCTCCCCGGTCCCTGGGATTCTCCAGGCAACAACACTGGGTTGGGTTGCCCTTGCCTTCTCCAGTGCATGAAAGTGAAAAGTGAAAGTGAAGTCACTTAGTCGTGTCTGACTCTTAGCGACCCCATGGACTGCAGCCTACCAGGCTCTTCCATCCATGGGATTTGCCAGGCAAGAGTACTGGAGTGGGTTATGAATGCCCTAGGCAGCACCAAATGCTGCACATTGAAAGACAACCAATACCTTCAGTATTTCAGTGCTTCTCAAACTGGGATCTGGTGGACCCTTTATAAATTCTCAGGGGTGTGCTAGTTCTCTGCAAAAAAATTTTTTTTTTACAACTTCTATTTATCTTTATTTCATTTGTATGTCTATTTCACATTATATTTACTAATCAAAGTATACACATATATTATTTCAAACAGATAACCAAAATATATTGAGTATGCTTAAAATATTTTTACTGATGAAAGATATGATCAGAATCCTTTCAGTCCTGTTTCATTACATTATTGTATCATAATCAGTCTCTCATATGTGTAAATGGAGTTTATTTAACTTTTATTATTTTTTTTTTGTTTTTTTTTTCTTCAAAGTCTTTGTTTTTTTTTATTGTGTTAAAAGTCACATAATATAAAACATACTATTTTAACCATATTTAACTGTGCAGTTTAGTGGCACTAAGTACATTAACATTGTTGTGCAACTCTCCATCATCCATCTCCCAAATTTTTTACCTTCCTAAACTGAAACTGTCCCCATTAAACACCAGCTCCCCATTCCTCCTCCCCATCCTATTCCCTCATCTCTGACATCTGCCAATGTACTTTCTGATTCTACAAATTTGTCTGTTCTAGGTACCTCATATAAGCAGAATCAAACAATATTTGAAAAAATCTGTTCCTACTGTATATTGGATTGCACTTTTGCTCTTTTTTATTTTTTTTAAATTTATTTATTTTAATTGGAGGTTAATTACTTTACAATATTGTATTGGTTTTGCCATACATCAACATGCATCCGCCATGGGTGTACACATGCTCCCCATCCTGAACCCCCCTCCCTCTTCCCTTCCCGTACCATCCCTCTGGGTCATCCCAGTGCACCAGCCCTGAGCAACCTGTATCATGCATTGAACCTGGACTGGCGATTCGTTTCATATATGATATTATACATGTTTCAATGCCATTCTCCCAAATCAACCCACCCTCTCCCTCTCCCACAGAGTCCAAAAGACTGTTCTATACATCTGTGTCTCTTTTGCTGTTTTCTCTGCAAGAATTTTTAAATGTTGTGCTTATTTATTTCAGTAAAACTCAAATCATCAATATTAATTATCTGATCATTTGTCTCATGTTGTGAGTACTCTTGTTTGCAGTCCCAGTGGACTGAAAAATTTAATCATTAGCTCAGTGTTTCCCAAACTGTCTGTGCAGATGCATTCTAAGGGTCCACATATCTTTCTTTTGAGAAACACTAGTTTGTTCTAAGATTTGCTGCTGATGCATTATAGAGATAAGAACTAGGTATAACTGGAGAGCTCCGGCTGGTAACTGTCTGCTTTGATCACAGTCTCAGAGTAGTGAGTGAAAGCTGAGTCAGGGCTGGGTTTGGAGGAGGACTGACAGCCAGACAGGAGAGCTTGGTCCTCCAGGGGATTCCAGGACCCAGGAGCTTCTTTAAGTAGTAACGGTACAGTTCACCAATTTCTATGGCAACCCACTCCAGTATTCTTGCCTGGGAAATCCCATGGACAAAGGAGCCTGGCGGGCTACAGTCCATAGTGTTGCAAAGAGTTGGACACGATTGAGCGACTGAGCATGCACTCAAGTTCACTTTATGGACATCCCAATACTATGGAAATATAAATATACATTTATCCTATCATATATAAAATAAGAATGCATGTATCAGCATATATATGCATGGGCATTTACAGGAACATATACATACATGTGATATGTTCAGATGGGCACATTGACTATATGAAGCAAGGATTCCCCACTATGTAGAGCAGTTTAACTTTTTCTAGGCATGGTGGCATTCAGCAACATACTGGCCTTCCCCAGTGACTCTATGAGCATATAAAATAGGAACTATTATTCTCAGTGAGGGAACTGAGTGCTGGTGAATTGCCCAAAATCACAAAGAAGCTAGCCGAGGATGGTGTCTGGACAAAAAGCAGGGTTTTTATTTCTTTGTTTTTTTAATGACTTCCTGTTATAAAGCTCTCCTCCCTGACCCAGGGTTCTCCTTCCGTCTTCTCTTCCAGTAGCCCTCCAAACCCAGAAAAGCATCCCTCCAAAGTGACCTGTTACAGGGATGCTGTTGACTTCTTTGAAGCTCACACAGTCTGACAGGGACGGAAACAACCTTGAAATAAAAAGTAGCTCCCTCCTTTGTTAAACCTTTCAAAAGCTCCCTTAGTTTCTAACTCTATAATTACACCCTAATCGCAAGCATGCTGAAGGAGGGGGTCAGTTCCATGCAGCAGTGGGCTAATTATGTGGCAGAATTTCTAAAAATTATCATCTTATAAATTGCATGATTCCTCTGAAGGGGGAAGAAAAACACACACACCACATACTCCACTATGTTTCAAACTGAATTAATTAGTAATTTGAAGCCCAATTATCAACTAATCTATTGGAACATGCAAGTCTTTTGTATTTGGATGGTATATGCAATTTGCATCCTATTAGCTGGCAGTTGTAAGAATTTGAGAGCTCATTAGGTCAGGGGAGAGAAAAAAGAATGCAGATCAGAAGGCTGCAGACACCCAAAGGGCTGACTTGGTGATGCTGTGACTAAGGGGTCACTTGGCAACAGATGGAGGCTGGCAATGTAATTACCTGAGGTCTTTGGGTGGCTTTGAGGTCACTGATGTGTAATTTCTATCTTATCCTGGAGAGATGATTATGCATGCCCCTACCCTTGTTCTGTGTATTCTCAAGCAGCAGGGTGCCCACATGATCTATGCTGAGAGATGTCCTGATATAGTAGAAAAGGCATAGGCCTGCTAACTCTGGTGCCAGGCCTGGCTCTATCACTGATTGGTGTGAGCCTGGCCAAGTCATACTCCGTTGCTGGTTTGACCATAAGCAAATGTTTCCCTGTAAGCAAATGAAACTTAGATAGAGCTGACTTCCACAGTCCCTTCTAGGACTAAGGATCTGAGTGAGATTCAAAGGATGTCAAGAGTTTTTTTAATCACAAAGTCAACAATTTAATCCTTGCAAATGGTTTTTGAGGCTGCAACTCTTGGTTCCCCCAAAAGTGTCTGGACAGTTATCATCCATTTAAAAGGCAAGTATCTCTGAGAAAAGTAACATATTTATTTATTAATAACCAGACCTTAATTAACTTATCTTAATAAGTCCTTATTTCTAGTCCTGACCATGAAATACCAAGACAGCCAAGGCTAGGAAGTTTCCAAGGGGAAAGACAAGACGGTTCAGGTAGGAATAGGTCTGAGGCTGGAGATCATTCAGAAAGAGAGACAGAGCTTAAGAATCAGGCAAGATATTTTGGTGCCACTTTTCAGTCCTATCGCTTTGACCTTTACTACACCTAGACCCTGTGCCTTTGTTCTGTTAGTGATCCTTATTCTAAAGATAAGTAGGAAAATATCAACCTCTTATTCAATTAATATTGCAGGAATAATTACCACAAATAACATAGCTAAAACTGAGTGATATAATTTGTTATGGGCAAAAAGCTAAAAAATCACATCTTAAAGGAAACACAGAAAATCATAAAGAAGGCGAGGATAATAAGCAAACTTTGTAGAAAAAGCTATCATTAAGGAAATCTGACATGCTCAAGCTGCCACATGGCAAAATTTGTTATTTATTAAAAATTTGGTGGGAGATGCAACCACTTTACAAAATAGTTTTGGCATTCCTCAAAATATCAACCATAGAGTTACCATGTATCCCAGCAATTTCACTCCTAGGTTTGTGCTCAAGAGAAAAACTTGTATACAAATGTTTGTAGAAGCAGAATTCATAATAGTCAAAAAGTGAAAACAACTCAAGTGTCCATCAGCTGGTGTGTGGATACACAAAATGGGATGCATCCGTGTAATGGTATGTTACTTGGCAATAGAAAGGAATGAAGAACTGATACGTGGTACCAACGTGGATGCATGTTGAAAACATTATGTTAAGTGAAAGAAGCCAGTCAGAAGGGACCAGATATTCTGTGATTCCAATATCTAGAATAGGCAAGTCCATAGAGATAGAAAGTAGATTACTGGAGCAATTTGGGGGAAAATGGGGAGCAACTGCTAATGTGTATGGGGTTTCTTTTGGGGGATGATGGAGATGTTAAAAATGAGATTGTGGTGATGTTTCATAATTCTGTGAATATACATAAGAGAATTGACTTGTGTGCTTTAAATGGATGAGCTTTACATCATGTGAATTACATCTTAATAATGCTCTTTAAAAATAAGACAAATGCAAAGTAAAATTAAATTTGACTTTGGGGGGGGAAAAAAAAAACAAAACACTGAAAGTCTCAAACCTCATAATTTAGAAAGGTAGATGAGAAAACATGGCCTAGGACTTGCCAAAATAGACTTGCCAAAATGATGGCCACAAAGAAAACTCATAATGGTACATGTCACTAGGAATAATTTAATGTGTACCAAAAATTATCTTATGAGTCAAGTCTTCATACCCTGAAAAATAATTGCACCCAATAAAAATAACTGTAGTACATAAAAATGGAAGTAAAAATTTTCTTTAAAAGACAGCTTATCTATGCCACATAAAAAAGAGAATAAAAACTAAATTGTCATAATATTGTTCATGCTATAAAACTGTTTCTGGTTAAAGACTTGTCAGTGCTTGTGTTCTTATCATTTAAACATTTGTATTTATAAACAGTAAACTATCATTGATGTCAAAACAGAGAATCAAAACCAGTGAGGTTAAAGCATCTTGTATCCATTAAAAGATGTGGTGATTTTGTTGTTATTGCCAAGTGGCAGAGTCGATTAAAGCTGGAATTGTGATGACTAATAAAGGCCTGCCCACCAGCATGATCTCTTACAAGGAAGCTTAGAGAATCACCTTAAGTGTGCTATGGGTTTTGCAGGGGCACAGCTGAAGCTCGAAATTTGCCAGTCCCACTCATGCAGTTCCTACCAGCCAGGGACCACAGTAGCAAGCCAGGCCCCAAACATGGCCCCACCAGTTGAGGGCTTGCAGTGTTCTCTACTCACCAGATTTGCAAGGATATAGTGGTAGCCAATGCCATTCTTCTCCAGCTTTACGATCTATAAAACACAACCCGGGGGATACATGCATTAATCATACTGACAATTAAAGCTACACCTGCAATAATAATAGCAATGAACATCGAGTACTGACTGCCCTGTCCTATCCTAAGTATTCAAGCTACAATATCACAACCACCCAATGATGGTGGCATTGCTGATACCCTCGATTTTACAGATAGGGATGGAGGCTTAGAGAAGTTAAATAAGCTCCCTGAGGTTACCTGGATATAAAGTGCAGATACAAGATTTGAAATCATTTTTCCCTGATTCCAGGGATGGAGTAGTGTTATTACAACCCCAGGTCCTGGCTAAAATGCTCACTTCTTTCCTTCTTCCATAAAGCCTTCTCTATTCATGGAGAGTCTTTCTATACACAGTGAGACTCTTCCATTGTATTGGATATAACAATATCTGCTGCTTGAGTGGACAGAGAAGTGGACGCATGGTCAAATGGGTAGTTGAATGATTGCACCCCAGTTCTTGAACTTCACATCCTTGCATGGATCACATTTAGATACAGTTCCTTCTTTGTGCCTTCTTCCCTAAACCAGTTGGGTATTCAGACATTTCTGAGCAACTTCCAGTTTGAGTGCAAGCCAGAAGCTGGGAGGGAATGTCAGGATCGTCTGATCCCCCAATCACTGTACAGATGGGAAGTCACGCCCCAGAGTCGGGGCGTGATATATCAGATCCCACAGCAGTATGTTAACAGTATCAGGACATTGCATTGTGTGGCGTGCATGCTCAGTCGTGTCCAACTCTTTGCGACCCCATGGACTATAGCCCACCAGGCTCCTCTGTCCATAGATTTCCTAGGCAAGAGTACTGGAGCAGGTTGCCATCCCCACTTCTGCAGGGGATCTTTCCAACCCAAGAATTGAACCTGCATCTCCTGCCTTGGCAGGCGGATTCTTTACCATTGTGCCACCTGGAAATCTCTAGTGTTAGGACAGGGACATGGCTATTGTGAGCCTTTCCATATAATGCCTGAAATAAGAGCCAGGGTCTCCAAACACCCCTCCATCTTATGTGCACAGGCTGTCTCTAATCATTCTAGGCAGGAAAATATCTGTAGAAAGAACTACCCAGAGATTTGCTTGGGCATCCAGACGCACTACCCATCTGGGAGCAGCTAAGACTGTGGACCTTGGTTTAGCCTCAGCTCAGCCAGCAAGGTAACTTGATCTGTTTCTTTTTAATCATCAAAATGAGGTTGGTACAGCCTGCTAAGTACCCCCCACCCTCCCACCCCCCGCCCCCCACCCCGCACTATAACAAGGAGGCATAAAACATAGGAGAAGCATTTGGGCTTCTTTTCTAACTGAATAAATTTTCAAGGTTATTAACAGCCACATTCAGATATCTACTTAATTGGATGTATGTGCATAGCAGCTCACATTTTTTTATGGCAAGAATAATTAAATGCAAGTGCATACAATGAATGCTCTGAAATAGTGGCTAGCATGTGAAATTCCAGACCAGGGAGCTCAAAGACTATTGGGATGATAGTTTTATTAATAATTCTTCATTGCTTTTTCATTTTCTTGTCAAATGGCTTGCTGCGCTTTCAACAATGAGATACCATTATCAGAAACCTATTCAGCTTCAAATTAACACAAAACAGCAAACAAAAGACAGATTGAAACCCACTGCCTCAGGGCAATGGATAAGAATAGTCTCTGGAGGGTGAAATTACAGGTTGAAACATAAGAAACAATAATGAATGATTTTTGACCAATAAAGATTAGTAATTTCATATAGTTGGACCTAAACACCAACCTTCCCACCCATCTACTCACCTACCCACCTGATGAACTCCTTTCCCTTTTACAGATATTAAGTGCTTACTGTCTACCAAGCACTGTGCTGAGAATATGGTGGAAAGTGAAAAAGCATGGTGCTTGCTCTGCTGGAGGCCACAGTTTACTGGGAGAAGAGCAATACTAAACAGATAAAGAGATAAAAGGTTACTGACTGAGAAAGTTGATACAAAGGTAATGTACACTTTCAGTCCACTGCCTCGCTGACCCCATCTCTTCAAAGCTCATTTTCACTGGATTGCCTTAATTCACAGTCTTTGTGTCTGGCATGCCCTTTCCCATTCTCTTTGATTATTCGTAACCTTTATGGCTAAGCTCTAATCCCAACTGCTCTGTAAAGCCTCTATGATTAATTAATTCACTCAACAAATATGTATTGAACGTGGACCATATATCAAGCCCCACGCTATGTACTAGGGACAAGCTATGAACAAGTGAGGCAAGGTCCCCAGGCCCTCATTGAGCTGAGTTGACAATTTAGCAGGGAGCCAGATGGTAAATATATAAACAGATAAATGAACAAGATTTCAGCAGGTGAAAAGCACTTTAAAGACAATAAGAGTGAATGGATGGGCTGGTCCCGGTCTCCCTCATCCATCTTTGACTCCTTCTGAACTTAATGACTGTATTACATAATTAAGTACCATATACTGATAAAGTATTATAATCTAATGAATTTCCTGCCAGTCCAAGAGATGCAGGTTTTATCCCTGGGTTGGAAAGATTCCTTGGAGTAGGAAATGGCAACCTGCTCCAGTGTTCTTGCCTGGAAAATTCCATGGGTAGAAGGTCCTGGCGGGCTACAGTACCTGGGGCCCCAGAAAGTCAGACACGACTGACCAACTGAACACATACACACACACACGCGCACACACACACACATGCATGCGCACACACATGCACACATACATACACGCGTGCACACACACATGCACACACGCACACACACACTATAGTTTGATAACCCTGTTCCTTGCTCACAGACCTTCACTGGCTCTCCACTGTTTATAAAATAACCCCCAGACTCTTTAGAATGGTTTCCAAAGATCATTGTCTTCCAGTAAACAACTGACATCCTCCACTTGGCCTCTTAAGCCCTCTGTGAACCTTGGCTCCCACAAGCCCTCTGGGCCTCCCTACCTGCTCTTACCTCCAGCTTAAAGGCTCTTTTCCAGTCAAAGGCTACCTGTAGATATCTAGACCTATCTCACATTTAGGATCTTAGAGCATTCATTGATTCCTTATTCTTCCTATTCATTCAAAAAATATTGAATACCTGCTAGGTGCCAAGCATTGTTCAAGGCACTGTGGATACAGGAGGGAAGAAAACAGAACAAGAATCCTAATACAGCTGATATTCCAAGTGGAGCACTAGAGACTGAGACAGGCAGTTAATTCCCTATGTGGAGTTTGGAATCGTTGTCTTCCTCCTTAGATTAGGCAGAACATTTGTGTTAGACTGAAAAGATCCCAGTTCTTGAGTGTGAGATAGTCTAGGATGATGCCAAGATGTCAGACTGCAAATTAGAAGATGGAAATCCTTTGTCACTAACTAGTGACATTGTCTTTTTCACTAACTAGTCTGAACCCAAGACAAATGATTCAACAAATATGACCATTAGTCATCTCATCTGTATAGTGTAAATGCAAGTGATAAACCACATAACTTATAATATCCTTTCAGCATTTTGTCTTTACTTTTCAGAATAGAAGAGTCCAACAATTAAAAAAGATAATATACTACAATATAAAATATTCAGAAAACAAGTTACTTTCTTCCAAAACACATGTTTGTCCTTTGACAGAGTGGATAGCTATAGTCAGCAGATGCTGACAATTGAGTTTTTAAGAGGTCTGGCATGGTAGCTAGACCTAGATGGATTTGACTTCCTACTTTCATTCCATGCTACTTGTGAAATCTCAGGCAAGTGTAATCCCTTGTTTCTCCATTTATAAAATAAGGGCGCTAATGGAAGCAGTTTTATAGAGAGAATGTGAGGATGAAGTGGAATTATACATGGAAAGGGCTTGGCATGGTGTTTGGTATAAAGTAAGTACTCAGAAAATAGTACCAACAGCTCTATCTTTACTGTAGGAGTCTTCAGTCTGCTAAGAATACCTGTTTATCATCCAACACTTTCCCTACCTTTCATCTAATCTTGTTATCAGCTTCGTAGAACAGGGGTCTTCATTCCTATTTTACAGAGGAGTACACTTACACCAAAAAAGAAATGACTCAAGAAGCCAGTATCGTACCCACAACATCTTGAATGAATCTCCAGGGAATTATGCCAAGTGAAAAAAGCTAAACCCAAAATGTTACATACTATGTAATTCCATTTATATCACACTCATTTAAAATAAGAAAATCACAGAAATGGACCACAGATTAGTGAGTGCCTAGGGAAAGGGAAAAGGAGAGAGAGAGAGGGAAGCAGGATGACCGCAGATCTTTGTGGTGATGGAAATGTCCTGTACCTGAAATGTATCAATGTCAATTTCCTGGTTGTGGTATTGTGGTTGCTACAGTTTTGTGAGATGTTATCATTGGGATAACCCGACATGTGGTGCATGGGATCTCTCTGCATTATATCTTGCACATGCATATGAGCTTATATCTCAAAATTTAAAAAGTTGAACTAAAAAAAAAACACAAAGCAAAACCAGTATCAGTTGGCATTATGAATAGCAAAAACAGGTAAATCTTTACATTTATGACTTTCAGTGGGGCAGGCTCTATTTTAAGTGCTGTGCTTGTATACATAGATTCTTCTGACCCTCACAAGAGCTCTCTAAAGGTAGCCATTTTTATTATTATTATGCCCATATTACAGGTCAGGAACCTGAGATGTAGAAATTAAAAACCTGGCCCAGGGTCTCAGAACTAAATGAACATTAGAGCTGGGGATGTGAATCTGGCTCCAGGGTCTCTGCATTTAACTATTATTAATACTCTATTCTGCTTTGCTGCTGCTGCTAAGTCGCTTCAGTCGTGTCCGACTCTATGCAACCCCATAGACGGCAGCCCACCAGGCTCCCCCGTTGCTGGGATTCTCCAGGCTAGAACACTGGAGTGGGTTGCCATTTCCTTCTTCAATGCATGAAAGTGAAAAGTGAAAGTGAAGTCGCTCAGTCGTGTCGGACTCTCAGCGACCCCATGGACTGCAGCCCACCAGGCTCCTCCATCCATAGGATTTTCCAGGCAAGAGTACTGGAGTGGGGTGCCATTGCCTTCTCCGCTATTCTGCTTTACCTAACTAGAATTCCAGTCCTCTGACTCTGGCTCAGAAAACTCCCATCTTAATGGCAACAAGTTTTGCTGCTTTTTCTCTCTGAGAGGGAGGCACAGATTCACACTTTGTAAAGTAGAACACAGAGTTAACGCCTCAAAGAACTCCCGGCTTTCAGAATCTCTCCTGTTCAATTGCTGAGGCCTCTGAACAAGTGCTGAGCTGACTCTGAGATTCCCTGCGGGTGCCCCAGGGGTCTTGAGGACTATTAACAAGCACTGTCTTGTTGTCAAGTACCTAAAACTGCCATCTTTAATTGTAGAGTACTGTTCAAAAACAATTTCAGCATCTCCTTCCTTGCTAGCTCATCTGAATACACAGATGTAATTTAAAAAAAACAAGTGATCTATCCAGTGCCACATGCTTTACCTCTGAGAATAGGAGGAACCATGACTTAGAGACATCTGGCTGAAGACTGTTGAGGTTACAGTGTAGTTTCTTAGAATGGACAGTCAATCAATTCATCTTTCAGACACTGGTGTCTGTTTCAGGAAAGAGTAAAGGGAGATGCTCGGAGCCTCCCTGCACTCAAAATGGGTCAGTGGGCCAAATGGACGAGAAACCAAATGCTGGATCAGTGGGTGACAGAATGCAGAGCCAAACCCAGGAATCAGGTCTAAGGATGTGATAAAACTTCACAAACTCTAAAGTGCAATGCATTTTTCTTTTTAACAAGAAAAGGAAGCACTTGAGGTAAGTTTTTGGTTAACTGATCTGAGAACTATGGGAAGCCCTAGGTGATGGCTCCTACTCGGTACTATCTCATAACGTTTCAGAGTTAAATTGTATCAGTTACAGGATTTGAGAAACAGCCTGTAGTTTCACCTAGTCAAGAACTCTCCTTGTAACTCAGAGGGCCAGAGGTCAATCTGGTCCTCTGGAACCACCCCCCACACCCACCCTGAGGGCACCTTCGCTGCACTCACTACCTGGCCCAGGATAGCATTGAGGCGTTCCGATTCACAGTCCACCACCACCAGCCGCTCCTTTTTCTTCTCCAGGTCCTGGAAGAGCATCCGGTAACCCTCCTCCGTGGTTGTCAAAATGTTGACGGCTGTCACCTGCCAGTTCTTCTCAGCAGCTGTGTCCAGGACTTTCTGCAGGACGGACAGACCTGGAGGTGGGGTGAGTAGGACAAACGTGGCAGTCAGAATCCACAGCAATTTCCCCCACCTTCCCCACTCCTCCACTAAACTCAGCTCCAGCTTGCTCTAAGACCAGTTTGAGCTGGGGTGGGCAGGCTCTGTGTTTGTTTTGTGTTTCTGTTTGCAGAACATAGGAGGCAGTAGAGTTAGTGATTAAAAGTGTAATCTGAAGCTCCAGTTCTAATGCTACAATATACTTGGTTAAATGATCTTGTATGGATTAATTCCCTTTGCTAAACTTCAGTGTTTTCAGTGGTAAAATGGTGATGTTAATAATGCCCACTTTACAGTGTCATCATGAGGATTGAATGAGAGTGTCTCAAACATGGCAGGGGTTTTATAAATATTGATTACTATTCAGCCTTTAGTAACTGCTTATTAAGTGTGTTGATCTGATATCTAAACAGCACCTGATAGCTGTCAACCACAGTTACTAATATATAGTATATCTCAAATCCTAGCACTTTGCCTCTCATACAGTAGGTATTCGATCACCGTGTACTGAATTAAGCTACTCTCTTCTGATTTACAGCTAAATGATAGAGGAATCCATGACTTAATCCTGTTTTGTTTCATCTTTGGGACATAGGTAGGATATTAGTTTCCTACTGCGGCTGTGACAAATTATTGCAAATTTAGTGGCTTCGAATAAAACATTTATCATGTTAAACTGCCAGAGGTCAGATGTTTGAAATGAATCTCACTGGGCTACGTTCAAGTTATTGTCAGGGTTGTGTTATTTTCTGGAGGTTCTAGGAGGGGAAATTTTTATTGCTTTTTCTGCTTCTAGAGGATACCTGCTTTCCTTGGTTTATAGCCTCTTCCATCTTCAGTGACTAGTTGAGTCTCTCATGTCATACTCTGATACTGACCCTTCTGCCTCCCCCATGCTTAAGGACCCTTGTGATTTCACTGAGCTCACCCAAATAATCCAGGATAATCTGTCTGTTTTAAGGTCAATTGATTAACAACATGAATTCCATCTGTAACCTTTATGCCTTTTTCATTTAACATAACATATTCAGGGATTCCAGGAATTAGAGCATGGGTGTCTTTGTTGGGGAAGAAAGGGGAGGTCATAAATCTACCTGCAACAAATCATTATATTACTTGTGCACTGTTAATCTATCTTGTGCACATATATCATTTCTGTCTCCATATAATATTGCTCATCTCTCTGATAGTGACCAATATGGTGCCCAGCATAAAGAATCATCTGTAGATTGATTCTGTTGTTTCTTTTTTGCTTGATTTATTTATTTTATTTAAGTACAAGGTTGGTGCTCTTAAGCCTCACATTTACTAAAAGTTTATTATGTGTCTGCCATTGCTCCATTAGCTTTCCTGTCTTCAATTCACTTAATTCTGTAAGGTAGGTACCATTGTTATCCATGTTTCACAAATGTGGAAATGGAGGTTCAGAGAGACTTGGTCATTGGCTCAAGGTCACACAGCTAGCAAATGGCAAAACTCTGAGCTCAGAGTTGTGAGGTAGGTGGAGCCCCTTTAAGAGTATGGGCGCTTTTTGCTGATAAACCCCAGAGATGATCCTCTAATGAAAGTGAGATTTTTCTGGCTTTGCTGCTTCTAGGCCTCAAGCCTCATTATGCAGCAAAAGTGAAGTCGCTCAGTCGTGTCGGACTCTTTGCAACCCAATGGACTGTAGCCTACCAGGCTCCTCCCTCCATGGAATTTTCCAGGCAAGAGTACTGGAGTAGGTTGCCATTTCCTTCTCCAGGGGATCTTCCCGACCCAGGGATCGAACCTAGGTCTCCCACATTGCAGGCAGATGCTTCCCCATCTGAGCCACCAGGGAAGCCCTATTTATGCTGCAAAGTTGTCCTGAAATAGCCATTCTGCAGTTCATCCTTATAATGCCTGCTTGTCTGAGAAGGGAAATCATCAAAATAAGGAAAGAGAAGGGAAAATCAAAGCAAATAGAGTGCTTCTGGCCTCACCTGCCAGCTAATTCTCCTTGAATAATGCCTGCCTAACTCTTCCTGAAAAAACATTTTGCCAGCCACTCTTCTATTGGAAAATCTTCTAAGCCTCTCTAAAGGCAAGCTCCTATAAAGCCTCTCTTTAAACAGAATAGAATTCCTGTGCCTCACTTTCCAGACCTTGTATGATCCACTTATTTCTTCACACCAATAATGGTTAAGTTCTTTTTGGACCATTGAGTATAGCAGGGGATGGTAGGATATATCGTATAATACAACCATCACAGGAGTTAGAGAAAAGAAGAGCGTTTCCATTTAGAAGGTCAGGAAATAGAGAAAGTGGTGTTCTCCATTGCAAAAGAAAGGAATAATTTGCATATGTAGATTTGAAAAGGGAAGTGCTCCCCAGAAACTAGAATCCTCTGATTCAAGATGTAGAGTAGAAAAACAAATACTGGACATATTTAGAAAATGGAATGGAAAATTTGAAATTTAGGTAGAGGCAGAATTATTAAGGCCTGGGAGGGCTGATGGTGATGCTGGTGATGATGCTGATAGAGGTTAACATGTATAAAAGACTCTGTGCATTGACTGTGTTGTTGGTACCATACAAGCCCCATCTAGTTATTGTGTCATTCAGTCCTCACAATTTTATGAGATAGAGACCGGCTTTATCTTCATTATAGAGATGAAAAAATGAAGGAATAGAGAATTTTATTCCCATTACAGAAGTGATCAAATTGAAGCAGAGAGAGCTTGCCTAAAGTCAGACAGCTGGAGAGGAAGGAACATAGAATTCCAATCCAGGTCTGACTTCATATGCTCCTCAAAGCCATGCCATGAGCCCTGAGCCCTGAGCCCTGAACCAGTCAGCTAAGGTCCTTGGACGTTGAGTCTGGGTTCAGGAACAATGGAAGCTTTGAGAGCTGTAGAGTGACATGGTGCGTTAAAAGGTGTTTCCGCACAGTGAGTTACAGGTTAGCTACTGAAAAATCAGTCCACAGACATAAAGCATTTCTGGATCATTCCTCCTTGCTTTCAAGAAAGCAGGGAGGCCCCATTCTTCTTTCTGCTGGTAATTTTCTCTCCATCCCTTCAACGTCTCCCTCCCCTAGCCCCTGGCTTACCCCGGTCAGCATCATAAATGTAGACAAATTTTTGCCACTTGTAATGGTCGATGATACTGATGAGGGCATCCTGCAGCTCGGGGCGCAGCTGGAGGACAAACTGGTTGGATGTGTCAACGGGAAAGCTTGGTGTAATGAAGCAGACGTGGAGGGCCCCGCAGAAGGAGGTCAGCATGTTGACAGTCCTCCGTTCATAAAACCCAAAGATGGCATAGACTCCTTTAGAGAACTGGGAACAGACTGGAAAAGGAGAAGAGAGAAATTAATGAATAGAGGAAGATGCTGCAAACATGCTGTCAGTGGCTCTAAAACTATTTCATCCATTAGCCTATCCATCTAACTCATCATCCTTCTATTATCTAGCTAGCCTTCTACCCACTCAGGCAATCTATCCCTCCATCCTTTCAACCCACCAACGTATCTAACTGCCCATCTATTTTACCCATCTGTGCATCCATTCACTCATTCATCTGTCCAACCCACCCATCCATCTGTTGAACCAGTCTTTATTAGGTGCCATTTCCATGCCAAGAGTTTTCATGGTTATTCATTATAAATGTATACAATGCAGTTTTGTATGTTCTTTCGTGTTATCTGTACAACAACCTTATTAAGGTAGGAAAAGGATGACTAGGTAAGTTTTTTAAAGGGAGAAACCAAGGCTTAGAAAGGTAATGAACATGTCCAAGGTATCACAGATAGACCGGATCTGAGTTAGGCAGGTATCTTGAACCCAATCTAACAATCTTTCTATGACGCTGCCCATCACTTTAAGGCAAAGCATAAGATGCCTCAGGAAGAAAGTCTGTCAGCTTGCTGCTGATGCACGTTTAAGAAAACAAGTGTTGATTTTCCCAGTCTACCCTTAGCTTTCAGTGTACATTTCTCTGCTGATGTTCATCGCGTGTTTGTACATACTACTGACTGATTTTTCAGGCCCCCTGGTGTATCAGCCACAGTAATAGCTTAGCTGTGTGAATATCCCCACAGGAGTCATTTTGTAAGATCCCAGTTAAGTTACCAACACTGGTTGGTGTTCAGTTAGACTGTTGGTTAAACTATAACGGTAAAAAAGAACAAAATTATGGGACCAAGTTCAGGTCATTCACCAATGAAACTTCATTTTAATATGTGATACAGGGTTCCTAGACTTTGCCCCAGTCGAGTGCCCAACTGTAACGCTAACCCCAGTGCCCCCAGATTACTGTCCTACTATGGATGGTGAGGCAGACAAGTCATTCTCATCACAGTGACAGTATTTTAGGGTGCTTTGCCGTATGTGTTAGGCTGTTCATTTCTCATCACAACCCTGTGACTTTGGTATTATCAGTTTTATTTTAAGATGAAGAAGCTGATGTTCTTAGATGCTCTGCTGTCTTGGTCATATCACCTGCTTTCATGACCCCACACTGCCTTTGTAGATGGGCTCTCAAACTATGCTCCATGAGCATCACCCAAATGTGTTCCATGAAACGTTAGTATCACAAAGTGCTCCTTAAAAAAGAAAAGACTTCTTTGCGCAAACACATTTTGGAAATGGTGTAAACCCTGTCCTCCTTTTGCAGTTTCATCCTACATACTGACCACATAAAAGATTGAGAGGAATCCTGTTCTAAAAAATCTAGATTTTTGTCAAATTCAAACATTCCCAGGGCCCTTTGCTGGTTAACACATTTTAACATGTAATTGATGCACTGGGTCAGGCTGAACTGAAGAATGCCGTTAGCTGCTAGGACCTAGCTGCCTACCAAGTCTCAGTTCAGTTGCTTCCTAGATCTTCCCTTCATGCTCCTGCAAGATCTTCTCTTAAAGATTGTAATGGAGCCATACAAGTCATCTGTTTAACTTCCAGTGTAACCCAGCATATTGTCTAAGGAAACCCTGCAGGTGCCCTTTGTGTGTTTGTATATGTTTTTAATTTTAATTTTTATTTTGTATTGGACTGTAGTTGATTTTCAATGTTGTATTAGTTTCAGGTGTACAGCAAAGTGACATTCTTTTTTAGATTCTCCGCCTGCAGTGCCCTTCCCTTACCTCTTTGCAGTGCTCACTGCTTTTCAGCAGTTGTGTCTCAGCTCACATCTCTTGCCTGGACTGGCCTTCCTTCATCACCTCCTCTAGATGGTTCTTCCATCGTCCCCTCAACCCTCTATAAATCTCTATCACATCTCCCATTGTATCTTTCATAATTGAATGATTATTATTTGAAATAGTTTTCTTTTTTGCTTGTATATATCTGTGACTGCTCAGGTCAACGTTAATTCCTGAAAAACAGGGGTCTCATTTATGCCCCAAAGCCAGCATAATCCCCAGGACGTGGTAGGTGAGTGCTGATGAGAGGGTCACATGGCCTGCAGTAAGGGATGGGGAGGAGCTGGTGGGTCACCCTGGACCTCTTCCTCCTCCTCCGTTCTGGGTTGATGTCTCCTGTAGTAGCTATTTATCCTTTACTGCTCACACTATTTTCTCTTTCGCCCTAATGAGGCCACTCCGTCTGTTTGCAGCTGACAATAGGTTCT
Source organism: Bubalus kerabau (assembly GCF_029407905.1). Lineage (NCBI taxonomy): Eukaryota > Metazoa > Chordata > Mammalia > Artiodactyla > Bovidae > Bubalus > Bubalus kerabau. Next base: position 233,860,306 of record NC_073624.1, on the reverse strand, counting down.
GTCTTTAAATGTCTGTTGTAATTGTCAGAATCACGACTTCCATAAATATGGATCTCTCCAACAGGAAGCATACATTGTATATTATTCTCCTCATGTTAAATATAGATTTGTCAAAAAGCACAATCCATCTTACTGGGTGAAGTGTATATGAGGAGCACATAAACCCCATTAAAATATTATAATATGCTCTCTGCAGTATTTTTAGGATCTCTTCTTTCCTTGCTGAAATGAAATATTATCCAGTGGGATATAAATCTCATGTTCCAATCCATTCCCTGATGTTACCTACGTGGTTTTGCACCTTTCCTTGGGCCTCTAGGGACCTTGTGGCCACTGTTTCTTGCTGGAACTTTAGAAGTAGAAGAGGAAAGGATGAGATGGGAGGGAAGAAATGGGCGCAGGTAAGCATGATAGCATCTTTATACTCACAGAGGACAGGATATTTTCCCTTCTCAAATTATCTTCCTATTTTTACCTTTTGCAAGTCTATTTTTCCCCTTGAACTGAATATATTATCCTCTAGGGCTAAGAGGGTACATTTGCCCACTTCTCCCTAAAAGAACATGGCTTGGAGGTAGCCTTCTGGATATACCAAAGTGGACCCTGGCCCCAGACTTGTTCAGCATCTGATCTTCAATCTGGCTCCTTATTTCAACTAAGACTGAGCAGCAACAGAGAATGGGACAGCGAGAGACTGAGAGTAAGACTCTGTAGGCCCAGGGCCTGTGGGATACTGCATAATTGGTTAAATGTTCAGAAATATAATTAGTTGTAGTGCATTTCCTTAAATCTGTCACAGTAAATATTCAATTAAAAAAGATAACTTGGTCTTGTAGAAAAAGTACTAAACTAGATGCCAGAAACCTAGAGGATTCTCTTTTTGGTTTTTATCACAACACAGGGCTATGTGACCTTGGACCAATCCCGGGCTCTTTCTGGGTCTCAGTCTCCCATCTGTAAATTGGTGGCTTCAGACTTCATAACAAATGTTCCTTCAGGCTCCTACAGTCTACGTTCTAGTCAAATTAGTTGAAAAATATTAACCAATTGAGCATACTTTGTTTATTTGCTAGTCAAAATTTCGCAAACTTCAGTGCAGTTTTTCAAACCTAGAAATCAGATAAAAGTTTGGAGTTCTTAAATCTCATTGTAATAGAATCCTGGCACTAAATCCAGATGCATTCAGAGTCTTGAGTTGTATTTAAGATACAGTTTTTAATGTGATCGGTGAGTTAGTTACCTTGGAGAAAGAACTAGCAAACCATTCCAGTATTCTTGCCTGGAGAATACCATGGACAGAGGAGCCTGGTGGGCTACGGTCCATGGGGTCCAAAGAATCAGACATGACTGAGCGACTAACACTTTTCACTTTTAGAGAGTAGATGAGTGAAGGCCAGTCAGAAAGCAGGCTAGAGGTGGACCCTGTATCATTAGATACAGTGAGCCCGAGGAGAAATGGGAACATTGGAAAGCAGCCTGGGGACCCTGCGGTGTACTAGTCGGTCAGATTCTCAAGCTGATGGAGAATCTGAGTAGGCAGGATTATGTATGTATTCTCCATTTAAGACAGCAATGATGAATATACTGCCTCTGATAGTAAGAATTAAGAGCTGATGTTAGAGCACTTATGAAGTACCAGACTCATGCCAAGACATTCGCTGGCAATGACTTCTTTCATCCTATGAGTTAGGTTACAAATTGGGAAGGGCAAGTTCAAGACCAGCTTAAGATGAAACTGAGATCTGAACTCTACCAGCCAGACCACAAGGCTTGAACTCTTGATTTCTGTGATATGACACCCCTTCCCTCCCTCCTATAATACTGGAAGGAGACAGTCATGGCATAGAGGACAGCTTCAGTTTCTAGAAAATCCTCTCCTGTAGCACATTGCCTTCCCCTGATGCCAGATCAAGAGACATTACTGCATTAGGATCTATTGATACTAAAACAAAATGAAACTGGGTGGAGCTCAATTCATCCCCCTCTGGTCCCTGGGGATCATGCAGAGCATACACACACACATCTGTTCTTCTATTGGTCCATCCGCCCATCCATCCACTTCTCAACATTTCACATCTACCACTCGTGAGACTCCATGTTAGGCAGTGGACATGCAGTGGTGAAATCAGCAAGGTCCAACCTCAAGGACCATTGCCTGGAAAATGGGAAAGACCGGTATTGAACTAGTAAGTACACTTCATGTAAGTGCTGTGGAAGGGATGTGGTCAGGGTTCAGGCAGGGGCACCCAACCTCAGCCTTTGGGAACCTCAGAGAAGGCTTCTGAGAAGAAGTGCCAGCTTTGACCCTGAAAGATAATTGGAGATCAGCCAGAAGAAGGGGTGTGCGTATGGGGCAAGGGTAGAGTGCAGTTGCTTGTGCATAAAGAGTATTCCAGGTGGAAGGAAGAACAGCAGCAAAGACCTGGCAGAGAGAAAAGCCATCGCACATTCAGGGAACCCCGCCAGAGTGTCAGATTCCGAGGTCCCTGCCTGCAAGAGATTCTGCAGCAGAATGCGGCCAACAATCAGAACCAGTAAAAACGAGGCCAGGAATTCCCTCTTGGGGAGGTAGGAGGGCAAGCCCTGGCAAGGGCAGGAAAACCCCCGCTCTGCAAAGCACAGGCTGTCCAATTCCATCCTCACTTGGCTCAAACCTCTTTGATAATCACTTCTGGTTAAGGCACCATCCACTTAGTATCAATAAATCTCCAGCCCTGGGCACTCTTCCTGACAGCTCTCTCCCAGGGAGGGATCTCCTGGTATTAGCAACTCCTTTTTTATTGTCACTTCATTTAAGGCCTCTCGCACCGACATTTCTCCTTGGCTCCTGGCTGCGGTCCCTGAAAATGTGGCAGCTTCATTGTAAATGGTGGTTAATGAGGTGACAGGGTGGCTCCATTCAGGGGGAGGGAGATGGAAAGTGTGTGTGTGTGTGTGTGTGTGTGTGTGTGTATGGAGGGACTTTTAGACACTCATCATGCTCCTTGAATAAGCCTATCCTTATGGGTAGAAATGACATTCTTGATCTGACTCTAACCTTGTGACATCAAAGGTGCTTTATTTCTGTCTTTCAGACAATGAGAGTGCCCCTCAATCCCCTTACACTCTCTTACATCCAAGATCTGATGATCCTATGTCTTGAATTACCATAATAGATATAAATTGTCCTCATCTCCTTTAAACAGCAATTATTTAGGATTCTGAGACATGTCTAGGGCTTCTCTGACATTTACTGGATAAAGCCTCATTGTTCATTTGTTAAATCAACAAATATTTATTGAGCACCAGGAAACTGGGAAGCAGTGATGATGCAAGACAGGTGTGTCTTCTGCCTTCTCAGAGCTTAGACAGGAGATCAGTGTTCAGTAAGTTTTAAATTAAGGGAAAGAAAGGATATTTTGAGAAAGTAATAAGTCTTAAACATAGAACAAATGATTGTTAACTCTCATGATAGCCAGTGTTTACTGAGTACTTACTTCAGGGGGTCATGGTGCTAAGTGCCTGTGCCAATATCCAGGAAGAGGGACCAGTTTATCCAAAGGCAATGAGGTGAGAGAGAGGAAGGGGCCTTAGAGAAAGTCCAGAAAAGCCAGTACAACTGAGACAGGGGTGTGCCAGAGTTGGAGGTGGTGGTAGGGGACCAGACTGCCAGGGGCCTTGCCAGGACTAGCCGTGTTAAGCCCCTGAGTCGTGTGTCCATGTTGCATATACTTTGACTTTGGGTTCCTCTCAGCTTCCTAGAGCCTCTCTTCACCTTGGCCCTGGAGCCCAGTTGGGACCAGGCAACAGAGGGAGATGCAGAAGAGGAGGCCTCTTCCCCTGCTCAGACTTGCGTATTTATTATGAAACATGAGTATTAATTACCAGGCACTGAAAGTCAATGAGATGTGACATGGTATATGAGGCTAAGAATTGGTTACAGCCTGGGCTCACTGGTCCTGGAATTAGATTCACCTTGTAGGCTGACATATGAAACCAGGGGCAGGGGAAGGACAAAGAGACGGAGAGATCGTAGGTTCTATGGGAACGCTCTTCAGGTGCCTGACCTGGTTCTGGAAAAGTAAACACAGAAAAACAAATCAGGGACTATGAACCAGCCCCTTTCCCTCTGTGAGCTGCATTTTACCCATCTGGACAATGGAGTGTCTACTAAATCAGTGTTGTGTGCCTGTGTGTGTGTGTGTGTGTGTGTGTGTGTAGTACCTCTAATAAAACATTTGTGCTCCCTGAAGATGTGTAGTTCTACAGACAGGGATTTTCTCTTTCTTCTTTCCATCTTTCTTCTATCTAACTACTCGTCCACCCTTCCAACAAATGTTTACTGTGCACACGGTGTATGTCAGACAGTGGGGTGCCAGGGGAATACAACCCTGAGAACCTTCCATCATGGAGCTTAGGATCTACAGAGGGGAGAGAGTTGATGTACATGTCAGTAAGATCGTTAGGATCTGGTAAGTGTTAGGAAGGCAATAATATGAGATGATGGGAGTGTGTCTGATGGGGCTACTTACATAAAGGGTGAAGGAGACCCTCTCTGTGGCAGTAACCTTTGAGCTGAGAAAATGAATCATATGGAGGAGCTGGCCAGGCAGAGGGCCAGGGAAACAGTTTCAGGTGGAAGGAACAGGAAGTACAAAGGCTCGTAATAAGGTTCAGGAAAATGTTGGTGAAATTGAGAAATAAAAAGAAGGCCAAAGTAGATGCAGTGCAGGCCAAAGGAGAAAGCAGTAGGAATGGAGGTGAAGGAGACCATATGTAACTTTCTGAGCAAACTTAATGCTCCCCTAAGGTGCACAGCACTTCATGTGTGGCTCGGGTACCTGCTGAGCTCTAGAACATCACCTTGTTCAGAGATAGTCTAGGTCTGATTTTAACTGAGCCCTCAGCTCTAACATCCTATAGATAAAGGCAATGGAGAAGAGACACCGTGGAGGGAAAGCTGGTTCTGATCCAGTGCAAAATGGGAAAAGGAAGTCTGACTTAAGTGTAATGGGGCTACAAACATGGACCAATGAGTTCATGGGGTTTGAGTATAGACACTGTTCCTCTTGGATGTTTCTAGGCTTGCTTTAGGTTCTGGGCCTTTGCTTATGTTCTTGTTCCAGACTGTACAGACTTCCTGACTTCTACCGTTTCCCTCTACAAATTCTTTCCAATCTTTAAAGGTCCAGCTTAAATGCCACCTCTTCCATGAAGCTCTCACGCGTCCCTTTTCCTAACTGTAGTCTATAAAAGTCTCCATCCCTCTCTTAAATGTCCACAGAAGTGTATGCCTCTTATCAATTTTTATGCAGCCCTCATGCTTTATTGGAGAAGGCAATGGCACCCCACTCCAGTACTCTTGCCTGGAAAATCCCATAGACAGAGGAGCCTGGTATGCTGCAGTCCATGGGGCTGCTAAGAGTCGGACACGACTGAGCACCTTCACTTTTCACTTTGAAGCATTGGAGAAGGAAATGGCAACCCACTCCAGTGTTCTTGCCTGGAGAATCCCAGGGACGGGGGAGCCTGTTGGGCTGCCATCTATGGGGTCGCACAGAGTCGGACATGACTGAAGCGACTTAGCAGCAGGAGCAGCATGCTTAATTAGTTTGAGTTCTTTGATTGCAAGGACAGAAATGAATGCATCCTAACTGAAGACAAAAGAAGAAAGGAGGGGGAACCGCCAGCTCAAAGACTGAACTTCAGACGATGGAAATTGCAGGAGATTGGGGAATCTGGGTGTGAGAATTTCATAGATGGTGTCTTCAGAATATCACCGTTGCTTCAGCCATTTGTAATCACTGCTCCACACAGCTCCAGATGGGCCTTTTTCAGAGTAGAAGTCATCCCTTGGTCAAGGGAAGGCAGAGAAACTAGCTAATTATCTTCCTAAGATTAGGTAACCATCTTACTAAGCAGGTATCAGCCAAAGGGACAATGAATGTGTTGTGGACAGAGAGAAGATGGATGTCAGGCATATCAAACCAACTGATGTCTACTACATTTCTATTTGCTAGTGTTTTATAATACAGTCGAAGTCTAAGAGCATATTAGGAGCTCCATAAGTGTCACAATCATCTAAACACCACGCCTGTTTCAGTCATTATTGCCTCTTTCCTATGGGCTAGATGCTGTGCAACAGGGTGGTGACTAAGATAGATGATGCCTCTGCTTTCATAAAGCTTATTTTATTCTTTACAGTCCTTAGAAGGCATCACACAATGACTACACAGTATTTCTGGCAAATGACAGAATGAAGACTGATTGAATGAATGAGTGCATATCATCCACTTATACTACCTGATACTATTTTTGACAATTGACCTAATCTTGCTTCCACGGCATTTCTTACATTGGGTAGACTTATTATTTTTTTTTGTATTATCAAATGACTTTTTGTGTATGTATATCTTTCACCCACAATTGAGGTGTAAACGCTCTTGAAGGTAGAAGCCTTTCAAACTCTATGATTTTTCTCAGCATGTTCAATGTGATGTGTCCTGTATACAGCTGGATAGGGAATAACCATACATGCTTGGTGATATTGCTTTGTTTCACAGTGTTCTAAATTAAGATGACCATCTAGCAACCATGAACTTGGGGAATATCCATTATGCCCCACTCTTGGTCCAAATTCCCCTTGCTTCAGCCCACTGACCTCTGTCACTCCCTGTTATCTTAGGCCAATAGAGAATGAGAGATGTTCTCCTAGCTGGTGTCCAAAACCCAGCCACCCTTAATATATTCCACCTGCAACAGTCAGTCTCCTTAGCCAGTGCTTTCTAGGCAAGATTTAAATCCCATGATATGACTCAACCCTTAGGTTTTCTAAAGGATTCAAAACGAGGGCATTTTCACTCTTACATAGCAAACCAGGTAACCATTTAGTATTATGGGCAGAAGATCTTTCAGAGATAGTTGATATAATCACACACACACACACACACACATATATATGCTGTTCTCCTTGCTTCTCACTTAACCCAAGAACCATTGTAGGATAATAGATTGTTGGTGCTGAAAGGTACTTGGTCTTGAGGGCCTTTTAACCTAGAGAAAAGTCTCCTAAAAGATGTCTGTCTGCCTGACTCCACTTTGAAGTCTGTAGAATTTAAATGTGCTTGGATATGCAAAACCTGATGTCAAGGTCACCACTAGCCACAGCTAGAACCTCCTGAAGATGGTGGCTTACTGGAGACTTCTCACTACCTATCTGTTCTGGGTGGCTGTCCCTACTTGGGGAAAAATCCTGTTCTTCATCTTATTTATTATTATAGTTCTTTTCCTTGTTGAGTGTTGACTATGCACCCAGTCCTGGTCTAAGCACTATCATTTACTTCCCACAACAACCTTATAATTTTTTTTTTGTCCTATTTCATGCATGAAGAAGCTGAAGCTCAAGAAGGTTAATTAATCTCTCACAAGTCATTCATGTGATAAGTGACAGAGTTGAGATATGAATCCAGGTCGGTTCCTCTCCCCTGTGCCTTGAACCATATTAACTCTGGTCCCCAGAAAGTCTGTCATCACAAACCAGAGCTCTCATTTCCCTGATAATAGCACCAGGCAACACTGAATGCTTACTGTACGCCGGGGACTCTGCTACCTGCTTTGTACGAATTACTCATTTACTGCCGTTTCACTAGTGTAGAGGGATTCAGTTCTTATTGCCATTTTATGGAGATAAAAAAACGGGTTAATTTATTTGCCCAAGGTCACATAGCCACCAAGTAGAAGATTCAGCCTCTAGACACAGGAATTCTCTGCTCCTCTGTGCCGGGTGACAGCCATGGAACAAAGAGTATCTTAGGCTTGGTGGGCCCTACTGTCTCTGCTGCAACTGTTCTGTGATGCTTTGGTAGCATGAAAGCAGCCAAGGACAATAGGTATATAAAATGAGTGTGAAACTTTATTTACCACGTAAACCTTTATTTACAAAAGCAGACATTGTGCTAGATTTGGTCTGTGGCCAGCTCCTACCCTGTGGGCTTCTGCTACAGGACAACAAGAAGGCTGAAATGTTGACATTTTGAGAGAGGTAGTAATATTTCACAGTACATTATATGAGCTTTAAATCTCTCACATCCACTTCCTCTTGAGACTACCCAGTGGGGCAGGTAGGGCAGGATTGATGACCCTCGAGCCCACACACAGACGAGGAACCAGGGACACAGGTGTGAACCCATGTCTTCCTTTCCACATCTTGTGGTTGTTCTGCAGTGGCTCTGGCAAGGGAGACCTGGGCCTCGAGAGGCCAGGGGCTTTCAGAGGCTACCTTAAAAGGGGATGCACATCACTGTGGCTGCACCCTTCAAGGCCAAGGCTCAGGCACACAGAGGGGATTAGGCAGGAGCACTTGGTCCAGGGCTGGGGGAGGGGCTGCACAAGGTTGGAACTTGGATTTGAGGATGAGGTCAGGGCTCATTCTTGGGTCAAGTTCTGGGGCCAAGGTCGAGGCTGCAGACCAGTACTAGGGCATGTGCTCATTCAGCCTTATCTGTGGGTAGGAGGTAGGGTTAACTCAAAAGTCCAGGTAGAGATTACATCTATCTAGCTCTTTTTTTTTTTTTTTTTTTTACATCTATCTAGCTCTGCTGCTGTGCAGCCTTGGGGAACTAGCACAGAAACCCACTAGAGCAGAAGGAGTGAGAGTGAGACACTAGCCAAAGAGAAGGGGTTACGGGAGAGATCAGCCTCATAGCGTCCTCTGCCTCTGGCCCAGTCACCACTCTGTGCCACCTCCCCCTGCATCACAAAGCATCTTCTGCTGGTTCATGAATGAACAGTCCCTGCAAGGAACACCAGGTAAATCATTCCGGAAATGAAGCTAGACTCACCCTCTGATGATCTTGATTCTGTTCCCTGGTTGAGTGGGAAAAATATTTTCTCGTTTGCTATTCTTCTTCTATGAAAATCATGCATATAAATAGGCTTTCCTAAGCCAAGTGGCAAGCCTACAATGCACTGCACACCATAAACTTGACTGGCACCTGTCTATCAAGACAAACCTTCATGAAAATCTGCAGATGACTGCCTGAGGGTGCCCTATATCAGTGAAATTCATTTTTCTAGCAAGGGTATATCTACTGAGGAGGGGAAGGACAAGAATGAAGGAGGAATAAGGCTATAGAAACAAGAGGTTCCAGCTCTCAAAACTATATGACACCACCAGGAACCAAATTCTACCTTGCCTGATACCTGAATTCACTTCTGACTCTGCCCCTGGCTGAATTCTTGAGCTGAACCCTAAGCAAAGGGAAAAGTGGATACAGAAGAACAGCTCAACATTTTTTTTTTTTTCTTCTTTCCTGCTCATCTAATACAGGTCTCAGAAAAGCATACTGAGAATAGTGAATTTTAATCAACCAGTAGAGTCCAACAAAGACGTGAAAGTCAATCAAGAATTTACCAATAAGAGCACTTTGAATTTTAAGCTCCCTGCCTACCTCTCCTTGGGCTTCCCAGGTGACTCAGTGGTAAAGAATCTGCCTGCAATGCAGGAGATGCAGGCTCTATTCCTGAATAGAGAAGTTCCCCAAGAGAAGGAAATGGCAACCCACTCCTGTACTCTTGCCGGGAAAGCCCATGGACAGAGGAGCCTGACGAGCTACAATCCATGGGGTTGCAAAGAGTCAGACACAACTTAGCGGCTGAACAACAACCATCTCTCCTGCCGCATCTCCTACCCAGGCCATGCCCCTTTTGTCTATCCACACACTGGTCTTTCTTTCACCTTTCAGGACAGTCCAAACTTTTTTTGCCCTGGGGCTTTTGCACATGCAGTTCTCCCCTAGAAAGTTCCTCCAAACCCTCTTCAAGTGGCTGAGTCTGTAGTGCTTAGGTCTCCACTTTAGTGTTCTTTCTTCAGAGAGGCTTTCTCTGTGCTTTTGCCCTTTTATTCTCTATACCAGTGCTGTGTTTATTTCCATCATAGCTTATCTCTGTCTTTAATTATCCTCTTTAACGTTTTGTTTATTGGCGTCATTTCATTTCTCCCAACACAGCAGAGATCATGATTATTTCTTCTCCTGCTTTAGTCCTGGCATCTAGCAAGGTACTTGGCACCGGGGACTCACCAAGGCATTTGCTGAATGGAATGGATAAGTGAATGACCAAACAAACTGCCCATTCCCTATATTACCTTTAGCAAGTTATTCCCCCTCTCTGGAGTTCATGTCCTCATTTGTTTAAAAAAAATAAAAAAGTGAGATTCATTTAGCTATAACACTCTTTCCACCTCTAAAACTACACATTTTCTTATTTGTCATTTTCCAGATGGGACTGTTGAGGCATGAAAGCATGCTGTGCCCAGGGATGAGAACTCAGGTCTCCTAGACAATTTCCAACTGACACTCTTTAGTAAAAGCCCAGCCTCCTCCTCTGCAGACATGCCTCCCTCCAAAACCAACTCCCTGGTATTTAGTTCCCTTTGTTCCAAAATTTGAGTCACTTTTCAAGGTTTCTCAAAACATGAAATAGTTTTGATGTTTCATCCATGAAATAGGATGAAATAGCTCCTGCTAAGAAACAGTCCAGACTCCTTGATTTCTAAAAGAAATTCTGAGAATAATAGCAGTTCTTACTGACTAGGGGTGCTCTCTTTGTATGCCTCCCCTGAATTAAGATCCAGGAGTGTGTGTGGGAGGGGAGAGGCTGAGATTCAAACTCATTCTGGGGAAAATAGTAAGTGAGGAAGGAGAGAGTAAAAGGCCCAGATACAATGCAGAACTGCTGAGAGCATTTGGAGAAAACATACTCCGGAAGCTACTGTACTAGATTTTTTTTTTTTTGCTTGGGCGTAATGCACCCACAGGGCTCCATGTGGGAGAGTCTCAGTGGTCCTGATCCACCCCCAGCCTCGTTTCTTAACAGCCCACTGAATGCTGGAGACCACAGCCACATGGCTAGGTCTTCATACCTCTGTAAACATTCCTTACAAACACCCCTCAGCACCTGAAAAACTCCTACACTTCCTTCAAGACCTCAGTTAGATGCTGACTCCAGTAGGAAGTCTTCCAACCCTTCCAGAAAAAATGAGTTCCTCCTCTGAGCTTATACTGTGCTTTCTTTCTTAGTACTTATCTTGATATTCTATAATTTCATGTCTGTTTCTTCATCAGACTGTGAACTTCTACAGGGTGGGGCTGGGTCTAATTTGTTTTTAAAGTCTCAGGGCCTAGCCCTGGTCTTGATAGAGTAGATGCTCAGTAACTGTTGAATATATTTGGGTTTTTCTCACCTGTGAAGTGAAGGCAATAAAACCTGCCTTACCAGTTGTAAGATTATCCAAGCCCTTACATTCACTATAAAGGGTAGTATACACATCGATGTAGTACATCATCTTATTCAAATTACATAACTTAAATATAATATAGACTGGAGAGGATATTATTATTGCCTTTATCCAGATGAGCTTCCAAGAGTTCAGAGTCTTGCTTTAAGTAGCACAGTCAGTAAATATCAAACTAGGAGAAGAAAACCGATTTATTTGACTTCTGGGTTCCCCTCTCCCCCCAGATTGAATCATAAATACCTTTCAAAAATTAGCTGTAAGTTTGGTCATGCTGATTGATTGACAAGAGAAAACATGGACAAATGTCCTTCTAAAGATGCCACGAACGTATCTACTATACCCCCAGCCCCCAGCGGCCTAGTGCTGTGTTGCTGTTCAGCGTGCACAGAGTCAGTTCTCGTACCTGTGGGTTCCACATCCGCAGACCAACCAACCGTGGATTGAAAGGACTCGCAAAAAAGAACTGGGAAAGCTCCACAAAGCCAAATTTGAATCTTCTGTGTGCCGACAACTGTTTCACAGAGTTTACTTGCATCAGGTGTTGTAAGTAATCTATAGATGCTTTAAAGTATATGGGAGGATGCGCAGAGGTTGTATGCAGATACTGTGTCATTTTTACATAAGGACTTGAGCATCCATGGATTCTGGTATCTGAGGAGGGTCTTGGATCCAATCCTCCACAGATACTGAGGGACAGCCATATTTACTGCTTTCTTTATCACTTTCCTGCATCGCTGCCTCCATCTTGCTCTCTCCCTTTTCTCACCCTCCTCCATTCTTCACATAGCAGCCAGAATGTTCTTTTGAAAATGGAAATGGGGTCCTGACATAGTCCCCTTGAGCTTTGAGAGTGTCCTCAGCATGTGTTCGGTAATTTTTTAATATTTATTTATTTGACTGCACAGGGTCTTGGTTGTGGCCTGTGGGATCTACTTCCCTGAACAGAGATCAAACCTGGGTCCCCTGCACTGAGAGAGTGGAATCTTAGCCACTGGACCACCAGGGAAGTCCCTGTCAGTAATGTTTATATTGCCTTGCATGACCTGGCAGGGTCTGCCTTTTGTCTGAACCCTGGTAATCTGAACAGTTTCATTCATCCTCTCCCTTTCTCTTATCCACTGTTGCACCGTCTTCAACATGCTAGGGCTCCCTGCTAGGCTGTCCCTTCTACCGAGAATTCTTCTCTCCTACTTTTGTCTGGCTGGCTTCTTTGCACCTTTCAGTGACCACCCTAAGTAGGTCATCCACTGTGCTCTGTCACCTCGTTCAGTTTGCTTCCCTCACAGCACTTTACTCAAGTTGTAATTGCAGCAGAAATCCTTTCATCTGAGGCAATGAGGGGTTGCTATTAGATTATTTGGAAAAGATGGTTAAAGTGAAGAATTGCAAAAAATGATTCATCACGAGGATTTTCTTCTAACTTAAGATTTAAGTGCACACACATTTATCAAACTTTTATGTGGTGGGAGCTTGAAGATATAACGTAAATTTAAGCACAGAATTTTTTTGTGTCCCCCACCACAGTCTTTTATAGTTTCCTTGCCTATACCTAGCATTATAATGTTTTTAGTGATTCATCTTTGAGCCTTTCAAAAGCATGTAACTGACTTTCCAGAGAAGTAAAGCAACTTTCTTTTTGCACTCATATTTTACATAACTTCTAGTTACATGGCAAAAATATAAGTAAAACACAGAGTATAAATAGGTTTGGAAACAAATGGAATGGATTTCTAGTCTGTCTCCAACAAAGCTAATGTGAACAGAAATATAGGGGCTGATCAGAGAAGAGGCTACTGTCTAGAAGGCATGGATAATACAGGTCAATCCAGAGACATGGTTGAATAGAAGAAGTTGGTCATGAGAGACTTCACTGCATCTAATGGATTGTTGGCTTGTTGATTATCTGTCCCTCTTTTAGGGTGTACATTTGGAGGGCAGGGCCTCTTTCCCTTTTTCTCAGCCTATATACACAGCATATAGCATCGTCCTTGGCATTAAGCAGAACAGTCCATGCCAAGTAAGTGAATAACCAAGTGGGTGGACTATTTCCCTTCTTAAGTGAAGAATTTTGTTTCCTCAGCTGTGAGAGGATAGGCGTGTACTATACAAGCATGGTCATTTGCAGCTCCACATTCTGTTACCACTAGCTACATCCAGTAATCATTTCTATGTTTCAGATTCTGTTTTTCTCCATACTTTCTACACACACTTTAGAGCATCATGCTAGTGACCTTCTTTGTACCCACATGCCTACTCACCCCTACAGCCATGCCAGTACCTACTCTCCCACCTGGTTTTTGTTGGTTTAGGATAACCCACTCCCCCTGCTCCTCCCCTCAAAGCAAGTAAGGGGGTAGCAAGACCAGTTTGGGCCATGGTGCCACAGCTGCTGGCGTTGTTTTTCTGACGTGATAGGCAAGCCTGGGGCAGCTTTGAGTGTGGGTAGGATGGACCTCTTTCACCCTGAAGATTTGAGTGGAAAGCTTGGACCTGCCTTATTTGAGAAATTAGGCAAAACTTCTCCCCTCACCTCTTCATTGCCTTGTTGTTTAGTTGCTAAGTTGTGTCTAACTCCTTGTGACCCCATAGACTGAGGCCCATTGGACTTCTCTGTCAGTGGGATTCTCAGGCAAGAATACTGGAGTGGGTTGCCATTTCTTTTTCCAGGGGAATCTTCCTGATCCAGGGATCAAACCCATGTCTCCTGTGTCTCCTGCATTGGCAGGCAGATACTTTACCACTGAGCCACCTGGGAAGTGCCTTCATTGCCTTAGGTTAGTCTTTATTTGTCTCCAGAGGGCTGGCATCCACAGAGCCAAGGTTAGGGGAGAGCCTCAGGAAAGAAGCTTTTAGGGATCCTTCAGTGCACAGAAGCCCACCGTGTGGTTTGGTGCAACAACCACAGAGTAAGAAGCACTAGATTTCTTTTCTTTCCTTCAGTTTATTCCTTTGCATCTCTCCCTGTCCTATCTAAGGAAAGACAGGAGCTGATGGAGGATTTGGGGATTCTGGTTACCAGCATAATAACTGTCAACAAACGACGATGGTGATGATGGTGGTGATTTTGGAGATTACTACTAGCTGCTGCATATATTGAGCCCTTTAATGCTAGGAACTAACTACACATTTTAAAGTAATAAACTGTTTAAAATCCGTGTGACAGTCCTAGAAAGTATGCACTATTATTATTATTTTATAAATGGACTGAGGCACAGGTAGGTAGAAGTCAGAGAACTGATAAAGGTAGAGCTAGCATTCAAACCTACCCATGTCTGATCCCGCCAGGTGAGTTCTTACTATTAAGCTAAAGTACCTTGCAGTATATCTAACCATAATATTCACTGAGTAATTAACATCATATAATTAACATCATGATAAATAGCATCATAAGCACATTATATATGATTCAATATATATCATGTATCACATATGATACAATGCAATTGTATAATTGTATTGTTGTGGGGCCTACCTTTAAGAGGGATGTTCTTCTTAAAAAATTTATTTTTAATTGGAGGATAATTGCTTTATCATGTTGTGTTGGTTTCTGCAGTACAACAGCTTGAATCAGCTATAAGTATACATGTATCCCCTTCTTTTTGAGCCTCCCTCCCACCCCACCCCATCCCACCCCTCTAGGTCATCACAGACCACCGAGCTGAGCTCCCTGTGCTAGACAGCTGCTTCCCACTATCTGTTTTATACATGATAATATTGTTGTTTTGTATATATGTCAGTGGTACTCTCTCAATTCATCTGCCACATCTCTTCCCCTTGCTGTGTCCACAAGTCTGTTCTTACATCTGCATCTTAAGAGGAATGTTCTAATGTGAACAGGAAGACAGACCCATGATTCATGAATAAAAACTGGACATGAGAAAATGAAATAAATTCTAAAGTAGAAGTATAACATGTTCTGTATACTCAGGGGACAGGGTGAATGCTTCTCGAGAGGGAGCCTGGGGCAGACACAGGATTCTACCTAGCCTTCTTGCCTGTGGAGCCCAGGCGCTGCTTTGAAATCTTCTGCAGCCTGGTCACCACCACCAAACAGCTGGAGCTGTCATGTGAGATGAAAAGCCTTTATATCCTTGATCTCAGGGGAGCAGAAGGCAAGCGTTAAGGTCTCCTCATTTTTATTACTTCTCTATGATGTTGGTCATCACAAACGTTTCCTGCCTTCCTTCTCACTTCTTTAATTCCAAGGCCATTTAAAGTGTTTTCAGTCTTCTTGCCTCTCTTCCTGTCAGCTGATCTCCAGACTGTGAGGCCCCAAGTCAGTACGTGGTATGTAAGCGGCATCCAAGGATGCTTGTGGGAGTGGTAAGTGTGTGTCCCAATGGACCTCCAGGGGGCTACCCCTTCCAGGTTTACCCAAAGTCAGGAGGGAGGGCAAGGGGGATGAAGGGAGAGAAGGAAATGCATCTTTGACCTTATCAAAGCCTGGGTCTGCAGAGCAAAGGCACAGAGGTCACGAGAAGTCATACAGGGTGCACTGACCTGTGAGTTCCCACACTTAGGGTCTAGTGTGCAGACCCACCCCTGCCTGCCTCTCTACAGAAACTTGGCAAATGTTTTCCTGTCTCTGGCCTGTGTGGTGCTCCTTGGTAAAACAGAAGATTTGGTTCTAGTTCCCTGCGGCTCCAGTGTCCTCTGTTGATTCTCAGTAGCATGGTGATGAACAGGAGACAAAGCAAACTTGGCCATGAACAAGGCAGGACTTCAGTCGAGAAGCTGACTGTCATAGGGGCCCTGTGCCTTCACTGCTGGATCTGAAAGCACCTCAAAGGGTGCACCCTCCAGTGCAGACCTTACTGCATGAAGAAGTGAGATAACTAGACCCCGTAATTAGGTCCATTGTACGGATGAGAACACCAAAATACAAACCAAAAAAGCAAAACTGTGATTCAGGAGTGGACAAAGGCGCTGGCTGTGCAAGGGTCTGGGGAGAGGGAAAATGCACCCAGGATGAAGGCAAGTGCCAAGGAATATGCAGGTGCATTTAGTTAATTCTGGAAGTTGCCCGAATATCCAGCAGGGCTGAATAGTCACGTGTTGTCCAGATGAGCTGGATAATGTTCAGTGCATCAGTAATCATACTACAGTAAAAGCTATCATCTATTATTTGCTAGACACTTGCATTACTAAACATTTGCCATAGTTAATTTCTTTATTCCCCACAAGAATCCCATGAAAAAGATACTAGTATCTCCTATTACAGATGACGATACCAAGATTTAAGGTCACACAGACACGGCAGATCCGGAAGTCAAAATCAGATCATTCTGAACTTCGACCCTGATGTTTGCAGCCATTCTGCCTTCAGAAACGCAAACATAGACACACTGACTTTTTCTTTATACTGACATCCCAGAGATGAAGGGAATTTCATCTCAGCCCTTTCACACTCATTTCAGTTCTTCAAGATTCCACTCAAACACCACCGTTTCAGTGTTAACCCCAGTCAGAATCCACCCATCCCTCTCTGAGCTCCCGGAGCTCTCAGCTTGTGCTTTCATTAGAGCTCGTAGCACTTTCTGCCTTGTGTTGGAGTTAGCTGTGGAGTGGATCCTCCCTCCACTCTACGCCCAAAGCAAGTTGTTTAGACTTTCATATGGCACTTAGCGTCTGGCGTTAATGCCAGCCAAGCCTGGATTTGTCTCCTGTCTCACACAAGGAGCACAGGGGCTCTGTCTCAGGAATGGTTCTGTGTGCTTGGCACTTAATAGGGCTTTGGGAACAGATGCTTTCTAAGTGAGGCTGGTCCATGCAGCTGGTTCCTTCATTCTGTCTAATCTATGAGCCGCGACTCCCCCTCCACTGACACCCACACATCCTGGTGTACTCTTCCATGCACGCTCAGTCAGGGTCACTGAACAATGTCGGGCAGAGGTCGGGGGCTCCTGTGTGGAGTGTCTCTCAGATCACCAAGAAAGTGGGTAATTGCACTTTCCTCATGCTACTTTTCTCCCTCTGATTTTCTCTCTTCAATGAACGCCTGTCCACTCTTGTATCATCAGAATTCACTTTAGGGAAAGGACTGCTTGTCCTGTTCTCTCTCTGGAGTTAGTGACTTCCTTCTTCCTGAGGAAGAAAGGCTCTGGTCCCTATGAAAAAAATCTTTAGAAATCATTTTTCAAGGGCAAGTGGCCTCCAGGGCCACCTGGGACACCTAGGTTCATACCCTTATGTTCAGTCCTGGCTGGATATCTAGGTGGCTAAGAGCACAAGGTGTGCCACGGACAGACGGGACTCAGTTCCCCACTGTCTCTTGAGCAAGTTAGTGATTAACTCTGAAACCTTTGCTTCCTCATCTGTGTTACAGAGATAACGACGATACCCGCCCAGTGGGGCTGCTCTGAGAGCTGACTGCGTTGAAAGCGTATTGCTAGCACAGTTGCTGTCCTCCACTATGTCTGTTGCTGTTGTCACATTATTATTGTTGTGGCTTTGTAAACGGCAGCATCTGGTAGCTGAGAGAGATAAGAGCAAGAAGCAGTGGAAAATGTGACCTCTGCAGTTAGTAGGAGATGCAAAATCACATGTAGCTTCTAGTTGGGAGCCTAAGAATAGCTTTAGTTAAGTTTCTCCTTAAAATAACCTGCATGCTTCTGGGCTTTCAGACTCAAAGATGCTTTAAGGAGCACCTATATCAGTTGTGCCATTTTACAGAAAACAAAAGCTCAGGGAGGGGAAATGATGTTTCTAGGGTCATGCATGCGTGCTCAGTCATGTCCAACTCTTTGCGACCCCATGAACTGTAGCCCACCAGGCTCTTCTGTCCATGGGAGTCTCCAGGCAAGAATACTGGAGTGGGCTGCTATTTCCTCCTCCAGTTTCTAGGGGCAATCAGTCAAAAATCAGACATGCTAGGGCTCAAACTCAGATCTTCCGGTGCCAGTCCAGTGTAATTCCCACCAAGTATTCCTTGAGTTGGTGCCCTTTTCTTAGCGTATCCTTTCAGCTTTACCACCAGTTCCTATGGTAACCTGGACACCATCTGAAGATGCTGCCTTGGACAGCATTGAGAAGATGATGGTAACACATCTTACTGCACAGACATTCCTGAGATGAGTCTATTTCTTTACGCTGGGATTGTCCCTAGTGTCGCTCTTACATGGGCTAATTCTGCTGAAGCTAATGTGCCAGTGCCTGTATTAGTTTTGAGGGTTAAGAGTCTAGTCCTTTCATTCAAATGCTGCGGCTGAACTCAAATGCTGATGAGAACTGTGTTGGCATTCTGGGCATGAGCTTCAACAGTGCAAAACATGAGGAGAATGGACTACATTTGTCATTCTGTACTTTAGAGAGCACAGTCAAGGCCTAGCATAGATAGTACAGATGAGATGAAGTAAAGCCTTGAGTGGAAACTACCCAAGGTGTAACTCTGAGGAAGAGACCGCAGGCCTGACCCATCAGGTAGCCCTTACTCACGGGACTCTCTGGACGATCACTCTGCCCTAAACACGTGCCTAAATATATACACCTTGCACTTTACCACCTTCAGACTTCTCTTCATGCTGCTCCTTCTGCTTTCTTCTATTATTTAAAAATATATAGAATTTGTTGTAAATACTACAGGGAACTCAACCTGGTGCTCTGTGACAACCTAGAGGGGTGGGATGGGGTGGGAGAGGGGAGGGAGGTTCAAGAGAGAGGGGACTTATGTATACGGATGGTTGATTCATGTTGATGTGCGGCAGAAAGCAACACAATATTGTAAAGCAATTATCCTCCAATTAAAAATAAATAAATTCAAAAAAAGTATACAGGGATTTCCCTGGTAGTCCAGTGGTTAAGACTTCACCTTCCGATGCAAGTGATGCAGGTTCAATCCCTGGTCGGGGAACTAAAATCCCACGTATCTTGTGGCCAAAACACAAAACAGAGGCAATATTGTAACAAATTGAATAAATAATTTAAAAATGATCCACATCAAAAAAGCCTTAACAAACAGAAGAATATATAGAACTTTGTATCATTTAAATCATATTTACATCCACTATTTTACTGAATTGTCATGACAATCCAGTGAGGCCAGTACTTGGCACTGCTATTTCACAGGTAAGAAACTGGGAGACCAGAGGCAAGAAAGGACTTGCCCACGGCCGCAGAGCTCATCCCTGAAGTCAGATCTTCTTCATTCTCCAGTTTCCAGAGTCAATGGTTTTCCACGTGTCACACTCAGTAGAGCCACCAGATTGACAGTGGGAGCTTGTCCACCAGATGGCCTGTGTTTGAATCCTGACACATACCCCTTTCTTTGTGGCCTGTTACTTAGGCAGTGTATGCCTCAGTTTCTTCATGTGCAGAACGGGAATAATAATCACAGTCTCAATATCAAAAGACTGAGAGGAATAAAGGGTTATTGTGTGCAAAGTACTCAGAACCGTGGCTGGCACAAAAGACCTGCTCAGTAAATGTTGCTATAGAAACTAAGTTGTGTCCTGTCTGAATTCCCTCCCTGACAGGCTCATCTGAAATGCCGTGAAGTGTGAGTCTGACTTTTTGTAAATAGATGCAATTTCTGTCTCTTTTAGACCCTGTAATCATTTGTACTTTGCTCATAGCACACAGTATGTTCTGCTGTGCGCCAGAGATAACTGTAAACTTGTTTTTCTCTCCTACTCGCCCCTTGCCTGTGAGTGCTGTGGTTCAGAGAGAGAGATCTGATAGAAGCATATCCCCTGTGATGCCTAGGGTGATGCTTCATGCCAGAGAGGAGAAAGTTGGCAAATTCTGGTTACACCAATTTCAGTTGAACCCAGAATTCCAGTTCCCTTGAAGATCTAGAATGTTAGGGTGGAAAGTCTCCTTAGAGATGAGTGTTAGTCGTTTAGTCATGTCCAACTCTTTGCAATGCCATGGGCTGTAGCCCGCCAGGCTCCTCTGTCCTTAGGATTCTCCAGGCAGGAATAGTGGAGTGGGTTGCCATGCCCTCCTCCAGGGGATCTTCCTGACTCAGGGATCAAACCCGAGTTTCCTACATTCCAGGCCGATTGTTTACTGTCTGAGACACCAGGGAAGCCCAATCCTGCACTAACAGCAGATCACTGGGCTGCTGGGAGGAGGAAGATACTTGTCCAAAGTCATGGAAGACAACAGTGGCAGAAGCAGATATAGAAACCAGATCTTGTTCCTACCCTCAACCCTGGGCTCAACTCTCTCCATGGAATGAAGGAGAAAACAGCCATGGACCTGGGTTAAAGAGAGAAGGCTGGACAATGACAGCACGTAGCTAAGCTTCAGCACTAGAACTGCTCAATGGGTAGGGATGTATGTGGGATACACATTACAAAACCAACCGGGGTGAAGGACGCACAGCCAATAAGGCAGTTTCTCTGAACTGACTTGGTATTTCGCTGCTCCATGAATGGATCAGGAGCCCTGAAAAAGAGAAGCTTCAGGGTTCAGTGTATTCAATATGAACCTTTAAATGGTTCTCTTCCTCTTTCAGAACATATAATCTAAACTAGAGACCCCCAGCCTTGGTCTCCAGGGCACCTTCTTCGTGTTGGAATTTGTACCTTAGAAGATGCTAAGATACAAAGACACACAGCCTCTGCACATTGAGTCCATTTCTTATGGTTCTCCAGCTGATTATCTAAAGGTGAAGTCCTTATCAGCCTGCACCCCAGAGCCTGTTTTCCACAGACGGCTGTCATGTTTTCTTTATCTCCTTGTTGAGGTTTCAGATAATGTTTAAAATGTAAAATGAATCAGAGATAATTCTGCACTGGTCAGCAGGACTTGGGCAGAGAAATGTTTTGATTCCTGGTACTGTCAAATCTCTTCTCCCAATGTGAGATAAGGTAAATAAATCTTAAGGTGATAAGCTCCCCCATCATCTCTAGTGTAAATGCTTTGGGGGAGGAGGACCAGTGGGAAGCCAGTTCCTGATAACTGTAGGTGGGGGTTAGGGGAGCTCTATCAGCAGGCAGAGCCCTGAGGTGGGGGACCACTGAGGTTTACGCCCCAGTTGTTCAGATGCTGAAACCCAAGGCTGCCCATAACCGTAAAGTGAGCCTCTGATAACGGGGGCGGGGGTACATGTGGGTTGTCCAAGTCATGATTACTGAGAGATGAATGTTCACAACTCCTGGGGAGAAATGCCTAGGTGGCCAACAGCTCTGACCTGGGGTTTTGGGGGAGATCATCTTCTCCTTTTGATCTCTATGTCCAGGGCACAAGTTCCTTCCAAAAATTGTCAATTTCAAGGATAAAAAGTGTTTTTATAACAGTTCAGTGTGAAGTTGAGACAGAGAGAAGTGAAAAAGAAGTTTTGCAAAGGAAATTCATCCAGAAGTCATTTCCCATGACTCTCTGACTTGAGGGTACCCATCAGATTCCTCTGATTATTAGAAACAGTTGCTGCTGTTGTGTTGTTACTGTTGTTTCAATCCATACACTGGTTTAACAAATATATTGTGAAAACAGTATTTGATTACCCTTCAAAGAGCTCACCTACCATCTTCTCAACACCATAAACCATGTGTGAAGCAAACTGGCACTAACTTAGTACCATCTTTGCCTTAAAGAGCCATGCTGTCAGTCCCTCTGACTGATAGTAACTTCTAGACTACTCCGCAGTTGAGCCATTAGGTATGTTGAATGCATCATTTTTGGGTGGCGTTTCTAAATTTAAGTTTCCCCTAGGCACGAGAGTGCCAACGTGACACATTATGCGAACAGTGACATTTTCTATCATATCAACATCTGCCATGTTGATGGAAATAACAGAAGTAAAAAATGAAAGTGAATTGTCCTACAAACTTTGAAGTTTAGGTTCATAAGATTGTTCGTTATCGTTGTTTGTTTTTCACTGTTACACTTAATCAGCAGCTTCACTTTTTGAAGAAAACTTCATTCCCTTTCTTAATGAATGCTTCATCAGCTCATAACATCCTCAGCTGTCACTGACTACCTCCTAGTAACATATAATAGGTGCCCACTGATGCCACAGAGCTATACGTTCCTTAAAGTCAGAGACAATCTTCCATGAATAAGAGACAGCTATGCAGGTCTGCCCTCTTTGTGCTAAGTCCTGGAGGCAGTACTCTGCGGTGCAGGGTCAGCAAACGCATGCATGACACATACACTCCCCTATTCTGCACCCAAGGCAGACATCACTAATTGATTGTGGCATCCTTTCCTGCTGAGCCCAGCCCAGGTCTCAGAGTCCTCATCACCAGCCTTCCTGGAAGCCATTATCAATTTATCAGGATTGACAGGCTTGATAAAACCTATTTTCCAGCCTAACTGTAGTGGTTAAAAGCAAGAACTCTGGAATTGGACTGACCTGAATTCAAATCCCAACACTACCTCTTGCTTGCAGAGTGTGACCTGGAGTACAGTTGTCCAAGTGCCCAAAATCTTAGTTTTCTCCACTTTAAAATGACCAGTTCTCTCATCCTTTGGAAACCTAAATTTAGGCATTTCTTTCTCTGAGAAACCTCTGTTTGCATAAGACTGAGTGTAGCTGCCTCACTTAGACCTGTGAAAACACCCTGAACTTGCACTTCAGGATTTATTTTTACTTATTTTTGACTGTTCTAGGTCTTTCCTGCTTCGTGGGCTTTCTCTAGTTTCCGAGCAGGGTCTGCTGTCTAGTTGCAGTGTGCAGGCTTCTTCTCACTGTGGTGGCTTCTCTTGTCGCGGAGCACCGGCTCTAGGCACATGGGCTCAGTAGTCGCGGTTCCTGGGCTCTAGAGCACTGACTCAGTCGTTGTGGCACACGGGCTTAGTTGCTCCACAGTATATGGGGTCTTCCCGACCCAGGGGTCAAACCTGTGTTTCCTGCATTAGCAGGCAGATTCTTTACACTAGACCACCAGGGGAGCCCTGAACATGCCCCGTCGTGTTTGCTGCCCTGGTGTCCTCCAGCCCAACCTGGCCTATACTGCCCTTTAGTGAACTGCGCTAGATCCTCTTCCAGGTTACTGGAACTCTGTCATTCTCTTTCGACTTCCCATAACCAACACAGTAGCCCAGGATGTCTGTCCTGGGATAATCACTTATGACAGTGGTTCTCAAACTTGAGTTTGTAGTGTATCAGAATTCCCTGGAGAGCTTGTTAAAATGCAGACTGAACAGCCCACCCCTAGAATTTCTGATTCAGTAGGTCAAGGGTGGGGCTTGAGAATTTGCATTTCTAACATGTTCCTGAGTAATGCTCATGCTGCTGGCGCTGGACCATTCTTTAAGAACCCCTGCCTCATGGAATAAAGGAGATTTTAAAAAAGGATGAAATACTGTTGTTTAGGGAAGAAACTTAAGTTCTATTTATCAGCTCCCAGATTGGTGATGATCTCCATCTGAACCCTGCAAGCTGTATTCGCAACTGATTCTCATTAAAGTCAAGGAAATTTACACATAAGTATCAGATGTAAGACCTTGCTGAAGGATGAAAAAGCAGGGCTTCTAAATTTTGCTGATGGAGCTCACAATCTTCCCTCTTTCTCAGTTGACAACTAGTGAAACGACTTGATACTTTAATATCTCACAGTTAATGTCATACTTTTGCAGGAAACTTTATATTTTTCAGGAGTATTCTCATCCATATTATCACATTTGGTTTTATAATAACTGTTTACAAGAGGAGAGAGAGGGAATTAACATCTCTTTGAGTGACAAGACAGAATAAGCCAGGATCTAGAGTCCTCGATTCTTTGCCAGGTCTGTTTCCATGACATTGCATAATCTTTGGTGCAAGTGTAAGTTCTGTCTTTGAACTCCCTTCATGTACCAAACCTTAATTTATTTCAGTTTGTTACAGATGCTTGAGCTAGAAGGTATCACAAGGAGATCTACTGATCAGAAGGTTCTAAAGCATTTGGAGATATGAATTCCATTGAGACCTTAGGAAAGCTTTAGACTCTTTTCTAAAACATTACCAATATATAAATATATGACACAGTTTACATATAGTTTCAGATTGTACAAGGACCTTTTAAAGTTGAGGGCCACCGTGTTTCATGACTGTCAGAGGCACTGTTCCTAGAGAATTAAATGTGGTACTGTAATGTCCACCCACAAACCATGGAAGATGAACAGAGGCCAAATAGTCACTGTTTTGGTCAATTGGCTGGTTGTGATTTTTAACAGATGAATAAACTGAGTGGTTATTTTTCAGGTACCACAGTCAAACAAAGGCAGAACTAGAATGAAAACTAGGATTTCAGAAGGTGATGAGGTACTATGGAGGAGGACTGGCTTCAGAGTCAGGGAACATTTCAGTTTCAGCTTATATTGGGTTGGCCAAAAAGGTCACTTGGGTTTTTCCGTAAGCTCCCTGAGTGAACCTTTTGGCCAATCCAATATTATTTACAAGCTGTAAGACCTTACTTACCTTCGTCAAGGTTTCACGTCCCCATTTTACAAATAGGAATCAAAAAATCAAACAATGTTTAAAAACTGTATTCTGATAGGGTGTGTGCATGCTGTCACTTCAGTTGTATCTGACTCTCTACCCCATGATCTGTAGCCCACCAGGCTCCTTTGTCTTTGGGATTCTCCAGGCAAGAATACCGGAGTGGGTTGCTGTGCCCTCCTCCAGGGGATCTTCCTGATCTGGGAATTGAACCTGTGTCTCTTGCATTGCAGGTGGATTCTTTACCACCGAACCGCCGGGGAATCAGCCCCATTCTGATAGGGTGCTTTTAGCATAAGGATTAAATGAAACAAAATGTGTCAAATGCTAACATATGTTGTGGCATTCAGTAAGCATGAATTCCCATCTCCAAGGCTGTTTTCTCAGCTCAAGTTCAAGTGTAACAATTTCATAAACTTTCCTTTCTTTCAGGACAGGTAGATACTACCTCAGGTTGACCAGAGGCTGTATATCCTCAGGTCATCTGGGTCATATAAACCTATGTATGATGTCATTACTTATGACTGTGCTCAGGTGACCTGACATTCTTCTACATCCTTGTACCATTGACCCGTGTAGAATCTCAAGGATGTTTGTCCCCCATCTAACCATGGATGCAAAATGAGAAAAGAAAAAGTCTTAACAAAGGGGAAAAAAGCCTAGACTACTGTAGCGTCTATCTCTTCTAACATTTTTCAGTGCTTATTTCAGGACGTGCAAAATTCATTCTTCCCACTGCAAAGCAACTGCATTATACTTCCTAAACTACAGAGGATAATGATTTTCATGCTAATTTTTAATTCCATGTTTGCATCTAATTCACATTTAAAGTTCAGCAAAATTTATAGGTCACTTCACTGTGTACTTTTTCTTGTGTCTTACACATTGGAAAACAGGATCCTTGTTTTAGCTTGTTATCAAACCCTAGAATGCCAGAAGAGACAGAACCTATAGAGGTTTGATCTAACTCCCTTATATGACAGGCAAGGGGTGAAGGCTGGGGGGCAGGGGAATGTTGTCCTCAAGTCACACAGGTGACAGCTGCAGAATCTACACTTAGTTTATATTTCCTGAATTCAGATTCTTCATTCCACCTTGGTTTTCCTGACCTGCCTCAGATGTTAAGATGCTTGAAAGGCCAAAAAATTTATAATATTTTCCTACGTCTAATTTCCTCCTATTCTCACTTCTTTTTTCCTAAAAGAAATTTGATGGGCATTGGGATAAAAACACACATTCCTTTTTCCATTTTAAATAAGTGGATGGCCCTAGTTTTTCCTTTTGCTTTTATAAGGCTCCCATTATGCTCACTCTGCCTTCGACCTTCCATTACGTATGGGCAGCAGTTCGTTTTACTCTCCAGTACCATGGGCTCTGTCATTGCCTGAACACCTCTCCTGTCTCGCAACAAACACAGAGCCCATCTTCTTGGACATCTTGGAGTTCCTCTGTAGAGAAGCTCTTTCCCCAGGGAAAATGCCCTAATCAGCCTTTAGAAATGACTAGTATCTTTAGACTCCTCAACTCTAAATGACCAGTGTGATAGAATAAAATAACCAAAGTGTTCCAATGACTGGAGTACAAGGCTGAGTTTTGGGGTTCCCAATCTATCCCAAGACATTACTTTCATTTTGTCTAATGACCCGAAGGTACCATGGCCCTAACCCCATGGAATCATGGAGGAAATAAGCAACTGCAATGAGACACTTCCTTTTATTAAACAGTTAAGAGGGAAAACAGTTTAAGCCAAACTCTTTTTCTGACCACAGTCCTTTCAAGCTATTAAGACCTGCCCTTGGCCTGAGTGAGGTCATAGCTGTGTGTTATCTAAGTCTGCACACAGAGACAGCTGCTTGAACTTTATGAGGTTATTATTCTGAAATGCCTCCATAATTAGCATCGTCAGGAAATGGCATCTTCGAGAAAGTAGTAAACCGATCTATCTTGTAAGTAGCTAAATAATTTCACATATTTTGAAAACCTAATAGGTTCTATGAATGTCCCAGCTTTCATAAAAAGAGCCAATTAAAGGATCACTTATACTGGCACACCCACTCTCCCGTAATCCTAGGCATAAGGACCAAGTCCCAATTTTTCACATTTCTGTTTGGGCAGCCTTTGGAAAAGACTAGGTGGTTAGACATAGAGTTGGTATCACTCTTTTAGACGAAAAGATGTCTAATGACACATCACTCTTCTCCAGAAAGAATAAGAGACGGTAGCCCACATTCCCAGGGGATCATTTCTGAGAACAAAATGGCAGTCACGGTGCCTCAGCTGTGTGTTTAGTGGAAAAGACACACGCATTGGGCTCCTATGTTGGGCTCTTCATTTTGACATTCAGCTCTTTAAAACAAGAATGGAGCATGGTTTCACCAGCTCTCTCACTTTCTGAGCATTTGATTCCTCAGTTCAGAGGAGTCACTCTCTCTCAGCATGAGATACCTGTAGCCTTTTTTGCCGACGTCACGAGTCGTCTTTATACCTGAGGGCAGGACATTTCTTCACGTCTCTGTACTTTTCCTCAGAAGGGCACTTCTGCATAAAATGCCTACTCTCCCAATTTTGCCTAATAATAATGCTGGAAGACAAGTAGCAACAGCGGCAGCAGTGACCATGACAAACATTTGAACACTTACAAAGGACAGAGCGCTCAGATGAGTTCCTAATGTACTGCTTCATTTTGACTTCCCAGCAGTAATTTTTGTCATCTCAACAGTATAGATGTAAAAATTGGGGCTCATAGAGGATAAATTTCCTAGGTTAACATAGTCCAAACATCCAGACAGGAATCTTAATAACCACTTTACCCCCAACTCTACTTTAAATCATTTTTTTTCTAAATGACATTTATATTCTTAAAACAGTACTTCTCTCCATATGAACTTCAACCTGGGGGTGGGGCAAGAGGAACAGAGCGTTGCTGCAGGAACTGAAGCCCTAAGCTTTACCCAGTGGTATCTAGGGATGCCTTACAAAGTCCACTGGATCCAGGGATCTTCCCTCAGGGAAACTGAGAAATGTCCCATGCCTAATTCTATCAGGAGGCAGATCCAGGAATACATAAGTTTCTTTCTTATTTCTTCCCCTTCTTTCCCTTCCCTAATTTCCTTTCCTTTCTTTCTTCTTCCCTCCCTTCATTGACTGCTTGCTTCCTTCCATCCATCCATCCATCCATCCATACTTCCTTCCTTCCTTCATTTTTTTGCTTTGGGATCTCTGTAAAATGTAATAGCAAATGAAGATATGTTTTGTCAGGTTCTAAAAAAGTTCCAAGGAATATTGTTTGTCCTACCATAGGGTTTCCACTGAGGTCAAACCCATGAACTGTGTCCTCAGTAGAAAGGAAGAACTCTTCAGGAAGCTTAACAGTCTCCTCAGCTACTGAAGGGCCACCTCTTTTGTTGATTGCTGTCAAATACCTAACATCAGTGTCTCTGTTCTCTTTTTTCAGACTGTTTTATAGTATCAAGTACAAATTCCACATAAGTCTTTTCAGTCATTCCGTAGTTTTCTTTTCTGGGTGTGTTCCTTTGTTTCAGGCACTTGACACCATCATCTGTGAATTCTTTAATAACATCTTTTGTGGCCATGAACATCTCTTTAGTAGCAAGCTGATGAATACTTTGAAACTTTTGGAGACTTTCTTCCAAAGTTCTTTTGTTTCCCTTGTTAATCATAGTCACCTAGTCATGGATTTTAAGACCTGGTTTATTGTGTACTAATCTCGTCATGGCATTAGAACTAATGGATCCACTCAAATGAAAATGAAGTTCCATTTTAGGTAATTCCAAGGGAAAGATTGTCTTCCAGGGCTGTTGTTTGTCTTCCGCCTCCATCATGACTTAGCAGGATGGTCTTTCTCACAACACTGTTATTCTTGGTATAAACAGTATGATGTATTGGTTTGGCCAAAATGTTCATCCTGGTTTTTTTTTTATAAGATGTTATGGAAAAATCTGAGCAAACTTTTTGGACAATCCAGTATTTCAGTTCAATAAGTTTTGTGGTCTTGAATTTCCTTCAGATTGCTTTACTTCCATTCATTTTGATAAGATGAAGTGTATCAGACCACCTGACCTGCTTGCTGAGAAATCTGTATGCAGGTCAGGAAGCAACAGTTAGAACTGGACATGGAACAACAGACTGGTTCCAAATTGGGAAAGGACTATGTCAAGGCTGTATATTGTCACCCTGCTTATTTAACTTATATGCAGAGTACATCATGAGAAACGCTGGGCTGGAGGAAGCACAAGCTGGAATCAAGATTGCTGGGAGAAATATCAATAACCTCAGATATGCAGATGACACCACCCTTATGGCAGAAAGTGAAGAGCCTCTTGATGAAAGTGAAAGAGGAGAGTGAAAAAGTTGACTTAAAAGTCAACATTCAGAAAACTAAGATCATGGCATCTGGTCCCATCACTTCATGGCAAATAGATGGGGAAACAATGGAAACAGTGAGAGACTTTATTTTTTTGGGCCCCAAAATCATTGCAGATGTCAGTGACTGCAGCTATGAAATTAAAAGACACTTGTTCCTTGAAAGAAAAGCTATGACAACATGTGCAACCTAGACAGCATACTAAAAAGCAGAGACATTACTTTGCCAACAAAGGTCCATCTAGTCAGAGCTATTGTTTTTCCAGTAGTCATGTATGGATGTGAGAGATGGACTATAAAGAAAACTGAACACTGAAGAATTGATGCTTTTGAACTGTGGTGCTGGAGAAGATTCTTGAGATTCCCTTGGACTGCAAGGAGATCCAACCAGTCCATCCTAAGGGAAATCAGTCCTGAATATTCATTGGAAGGACTGATGTTGAAGCTGAAACTCCAAGACTTTGGCCACCTGATGCAAAGAACTAACTCATTGGAAAAGACCCTGATGATAGGAAAGATTGAAGGCAGGAGGAGAAGGGGATGACAGAGGATGAGATGGCTGGATTATCGATATCACCAACTCAATGAACATGAGTCTGAGTAAACTCTGGGAGTTGGTGATGGACAGGGAGGTCTGGTGGGCTGCAGTCCATGGGGTTGCAAGGAGTTGGACATGACTGAGTGACTGAACTAAACTGAAGTGTACATGCAGCTCTGGGCTCAGCTTCATCACCATGATAGACTTCCACTCTTGATTCTCTCCTGATCTTGACCTTGTGGCCCCGAGCATAGGGCAGGGGCAGTACTGAGCACCAGTGACAGCAGCGCCCTAGCATGAGTTCCCAGGTCACGAACAGGTACATGAAGAATGTCTTCTCCATGTTGACATTGCCAGGACCACATTGCACACCACTCATCTGCTGAGGCCACTAGGTCCACACATGTGCAGTGCAGCACCGCGTGAGCTTCTTACCCAACTTCTCAGCAGCTCTTTGCTTGGAGTTTTAATTAGCACCCTAAAATGTATTCCTTCCTTTGAATTCTGTGATATTTTGGTTGGATCCATATGTGGCACTTTCTACCCAAAATTCATTTATTCCATAAGTATTTAGGAAATGATTCACTATAGGTCAGGCACTGTACTAGCCCTGAAAGGATAAAACACTTTCCTGGAAGAACTCAAAGAACAGTGGGTGGGGAACACATGAGATTAGAATGTGGGATGAGAAGTATTAAAATGAGGGGTCATGAAGGAGGGCAGAGCTAACCTGATCTTACAGTGTTTGTGAAGGCTACCAGGAAGGGGAGTCACCGAATCTGTCCTGCACAACAAATAGGGTTGTGGCAGGTGAAGAATGGGAGTATCTCAGATCCAGGGTAGCAGCATATGTAGACCTGGAGAGGCTGAGTGGTGTTTCTTGTGGTGCTGTCTCTGTCTCTGCCCCCACCTTCAATGCTGCAAACACTGGTACTCCCAACATGCCTCTCACCCATAGGTGGTGACCTGAAAATAATGGGATAAATGCATTTGGCATAGTTGATACCAGAGTCAAATGGAGCTGAGTTCAAATCCTGGCACCACAAGTTCCTTGCTTTGTGATTGTGATCAAGGAATTGGCATCTCTAAACCTCAGTGTCTACATCTACAAATGGAGTCTGGTACTAATGCCATTATCCTAAGGGTGTTAGAAGTATGAATATGACATAATATATAAAGCATATAGACAAAGCACACCCCCAAGATGGTGACTTTTACTAATAGTGGTGGTTGTTATGAGGTCCACCTAGATTAGGACATCTTCATGGAAAGGAATCTGAGTTATTTTTCTTTGTGAGCCTTACTGTGCCTTGACTGCATAAACTTAATAACAGGTGCTCAGCAAGGACACGCTGATAGATTTGTGGATGTGCCTTTTCCATTAACTCATTAAATAAATATTACTGAGCACTTACTATGTGCCAGGCGATGCTCCACACGCTGTGGCTGCAGCAGCGAACAAGGCACTCAGCTGGAGCTTTCATCTTAAATAGAATTCTGACCAGCACTCGCATAAAATTGATGGTTGCTTATACTTCATAAACACGTTTGAAAAATCTCATGTAAAATATGAGAATTGTTGGTGATAATAACTATAAATCCACTTCGTGTTTCTAGAGAACGTAATTCCTTATCCTAAGTCCTCTTCAATAGTTCAGTGTTTCTCTACCTGCCACTAGGTCCTGCTTGAATCTAAAAGGATGATTTCCATTTCACTCCACAATCTACAACACAAGGTCCCTCCCATAGTCATTACCGGCAACAGACCAATTTGTTAATTTCTTCTTTCTCTTTTTATTGCACTCTGCTAGTTCTTGAGAAGCCCTCTGTTTGCATAGAAAGAGGAGTGGATTATCCATCAAGCAATTTAAGTTTTAACCTCAGTTTTGCTGCTAATCAATTTGGATAAATTTTTCATTTACTCTTTCAATGAATATTAATGGAACACTTCATAAAGACACAGCATGGCCTGGATAAGTGTTCAGGCTTTGGAGTCAGAATTGCCAGGATTAGAAACTAGCTCTGTTACTTTCTAGCTGTGTAATAATGGGTGGGTGACTTTATCACTCAGTCTTGTTACCTGCAAAATGGGGATAATAATCATACTCTCCTCATAGGATAGTTGTAAGTATTAACTGAGTTAATACATATAAAAGTCTTAGACCAATGTTTCTGAAACTTGCAAGGTCCCAGTAAATGTTAGACACTATTATGTTCATGTTTTTAATAAAGCAGTAAAGTGACTGATCTGAGACATATTTGATCACATTTAGATGTTACACCGTGTATACATTCAACAAAAGAAACAGAATGAATAGGTTTTAATTAGGATAACAAAATAAACCATATATTCTTTTGCTGTCTAGCAACACATAGATAATCACAAGTAAATATTTTAATAAGCAATAGTTATTCATTTGATAGGAATATGAATAGCTCAGCCATGATCCTTACTGTAAAAATTCACTGGATTTTCTTAATGTTTTTTTTTTTTTTATTTTGGTAAAAGTCATAGAATATAAAACATACAATTTTAACAATATTTAACTGTATATCTCAGTGGCACTAAATACATTCACGTTGCTGTGCAACTCTCACCATCATTCACCTCCCAAATTTTTCACCTTCCTACACTGAAACTCTGTCCCCATTAGACACCAAGTCCTCATTGCTCCCCTCACCCCTGACCCCTGACATCTGCCAGTAAGTATACTTTCTGACTCTATGAATAATTTGACTGTTCTAGGCACCTTCTAAAAGTGGAATCAAGCAGTATTTGTCTGCACCTACTGTATGTTGGAATGCACTTTTAAGTGCATTTAATTATTGAATGCACTTTTAAGTTTCTTGTTACTATCTGTTGTTACTATCAAGTGCTAGGCACTGTATATAGCACTGAAGAAGCAGAGTGAGGAAGGGACAAGCATGGTGTTTAGCCCCAGAGATCTTGCTTTCTAATAGGTGAGGAGACATTAAACAACTAAATATGTAGTTATAAATTTGATGAGTGCCAGGAAGGAAATGAACAGGGAACAGTGTGTGGTCTGAGTACCATTTGAGTTGAGAGTTAAGGAATAAATAGAATGTGGAGTGGTGAAGAAGAGGTGTGTGCCCAGGTGTGAAAGACTGTCCAGGAAGAAAGAAAAGTATGTGAAAAGGCCCTGAGGCAGGAACTGAAGGATCTGTGTGGTTACTGTGTGGAGACTGAGGTAGAGAAGTGGCTGATGCAATATGGAGGGCCCGAGCCATGCAGTGCTGGGTGATGCCTGTGGAGCTTGAAAATTTTCCTAAAGGCAAAGAAAAACCACTGATGGCACATGGATTCCCTTCCAGCACACAGATTTCTCAAAACTAAAGTGAGAGGATTGTATAAGAAAGCTTCTCAAGCCTCTTTGACATAGAAGAATATGAGATTTTATAATTACTACTAAAAAAAGAGGCAGTTTCTGGGAAAAGTAGAAAGTAAAGAAGTGGGGAGGGAGGGGAGGGAAGAAGAAGATGGGGAGATAAGAAAAGAGCAAGTGACTAAAACTTCAGTGGAGACATGAAGTCTAGAAATGAACTGTTGAATATTCACCGCAGATACAGACTCAGTACCTATTACATCTATGCGTGTGTAGGTGTGTTTGACTTATGCATGTATTTGTATAAGTTCACTGATTTGGCAGGAAACCAAACCAAGGGAGTCTTTCTGTGGAAGACAAGTAAGACTAATGAGCTGGAAATGCTGGGGAGGGGGAAAATGCTGTGTCAATCTTTTTGGTTAAATGCAAGATTGCTGGATCTACAGAAGCATCTGAAACAGCTCCGGGTGTTCAGGAATTGAAATGCTGGCCGCCGCATGGTTCAGCAGCTCCTTTCAGGAGCTGCTCAGTGGAAATCAAACAGAATTGCATTAGGAGAGGAGTGGGTGAGAGAAGGGACTCTCTGGAACTGAAAATTTTATTGGGAAAGAGGAAAAGAAAAAGGAGTTTAGTCCAAAAGAAGGACTGGCTCTAAGAATTTGTAATTTGTTCCAGCCTTCAGGAGCCCAGAGGAGCTTGAACACTTTTGCCTTGATATTCAGACCTGCTGGTAAAAAGAGGCATGAAAAGCAGGGAAAATAAATAAGTGTTCTCTGAGCCCAAATTTTTCATTCCCAGCTGAGTAGGGGCAATATTTAAGGAGTTTTGGAGGGGAAACATGCCAGTTCAACTCTGCAAATGCTTTATAATGCTATTAATAATACCACCTCTGACTCTCAGCACTTGCCGTTAACTTGGGCTTGTATGGTTGGGTGTCTCATGCTTCTTGTAGCAAATGCTAGGAAGAATACTGATTTGAAGTACCTCAGCACAATGGGAAGTCAAAGGAGCCCCATCTGGTTGATGAAAAATTCTTTTCCTGTAGGGAACTATCCACTAGGAATACGTCTTATTCTCTTAACTGCTTCCTGGTTTGCCAGTGGTTCAGTTAGCATATGCCTGATTTAATAACAGCAGCTGTCACTTAATGGACATTTACAATATGTTTTAGGTAACGAAAGCGCATTATCTCACTGAATCTTCATAATGTGTTATAAGACAGATTCTTGCATTCCCATTTTATACATGAGGAAACAGAGGCTCAGAGAGGTTAAGGAATGTTGCTAGGATTGATATGCAGATCTGATTCTAAGCCATGTTCCTTCTGAGCCCATATTTTCATAAATGTAAAGTGGAGGTGGTTAATAACAAGGTCTTTACATTCTCATGGTCCCAAAGCTCCCTGAGCAAGACTGCAGATTCAGCAAGTTCATTGGTACTTCTGTTACATATGCTTTTCTCACCATGGAACCATCTCTCCCCATCCATTCTCAGTGTGCCAATGCAGTCAGACAGTTTTTCCTATCAGACCTTGTTGTGGGATCCTTCATCTCCACTAAGGGGACAGTAGATAATAGAAATCGACAGATAGCAGTAATTCTTTACTTTCCTGCAGCTGGCATTCAGGGGCTTACACTCTCCCATTTCAGATCATCCCAAGGTCATTTAGAGGCAGATAAGGTGTGCATTCTCCCAGGTTGCAAATGAGAAACGAGGACTCCTATGGGGAAAGTGAGTCAGCCAAGGCCACACAATGAGTTAAAAGCAGCATCATGACGACAGGCTCCCATCTGCGAAGTCCTGGTCTGTCACCTTTTCCAGCAAGGCACGCGGCTGCAGTGAGCTGCAGACTCAGGGGCCAGGCAGGAAGCATAAAGGAACAAATGGGCAGGTGAGAGAACATTTTTCATCCTGCCAGTGGTCACTCAGCTTTAGGCAGAATTTTTCAAATGAGAAACAGGTCCAGATCTTTCCATTAAAAAAAAAAATTCTCCATAGATTATTTATTTTTCTTTCTTTCTTTCTTTCAGCCACAGCATGACATGTAGGATCTTAGTTCCCCAACCAGGGATCAAGCCCAGGTCCCCTGCAGTGGGAGCATGGAGTTTTAACCATGGGACTGTCAGGGAAGTTCCTCATTTTTTTAAAGAAAAGCTTTAAAGAGAATCTGGATTTTAATGTTCACTGCCATGGTTTTGTACAAGCTGCCTCAAAATTGATTTTAAATCTTTGTGAGAGCTGACTATCACACATCCATAAGCTAGAGTAACCAATAGGCAGTTTTCCACGTCTGCCTCGCACTGAAGACATGAGAGTTTCAATATGGATGCAGAGATATCTGGCTAACAGCCCTTTCCGCCATGGGAATCCCCATTCCACGGGAGATCCAAATCTCAATCAACAAACCCTGAGAACAGTGAAGATTTTGGTCAAGCAGAAACATTCCCAGGAAGGAGAAGATTATACCTGCAGTGTGACAGTCAACTTGTTCAGTTGCCAAGTTGTCTGATACTTTGTGACTTAATAGACTACAGCACACCAATAGACTATGGCACACCAGGCCTCCTGTCCCTCACCATCTCCTCAAACTCATGTCCATTGAGTCATGTCCATGTCCAATGGATGCCATCCAACCATCTCATCCCCTGTCACCCTCTTCTTCTCTTCCTGCAATCATTCCCAGCATCAGGGTCTTTTCCAATGAATCAGCTCTTCACGTCAGGTGGCCAAAGTATTGGAATTTAAGCTTCAGCATCAGTCCTACCAATGAGTATTCAGGGTTGATTTCCTTTGGGACTGACTGGTTTGATCTCCTTTCAGTCCAAGGGACTCTCAAGAGTCTTCTCTAGCACCACAGTTTGAAAACATCAATTCTTTGGCACTCTGCCTTCTTTATGGTCCAGCTCACATCTGTACATGACTACTGGAAAGACCATAGTCTTGTCTATATAGACCTTTGTTGGGAAAGGGATGTCTTTGCTTTTTAATACACTGTCTAGGTTTGTCATAACTTTCTTTCCAAGAAGCAAGCATCTTCTAACTTCATGGCTGCAGTTAACATCGGCAGTGATTTTTAGAGCCCAAGAAGAGGAAATCTGTCACTTCTTTCACTTTTCCCCGTCTGTTTGCCATGAGTGATGGGACTGGGTGCCATGATCTTAGTTTTTTTTTTAATATTGTTTGAAGCCTGGCTTTTTCACTCTCTTCTTTCACCCTTATTGAGAGGCTCTTTAGTTCCTCTTTGCTTTCTGCCATTAGACTGGTATCATCTGCATATCTGAGGCTATTGATATTTCTCCTGGTAGTCAACTAGCTTGGGAGAAAAAAAGAAAAAGTGTAGCATTTGCCAACTTTCATAATGTAAATATTCCCACCATAGCCAATAGCTACTATTAGTTGGGCAACCAGTTTGCAAAATTCATGAACATTTAATAGTTGGCTCCAGATATTTAATAATTGGTATACCAGAGTCCAGTGGTTCACCAGTGAGGTTTTTTTAAAAAATTAATTTATTTTAATTGGAGGCTAATTACTTTACAATATTTTAGTGGTTTTTGCCATACATTGACATGAATCAGCCATGGATGTACATGTGTTCCCCATCCTGAAGCCCCCCTCCCCACCCCATCCCTCAGGGTTGTCCCAGTACACCAGCTTTGAGTGCGCTGCTCCATGCACTGAACGTGGACTGGTGATCTATTTCACATATGGTAATATACATGTTTAAGTGCTATTCTCTCAAATCATCCCAGCCCCATTTTCTCCCAGAGTCCAAAAGTCTGTTCTTTAGATCTGTGTCTTTTTTGCTGCCTTGCATAGAGGGTCATCGTTACCATCAGTCTAAATTTCATATATATGCATTAATATACTGTATTAGTGTTTTTCTTTCTGACTTATTTCACTCTGTATAATAGGCTCGTTTCACCCACCTCATTAGAACTGATTCAAATGCGTTCTTTTTAATAGCTGAGTAATATTCTGTTGTGTATATGTACCACAGCTTTCTTATCCATTCGTCTGCTGATGACCATCTAGATTGCTTCCATGTCCTAGCTATTGTAAACAGTGCTGTGATGAACATTAGGGTACATGTGTCTCTTTCAATTCTGGTTTTCTTGGTGTGTATGCCCAGCAGTGGGATTGCTGAGCCATATGGCAGCTCTATTTCCAGTTTTCTAAGGAATCTCCACACTGTTCTCCATAGTGGCTGTGCTAGTTTGCATACCTACCAACAGTGTAAGAGGGTTCCCTTTTCTCCGCACCCTCTCCAGAATTTATTGTTTGTAGATTTTTTGATGGCAGTCATTCTAACTGGCATGAGATGGTACCTCATTGTGGTTTTGATTTGCATTTCTCTGATAATGAGTGATGTTAAGCATCTTTTCATGTGTTTGTTAGCCACCTGTATGTCTTCTTTGGAGAAATGTCTCTTTAGTTCTTTGGCCCATTTTTTGATTGGGTCGTTTATTTTTCTGGTATTGAGTTGCATGAGCTGCTTGTATATTTTTGAGATTAATTCTTTGTCAGTCGCTTCATTTGCTATTATTTTCTCCCACTTTGAAGGCTGTTTTTTCACCTTGCTAATAGTTTCCTTTGATGTGCAGAAGCTTTTAAGCTTAATTAGGTCCCATTCGTTTATTTTTGCTTTTATTTCCAATATTCTGGGAGGTGGGTCATAGAGGATCCTGCTGTGATGTATGTTGGAGAGTGTTTTGCCTATGTTCTCCTCTAGGAGTTTTATAGTTTCTGGTCTTACGTTGAGATCTTTAATCCATTTTGAGTTCATTTTTGTGTATGGTGTTAGAAAGTGTTCTAGTTTCATTTTTTCACAAGTGGTTGACTAGTTTTCCCAGCACCACTTGTTAAAGAGATTGTCCTTTCTCCATTGTATATCCTTGCTTCCTTTGTCAAAGATAAGGTGTCCATAGATGCGTGGATTTATCTGTGGGCTTTCTATTTTGTTCCATTGATCTGTATTTCTGTTTTTGTGCCAGTGCCATACTGTCTTGATGACTGTAGCTTTGTAGTATAGTCTGAAGTCAGGCAGGTTGATTCCTCCAGGTCCATTCTTCTTTCTCAAGATTGCTTTGGCTATTTGAGTTTTTTTTGTATTTCCATACAAATTATGAAAATATTTGTTCTCGTTCTGTGAAAAATACTATTGATAGCTTGGTAGCGATTGCATTGAATCTACAGATTGCTTTGGGTAGTATACTTATTTTCACTATATTGATTCTTCCATGAACATGGTATATTTCTCCATCTATTTGTGTCATCTCTGATTTCTTTCATCAATGTTTTATAGTTTTCTATATATAGGTCTTTTGTTTCTTTAGGTAGATTTATTCCTAAGTATTTTATTCTTTGCATTGCAATGGTGAATGGAATTGTTTCCTTAATTTCTCTTTCTGTTTTCTCACTGTTAGTGTATAGGGATGCAAGGGATTTCTGTGTGTTAATTTTATATCCTGCAACTTTTCTATATTCATTGATTATCTCTAGTAATTTTCTGGGGGTGTCTTTAGGGTTTTCTATGTAGAGGATCAGTGAGAGTTTTACTTGTTCTTTTCCAATCTGGATTCCTTTTATTTCTTTTTCTTCTCTGATTGCTGTGGCTAAAAATTCCAAAACTGTGTTGAATAGTAGTGGTGAGAGCAGGCACCCTTGTCTTGTTCCTGACTTTAGGGGAAATGCTTTCAGTTTTTCACCATTGAGGATGTTTGCTGTGGGTTTATCATATATGGCTTTTATTATGTTGAGGTATGTTTCCTTCTATGCCTGCTTTCTGGAGGGTTTTTTTTTTTTATCATAAATGGATGTTGAATTTTGTCAAAGCTTTCTCTGCATCTATTGAGATAATCATATGGTTTTTATCTTTCAATTTGTTAACGTGGTGTATCACATTGACTGATTTGTGAATATTGAAGAATCCTTGCATCCTTGGGATAAAGCCCACTTGGTCATGATGTATGATCTTTTTAATATGTTGTTGGATTCTGTTTGGTAGAATTTTGTTGAGGATTTTTGCATTTATGTTCATCAGTAAAATTCAGCTTCCTATGCCCATTCCAGATCTACTAAATCAGACTCTCTACGTTTGGATCCTAGGAAGTAGTGTTTTCAAAGAGCCTTCTGAAAAGAGCAGCAAGATGTGGGAATCCCCAGTGCAGTCCCTACATTCAGCTAGTAAAGAAACCATTCTAACATTCAGCCTGTTTATAATGGGTAAATAAAAGATTATAGAACAGAGGTAAGAAGTCCATGGCTCTGAGAGCCACAAGATAAGCATGTTAGATATTGTTAAGTAATAATTATAATAATAATAAAACAAATTTAATTGCAAATAGCATTTTTTTTAGATCAGTCACTATTCTAGGTACTTTACCTGCATTACTTTTTTTTAATCCTCTCTCTGTGAGCTAAGTATCACTAGTATTTCTATTTTATGTATGGGAAAATGACAATACAGAGAAATTAAATAACATGCCTGAGATCACATTGCTGGTATACTGCATAGCTGGGATTGGAATCCAGGCAGCCTGGTTCTGGAAACTGAACACTCAACCACAATTAGGGAAAGTACCTTCTTCCTGAAAGTATAGATTATTTTGCATAGAACAGCCGTACTCAGAAATTTTTCATTGAATTAGACTAAGCAAAGGACAGGAGTTCATTTTTTTAGAAAAGGTCACACCCTTCTGTATTTCCCAGGGTATCTGAAAATCTTTGTAGGCTTTTATTCCATTTTATTGACCCTTTGGCAAAGTCTATTGTGAATCCACTAGTCAGTCCTTGAACAGATTTCCTGATTACTGACAGGAAGAGTTGAGTCTTCTATCTGTGTGTGTGTGAGTGGTTTTGTTTTCACTCAACGTGGCATCCTAGTGGCATTAATACTCCTTCTACTGACTCTGGAAGTGGACTCCACACCCTGTGGGAGCTAAACACCATCTGTTTCCAAGTCATCCTGCCTTCAGCCTTCCATTCAGCACTGTCCTGGTCTCACACCATGACTTAGGCTAGAAACCAGCAGATGTTCAGCTGCTCAGAAGAGACTGTCAGTCCGTCCTCACAGGGCAAGCCTGGGACCATTAAACATTACAGATCTTCCAGGCACATGGAGAGGAGAATGATAGCAACCCTATAAAACCTTTAGGAGCTCTTTCCCAGCAAAATAATAAACAACCTAACCTTCATTTACCAAGTACCTAAATCCTAATTTAGAAGAAATAGACTCAGAAGTTTAAATTTGACTTAGAAGACCAAATAGTGCTTTATCAGAATGTTTATCTTTTGCTTTGTTTTAGAAAGGATTTAAGGCCAAAGTCTCAGTCCCTGAGACACACAGTGGCTGAGTTGATGTAAATGAGAAGTGACCAGCTGGAAACTGATGATCTGGGAGAATCATCTAGAGGGGGAAACCACTGCCTGCAGTCAGTCTCTTGTGGACATGTCTGTGAATTTTTTTAAGGGAAGGCATAGGACTTTTACTTATCTTAATGAGAAACTATATAACTTGGACCAGTGGGGACAAAAAGAAAAACTGGACAAAATACTTAAAAATCTGCTCAAAGATCTAAAGGGCTAACAAAAGAGTGAAGAATCGCAGAGCAAGGAGCTGAGGCTAGAGCAAAGTCAGTGGGTAACACTTGTGTTTGGAGATATTTTTGCCCTGGAGACATTTACCAATTCCAGAAGAAACAAATAAACTAAAAGAAGGCAGGAATAAGAATGTGGGGATTGGAGTTCAGAAACAAAAATTGGTGGCAGTGGAATGAGGCTGTTAAAGAATGTTCATTTTGGGTAGGGACTCAGAATAGCTGCCCAGCAGAAATGAGAATGAATCTGGAAATAGGTGCTTGTAGAGACAGCAATTTAGTTTTAAATCATCTCAATCTCTGAAACGGGACTGAAATGCTAATGGATTGATATTAACAAGGCAAACCTATATCTACTAGGGAAAAAGCTAACATAACCCTAGGCATCAAATTATTTCTCTGACAAATTCTGCAGTACAATGTCCAGAACATGATAAAAAAATAACCAGTTACACCAGAAGCTAAAACAACGTTAAGTATAAAGGAACAGAAAAGATAGGGCCACATCCATAGGCGCTCAAGATATTAGATTGATCAGGCATGTATTTTATAGTCAACTATGCTTACTACCTTCCAGAGAATAAAATACAAGATAGATAATTCAGCAGACTACTGAAAACCATGCAAAATAATAAAGAGGAAATTTCAAATTTGAAAAATAAAAGATTGACGTCAAGAATTTTATACACTTAATGGTAGATTAGGTGCTTCTTAAAAGAGAATCAGTAAACTTCAAGATAGATCAAAATAAAATAACAAGATTAAAGCACAGAAAGCAAAAAGAATGGAAAATTATTGTGATTGCTGTTTACTCAGTCCATATTTGTTTGTATCTACCCATATTTTTATAATTCTAGTTCCTTTTGATTCCTGAGTTTCCATCTCAAATACTTCTGCTACTTCCTGAGTAATGTCCTTGAGTTATTTCCATTAAAGTATGTCTATTATTGAGACTTTTTTTTTTATTTGTATGAAGATGTCCTCATTTTACACTTTCTCTTGAAAATACATCTTTGTTGAATATAAAATTTACATTGGCGGTTATTTTCTTTCAGCACTTTAAAAATATAATTCGGTTATTTCTTGTGAAGAGTCAGTTGTCCGTCTTAATGCTGATCGTTTTGTAGTAATTTGTCTCTCACCCTTTCTTCACTCTGAATGCTTTTAAGAACTTGTTTGTGGTTTTCAGCAATGTTAGTAGGTTGTGTCTAGGTGTGATTTCTTTCATTTAACTTGCTTTGGGTATATTGGACTTCTTGAATTTGTATTATAATATCTTTTATCAGGTTTAGAACGCTCTTAGCAATTGATTCTTCACACATTATTTCTGAATCCTCTTACTTTCTCTGTATGACATCCCATTTACCATGTATGTTAGGGTTTTCCATTGTACCCACCATATTTCCCACATATTTTATTTTGTTGAGTTTAAAAATACAAAAATTACACAACAATCATGTTATGTATATTGGCTAGAAAAAAATAAAGCTGCAGTGTTCTAAGATCTTTGCACTGTCTGGGAGGATGGAATAAGTAGAGATACACAATAACATTTAGTTAGTCAAGAATAAATGTTGTGGCACTTCCCTGGTGGTTCAGTGGTTAAGAATCTGCCTTGCAATGCAGGGGATGCAGGTTCAATCCCTGGTCAAGGAACTAAGATCCCACATGCCATGGAGCAACTAAGCATATGTGCTGCAATAAGGCCTGA
This sequence comes from Bubalus kerabau, assembly GCF_029407905.1. Taxonomy (NCBI): domain Eukaryota; kingdom Metazoa; phylum Chordata; class Mammalia; order Artiodactyla; family Bovidae; genus Bubalus; species Bubalus kerabau. The sequence continues at coordinate 233,818,088 of NC_073624.1, read as the reverse complement.
TGCAGCCAAGTAAATAAATAAATATATAAATATTTTTAAAGATGGAATAAATATTTTGATCTCTAGTGTAACTGCAAAAAGAATAGGTAAGGGTTGTCAACTTTCCAAATTAATAAGATGAGTAAAAAGTGGAAAGATAAAAAAAAAATTAGTAAATCTGAAAAGTCAACAAATGAATGATGTAATTAAGCCTATCTCTAGAGGGAAATGTGGCTTTACAAATTCACACATTAGAGAAGAAGAAAACTGTTACCAAAAAAATCAATGAACTGTGCATCCATTTCAAGGACATAAGAGAGAAGACTAGAAATTAGTTACATAAGAAGCATACAATAGAAAAGACCAATGAAATCCAAAGCAACCCCTCAGGAATCTTAGAGAAAGTGCAAGAGCCACCAAGCACAAAAACAACCAATGTCAGGAGTATAAAAAGTAACATCACTTACAAATTATATGGACATGAAGAAGACAATTAGAGGATATTATAAACAAGATATTTGAAAATATAGATGAAATGGGAAAATTTCATCTACATAATATACATTATCAAAACTGCCACATGAATAGCAAAATTGACTAGTGCTATAACTCTTCAAGTCATTTAATGCTTTGCACAAAGAAAACCCCGGACCCAAATATCTCTCTTCTGAGTTCTAAAAAAATAGTTAAGAAATAAATAACCACCATTTTATAGGGTTCTTCCAGAGAATAGAAAGAGGGAGCACTCCTTTCTTCTTCTGAGGTCAAGACAGCTCTGAACAGAGACAATAATAGAAGAGAAAATTACAGACACTGTATTTCATAATCAAAATGAAAATCCTACACAAAATATTAACACTAGTAAACAGGACATAGGAATTAATATCATGACCAAGTTGACAAGAAAAAAATAATACTGTCATTATTCATAGGTGACAAGATTATAGGAAAGCCCCAAAATGCTATTGAAAAATATCAGAATTACTAAGTGAATATGGCAAGGTCACTGGACATAAAATCAATATAAGAGTAATTATTTCTATTTTGATCTATCAGCAACAAAAATTATAACATATTATTTTTAAAGATACTCTTTATAATAATATCAAAAAACATCAAATACCTAGAACAAAGATCTAACAACCAATGTGCAAAATCTCTATACTGAAAACTACATAGCAACACTAAAAGAAGTATAGGAAAACCAGAGTTGGACACAACTTAACAACTAAGCAACAACAAATAAGTAGACCAATATGTTATACGTTTGGATTGAGAGACAGTATTTAGAGATGTCAGTTCTCCCAAGTGGACATATAAGTAAAAGGCCATCTCATTTCTTGTAGTTTTTTTTTTCTTCACAATTTGACATGTTGATTCTAAAATTTATATGTAAAATGTAAATGTCTAACAGGTTCAAAATTGTTTTGAACGTATATAAAAACTTGGATTAAATTTAAGACCTAATGGTATGCAAATAGACCAATGGAATAGAAAAGGAAGACCATAAACACAGTTACATGTGTATTTGGTCATTTGATTTATGATCAAGATGCCACTGAAGTTCAGTGGAGAAAGGATGAGCTTTTCAATAAAGATGCTATCAGTTGGATATCAGTATGGAAAAAAAAAATTGATTCTAAACCCCTGTATCAAAAATAAAATAAAAAAATACCCACCTGGGGAGGAGCTAAGATGGTGGAGGAGTAGGATGGGGAGAACACTTTCTCCCCCACAAATTCATCAAAAGAACATTTAAATGCCGAGTAAATTCCACAAAACAACTTCTGAATGCTGGCAGAGGACATCAGGCACCCAGAAAAGCAACCCAAGTCTTCAAAAGGAGGTAGGAAAAAAATATAAAAGACAAAAAAAGAGACAAAAGAGGGAGGTATGGAGTTCCATCCTGGGAAGGGAGTCTTAAAAAGAGAGAAGTTTCCAAACACCAGGAAACCTTCTCACTGATGAATCTGTGCCGAGCCTTGGAAGCACAGAGGGCAACATAACAGGGAGGAAAAATAAATAAACAATTAACACCAGCACACTGGGAGCCCTACGGTAACTCACCCAGCGGAGGAGCAGCGCAGATGCCTGCATCCGCCATTAGCAAGCGGGGGCTGGGCAGGGAGGTGCGGCGCAGGCTGCATCGCAAGGATCTGGCCTGAATACCCCGAGTGCTATCTGAGCGAAATAATTTGGGCTAGCAAACCAGACTGTGGGATATCTACCATGCAAAAAGCCAGCCCTAACCTAAGACACCGCAAGGCCCGCGCACAGAACAAAGGACTGAACAGAGATAGCCAGGGGCAGACCATCCCCCTCCGGTGACAGGCAGCCAGGGCTGGAAGGGGACAATCGCAGCCCCAGAGAGACATTATCTATAAAACTGTAAGCAGGCTTCTTTGCTAACTAAAACTTCTTGGGGATCTGGACGGTCAACATCTGCCTAAGAAGGTGTGCCGGTTGCATACCTAGATAACCGAGCGGCGGGGAGGCGATAAGTCGCAGCAATCGCGCGCGCCAAACACCTCATCACCTGAGCTACTCGGATCTGGGAAGGGCACAAAACGCAGGCCCAACCGAGAGTCTGTGCCTCTGAGGACTACCCGAGTGCCTGAACCTGAGCAGCTTGGACCTGGGAAGTGCAGGCAGCCCAGGGCCGGCCTTGGATGGTTCCCAGGGGAGCAACCTAGAGCCTGAGCAGCGTGGGCAGGGAGGCTACATGCGCTGTGAACGGGGGGCAGACCCAGTGTGGCTGAGGCACTGCGAGCACACGACAGTGTTATTTGTTTGCAGCATCCCTCCCTCGCTCCCCACAGCACGACTGAACAAGTGAGCCTTAAAAAAAAAAAAAAAAAAAGTGTCCTCCACCGTCCCCTTTGTGTCAGGGCAGAAACCAGACACTGAAGAGACCAGCAAACAGAAGAAGCTATAACAGAGGGAACCGCCTTGGAAGCTACAGGCAATAGATTAAAACCCTGTGGTTACTACCAACTACATAGGAAGGGGCCTATAGATCTTGAGAAATATAAGTCGGACCAAGGAACTAGCCAAAAACGAACTGAACCCACAATACTCACAACAAAACCAGAGTAAGTCTTAGATATATTTTTACTATTTTTACAATCATTCTTTCTTTTTTTTTTATTTTTATTTTTTTTAATTAAAAAAAATTCTTAAGTCCTCTATTATTCCTTTAATTTTCACTTTTATAACCGATTACTTTGCAAAAAAAAAAAAAAAAAAGAGAAGAAGACCCTATTCTATTTTTTAAGGCAAACTTCATATATATATACATTTTATAATTTTTTTGACTTTTTTTTTTTCTTTTTTTTCCCTTCTTTTCTATAACATTGTATTTTTGAAATTCCAAACTCTACTCTAGATTTTTAACTTTTGCTTTTTGGTATTAGTTTTCAATTTTGTACCTATATTTTCTTTATAATTTTCACGACCTTGTTTGTTTTTGTTTGTTCGTTTTTTCTTTCTTTTCCTTCTTCTTTTCTTTAACATCGTATTTTTGAAATTCCAAACTCTACTCTAGATTTTTAATTTTTGCTTTTATGTATTTGTTACGAATTTTGTGCCTTTAAGAACCCAATCTTCAGTATCCGTTTTTCACTAGGGAGCGAGATTACTGGCTTGACTGCTCTCTCTCCCTTTGGACTCTGCTTTTTCTCCACCAGGTCGCCTGTGTCGCCTCCCTAACCCCTCTCTACTCTACCCAACTCTGTGAATTTATGTGTGTTCCAGACGGTGGAGAACATTTAGGGAACTGATTACTGGCTGGATCTGTCTCCCTCCTTTTCATTCCCCCCTTTTATCCTCCTGGCCACCTCTGTCACCTTCCTCCTTCTTCTCTTCTCTGTATAACTCCATGAACAACTCTGAGCGGTCCAGGTGTGGAGTGCACATAAGGAAGAGATTACTGGCTAGCCCACTCTCTCCTCTATTGACCCCACCTCATCTCATTCGGGTCACCTCTAACTCCCTCCTCCCTCTTCTCTTCTCCATGTAACACTGTGAACCTCTCTGGGTGACCCTCACGGTAGAGAAACTTTTCATCTTTAACGTAGATGTTTTATCAATGGTGCTGTATAGAAGAAGAAGCTTTGAAACTACTGTAAAAATAAGACCGATAACTGGAAGCAGGAGGCTTAAGTCCAAACCCTGACTTCAGGGAGCTCTGGACTCCAAGGAACATTAATTGACAGGAGCTCATCAAATGCCTCCATACCTGCACTGAAACCAAGCACCACACAAGGGCCAACAAGTTTCAGGGCAAGACATACCAAGCAAATTCTCCAGCAACAAGGTACACAGCCATGAGCTCCAAGATACAGGCAGCTCAAAGTCACCCCAAAACTATAGACATCCCATAACTCATTACTGGACATTTCATTGCACTCCAGAGAGAAGAAATACAGTTCCACCCACCAGAACACTGACACAAGCTTCCCTAACCAAGAAACCTTGACAAGCCACCTGTACAAACCCACACAGAGTGAGGAAACACTACAATAAAGAGAACTCCACAAACTGCCAGAATACAGAAAGGACACCCCAAACTCAGCAATTTAAACAAGATGAAGAGACAGAGGAATACCCAGCAGATAAAGGAACAGGATAAAAGCCCACCAAACCAAACAAAAGAGGAAGAGATAGGGAATCTACCTGATAAAGAATTCCAAATAATGATAGTGAAATTGATCCAAAATCTTGAAATCAAAATGGAATCACAGATAAATAGCCTGGAGACAAGGATTGAGAAGATGCAAGAAAGGTTTAACAAGGACCTAGAAGAAATAAAAGAGAGTCAATATATAATGAATAATGCAATAAATGAAATGAAAAACACTCTGGAGGCAATAAATAGTAGAATAACAGAGGCAGAAGATAGGATTAGTGAATTAGAAGATAGAATGGTAGAAATAAATGAATCAGAGAGGATAAAAGAAAAACGAATTAAAAGAAATGAAGACAATCTCAGAGACCTCCAGGACAATATTAAATGCTACAACATTCAAATCATAGGGGTCCCAGAAGAAGAAGACAAAAAGAAAGACCATTAGAAAATACTTGAAGAGATAATAGTTGAAAACTTCCCTAAAATGGGGAAGGAAATAATCACCCAAGTCCAAGAAACCCAGAGAGTCCCAAACAGGATAAACCCAAGGCGAAACACCCCAAGACACATATTAATCAAATTAACAAAGATCAAACACAAAGAACAAATATTAAAAGCAGCAAGGGAAAAACAACAAATAACACACAAGGGAATTCCCATAAGGATAACAGCTGATCTTTCAATAGAAATTCTTCAAGCCAGGAGGGAGTGGCAAGACATACTTAAAATGATGAAAGAAAATAACCTACAGCCCAGATTATTGTACCCAGCAAGGATCTCATTCAAATATGAAGGAGAAATCAAAAGCTTTTCAGACAAGCAAAAGCTGAGAGAATTCAGCACCACCAAACCAGCTCTCCAACAAATACTAAAGGATATTCTCTAGACAGGAAACACAAAAATGGTGTATAAAATCGAACCCCAAACAATAAAGTAAATGGCAACGGGATCATACTTATCAGTAATTACCTTAAACGTAAATGGGTTGAATGCCCCAACCAAAAGACAAAGACTGGCTGAATGGATACAAAAACAAGACCCCTACATATGTTGTCTACAAGAGACCCACCTCAAAACAGGGGACACATACAGACTGAAAGTGAAGGGCTGGAAAAAGATTTTCCATGCAAATAGGGACCAAAAGAAAGCAGGAGTAGCAATACTCATATCAGATAAAATAGACTTTAAAACAAAGGCTGTGAAAAGAGACAAAGATGGTCACTACATAATGATCAAAGGATCAATCCAAGAAGAAGATATAACAATTATAAATATATATGCACCCAACACGGGAGCACCTCAATATGTAAGACAAATGATAACAAGTATGAAAGGAGAAATTAACAATAGCACAATAATAGAGGGAGACTTTAATACCCCACTCACACCTATGGATAGATCAACTAAACAGAAAATTAACAAGGAAACACAAACTTTAAATGATACAATAGACCAGTTAGACCTAATTGATATCTGTAGGACATTTCATCCCAAAACAATGAATTTCACCTTTTTCTCAAGTGCACATGGAAGCTTCTCTAGGATAGATCACATCCTGGACCATAAAGCTAGCCTTGGTAAATTCAAAAAAATAGAAATCATTCCAAGCATCTTTTCTGACCACAATGCAGTAAGATTAGATCTCAATTACAGGAAAAAAACTATTAAAAATTCCAACATATGGAGGCTGAACAACATGCTGTTGAATAACCAACAAATCACAGAAGAAATCAAAAAAGAAATCAAAATTTGCATAGAAACGAATGAAAATGAAAACACAACAACCCAAAACCTATGGGACACTTTAAAAGCAGTCCTGAGGGGAAAGTTCATAGCAATACAGGCATACCTCAAGAAACAAGAAAAAAGTCAAATAAATAACCTAATCCTACACCTAAAGCAACTAGAAAAGGAAGAAAGGAAGAACCCCAGGGTTAGTAGAAGGAAAGAAGTCTTAAAAATTAGCGCAGAAATAAATGCAAAAGAAACAAAAGAGACCATAGCAAAAATCAACAAAGCCAAAAGCTGATTCTTTGAAAGGATAAATAAAATTGACAAACCATTAGCCAGACTCATCAAGAAACCAAGGGAGAAAAATCAAATCAATAAAATTAGAAATGAAAATGGAGAGATCACGACAGACAACACAGAAATACAAAGGATCATAAGAGACTACTATCAACAATTATATGCCAATAAATGGACAACGTGGAAGAAATGGACAAATTCTTAGAAAAGTATAACTTTCCAAAACTGGAGACCAGGAAGAAATAGAAAATCTTAACAGACCCATCACAAGCATGGAAATTGAAACTGTAATCAAAAATATTCCAGCAAACAAAAGCCCAGGTCCAGACGGCTTCACAGCTGAATTCTACCAAAAATTTAGAGAAGAACTAACACCTATCCTGCTCAAACTCTTCCAGAAAATTGCAGAGGAAGGTAAACTTCTAAACTCATTCTATGAGACCACCATCACCCTAATACCAAAACCTGACAAAGATCCCACAAAAAAAGAAAACTACAGGCCAATATCACTGATGAACATAGATGCAAAAATCCTTAACAAAATTCTAGCAATCAGAATCCAACAACACATTAAAAAGATCATACACCATGACCAAGTGGGCCTTATCCCAGGGATGCAAGGATTCTTCAATATCCACATATCAATCAATGTAATACACCACATTAACAAATTGAAAAATAAAAACCATATGATTATCTCAATAGATGCAGAGAAAGCCTTTGACAAAATTCAACATCCATTTATGATAAAAACTCTCCAGAAAGCAGGAATAGAAGGAACATACCTCAACATAATAAAAGCTATATATGACAAACCCACAGCAAACATTATCCTCAATGGTGAAAAATTGAAAGCATTTCCTCTAAAGTCAGGAATAAGACAAAGGTGCCCACTTTCACCATTACTATTCAACATAGTTTTGGAAGTTTTGGCCACAGCAATCAGAGTAGAAAAAGAAATAAAAGGAATCCAAATTGGAAAAGAAAAAGCAAAACTCTCACTGTTTGCAGATGACATGATCCTCTACATAGAAAACCCTGAAGACTCCACCAGAAAATTACTAGAACTAATCAATGACTATAGTAAAGTTGCAGGATATAAAATCAACACACAGAAATCCCTTGCATTCCTATACACTAATAATGAGAAAACAGAAAGAGAAATTAAGGAATCAATTCCATTCACCGTTGCAACGGAAAGAATAAAATACTTAGGAATATATTTACCTAAAGAAACTCAAGACCTATATATAGAAAACTATAAAACACTGGTGAAAGAAATCAAAGAGGACACTAATAGATGGAGAAATATACCATGTTCATGGATTGGAAGAATCAATATAGTGAAAATGAGTATACTACCCAAAGCAATTTATAGATTCAGTGCAATCCCTATCAAGCTACCAACACTATTCTTCACAGAGCTAGAACAAATAATTTCACAATTTGTATGGAAATACAAAAAACCTCGAATAGCCAAAGCTATCTTGAGAAAGAAGAATGGAACTGGAGGAATCAACCTACCTGACTTCAGGCTCTACTACAAAGCCACAGTTATCAAGACAGTATGGTACTGGCACAAAGACAGAAATATTGATCAATGGAACAAAATAGAAAGCCCAGAGATAAAAGCACGCACATATGGACACCTTATCTTTGACAAAGGAGGCAAGAATATACAATGGATTAAAGACAATCTCTTTAACAAGTGGTGCTGGGAAAACTGGTCAACCACTTGTGAAAGAATGAAACTAGAACACTTTCTAACACTGTACACAAAAATAAACTCAAAATGGATTAAAGATCTAAACGTAAGACCAGAAACTATAAAACTCCTAGAGGAGAACATAGGCAAAACACTCTCTGACATACATCACAGCAGGATCCTCTATGACCCACCTCCCAGAATATTGGAAATAAAAGCAAAAATAAACAAATGGGACCTAATTAAACTTAAAAGCTTCTGCACAACAAAGGAAACTATTAGCAAGGTGAAAAGGCAGCCTTCAGAATGGGAGAAAATAATAGCAAATGAAGCAACGGGCAAACAACTAATCTCAAAAATATACAAGCAACTCCTACAGCTCAACTCCAGAAAAATAAATGACCCAATCAAAAAATGGACCAAAGAACTAAATAGACATTTCTCCAAAGAAGACATACAGTTGACTAACAAACACATGAAAAGATGCTCAACATCACTCATTATCAGAGAAATGCAAATCAAAACCACTATGAGGTACCATTTCACACCAGTCAGAATGGCTGCAATCCAAAATTCTACAAGCAATAAATGCTGGAGAGGGTGTGGAGAAAAGGGAACCCTCTTACACTGTTGGTGGGAATGCAAACTAGTACAGCCACTATGGAGAACAGTGTGGAGATTCCTTAAAAAACTGGAAATAGAACTGCCTTATGATCCAGCAATCCCACTGCTGGGCATACACACTGAGGAAACCAGAATTGAAAGAGACACATGTACCCCAATGTTCATCGCAGCACTGTTTATAATAGCCAGGACATGGAAGCAACCTAGATGCCCATCAGCAGATGAATGGATAAGAAAGCTGTGGTACATATACACAATGGAGTATTACTCAGCCATTAAAAAGAATACATTTGATCAGTTCTAATGAGGTGGATGATACTGGAGCCTATTATACAGAGTGAAGTAAGCCAGAAAGAAAAACACCAATACAGTATACTAACGCATATATATGGAATTTAGAAAGATGGTAACAATAGCCCTGTGTACGAGACAGCAAAAGAGACACTGATGTATAGATCAGTCTTATGGACTCTGCGGGAGAGGGAAAGGGTGGGGAGATTTGGGAGAATGGCATTGAAACATATAAAATATCATGTATGAAACGAGTTGCCAGTCCAGGTTCGATGCACGATACTGGATGCTTGGGGCTGGTGCACTGGGACGACCCAGGGGGAGGGTGTGGGGAGGGGGGAGGGAGGGGGGTTCAGGATGGGGGACTCGGGTGTACCTGTTGCGGATTCATTTAGATGTTTGGCAGAGCTAATACAATATTGTAAAGTTTAAAAATAAAATAAAATTTAAAAAAAAGAGTCAACACAGAGCAGCAGAAAATGATGGCATTAATAAATTTTAAAATAAAACTTGACTGCACATTTGATGATAAAAAAAAAATAGCACCCTGTATTAGGCCATATAAAAATCAGTTCTAGGTGGGATAATCTAAATGGAAAACATAAAGCCACCAGAAGATAATCTAGGAGAATATGTTGATGACCTCAGGGTGGTATAGGTCTTCTTAAATAGGATATTAAATATCCATGAAAAAAACTGATAAATTGAACTGTACATCAAGAGATACCATTAAGAGAGTGCAAATACAAGCTACAGAAAGGAAGGAGATATTTGCGACATACACATTTAACCACGGGCTCGTATCTAGACATGTACAAATCAGTAAGAAAAGCACAGAAAAGCAAGCCGCAAAATGGGAAAAAGGCATGAACTGTTTATCCCTTTAAAAAGCATATCAACATTTCAATAAACATAGAAATGAAGCTAACCTCACGAATAATCAGGAGAGATACAAATGAAAATCACAATGAGTTGTCACTTACACCCCCACCAGAATGGCTAAAATTAAAATGACTGACAATCACAAGTGTTCGAGAGAATTTGGAGCACTGAGAATCGTCACATACTGATGGTGGGAGTGTAAATTGGTGCCGCCACTTTGGAAGCTACTTGGCAGGATCGATTAAAACTGAACGTTCTCCTACCACTCCCCGTGTACATCCAACAAAAATGCGTGCACATGTGCAGCAAGAGACATATACAAGAATATTTACAGACTCATTATTCAAAGTGTAAGCAGCTCAACTGTCCCCCAACAGTAAGACCACAGATGGATGAATTGTAACATATTCATTCAATAGAATCCTATAGAGAAATGGAAACAAGTCAACTACACCCATATACAACAATATGGACAAATGCTAGATGTGTGATATTGAGCAAAGGAAATCAGATACACATAAAATCATGCTGGATTATTTCCTATATATACATTTCAAAAAGCAGGCAAAATTAAGCAACACTTAGGAATGCATGTTAGATTGTAAATTTATGAAGAAAAACAAAGATATCATGATAAGAGTCACATAGAAAATTCTCTTTGGTGGGACAGTGTACATGGCTAAAAAGGGTACATGGAAGTTCCTCGTGGGTCTGGAAACATTTTATTTCTTGACCTGGGTGGTGGTTGTTTGGGTGTTAACTTTGTGATAGTTATACAATTTTGCTGTATGAATTTGCTCTGAGTATGTGTGTTAGATTTTACAATTTATGAAAGTTAAAAATGGGAGAGAGACAAGAAACCTAGATTTTCAAATGGAATTCCTGGATTGAAAATATTACCAACTAATTTTGAAAACTTTAGACATCTGTGTGGGCCATACCCATTTTATCTATGAGCTGCCATTGTGTAACTCCTTAAGGTAACTTGTGTTTGTTTGGCAGTTCTGGGAAGGGAGCTTGGTTCTTTTCTGGTGTTTAAGAGTCTGAGGAAGTTAGGGGCCACCACTTGAGTTTACATGTAGAGGACCAGAATTATTGAGGGCAGGAAGAGAAGGGGACGACAGAGGATGAGATGGTTGGATGGCATCACCGACTCAATGGACATGAGTCTGGGTAAACTCCGGGAGTTGGTGATGGACAGGGAGGTCTGGCATGCTGCAGTCCATGGGGTCACAAAGAGTCAGACACAACTGAGTGACTGAACTGAACTGAACAAGTCAAACTTATTTCTCTCAGCTTTTTCCCTTTTTTCTCTCTCCTCTCTGTCAGTGGCAGCAGAGCACTGAAGAAAGTTCCAGGGAGACATTTTACAAATTTGTTTCTGATATGTCCATGAATGATAGTGTAGTAGGGTTAGTCGCTCAGTCATGTCTGACTCTTTGCAGCCCCATGGACTGTAGCCCACCAGGCTCCTCTGTCCATGGGGATTCTCCAGGCAAGAATACTGAAATGGGTTGTCATTCCCTTTTCCTGGGGATCTTCCCAACCCAGTGATTGAATCAGGGTCTCCTGAATTACGGGTAGATTCTTTACCATCTGAGCCACCAGGGAAGCCCATGCATGATAGCAACCTCACAAATGAAATAGCACTCATTCTGAAGCTTCTGAGGCTTACTGGAGATTATAAGACAGAGGAGAAAAAAAATATAGTAATAGCATTACCATTATGGAGCGCTTAATATACGTCCAGCCCTGTACAAGATTCTTGACATATATCATTTAGTGATCATACCATTTAAATATTCCTGTGCTATGGGAATTATTGGATCTGTCTTACAGATGAGAAAGTTGAGGCTCAAGAACTCAGCATGCCAATGGTAAATGGCACAGACAGGATTCTTGCTTAGGGTGGTTTATTACTAACCATTACGTCATCCTTGTGAGGCCATCAGTCCTCATGTGAGAAATATAGACATATTTGCAATTCCACATGAAAATGGGCTCCAGCTGCTAAAGCCCTCACTACCTTGAGCGCTCAATAAATATGGGTAATTGTTACAATCTGTTCATCCTCCCTGTTTCCCTGAGACCCTTGGAACAAGCTCAGTGTGGTTGAACAAAGCCCAGACCAGCTCCCCAGCTTGAACACAAAGCACATAGAAAGAAAAGGCATCTAGCAGTCATAGAGTTTACACGTAGCGGACCAGAATTATACTAAAGTAGCAGTCATAGCAGGCAGTACACCCTTACTGTAGGACCAAGGACAATACAGGCTAAGTAATGAGTGTTCAAGCATAGCACAGGGGGGAAAAAAAGAAGGTAGAGTCTGTTTGTAAGACATATATTAAGCTAATCTTAAAAATGCATTCCAATATATGGTGTGTGCAGACAAATACTATTTGATTTCACATATATAAGGTACCTAGAACAGTCAAATTCATAGTTAGAAAGTACACTGGGAGATGCTGGGGCCCAGGGAGGGGGTTTGGGAGGAAGGGGGATGAGGACTCAGTGTTTAATGTGGACAGAGTTTCAGTTTAGGAAAGTGAAAAATTCAGGAGCTGGATGATGGTGTTATACAACAATGTGAATGTACTTAGTGCCACTTGGTACAGCTAAATATGGTAAAATATTTTATTTTATATTATGTGACTTTTACCACAATAAAACAGCATTAAAGAAAAGAAATTTAGAAAATTAAAACACGTTAGTCTCGAAAAATACCAATAGAGATGGTCTGGTCCATTTTCTCCATCCTAGACTATGGGAATTGAGGCCCAGGGTGATATGGGACCTGGGGTAATAGTGAGAAGATGTTCACTTCACACATGATGACTAGTTAGCAATGGTACTTGGGCAAGTCACTTCATCTCTTTGGACTTCGCTATCTTTCAAATGGGAGTGTTAGAATAAAGGTTTTTTTTTTTTTAAAGGAATTTAAGGTTTTCTTTCTGACAAATCTTAACCGCAATTCCAGTACGAGGCAGGGTATGGTTAGGTAGTGAGGAGAAGAGGTCAAGTTTCCCTCCTTGGAGCTGTCTTGGAGGTAGCTCCTGGACCAATACTCTGGACCAGTACCGGCACACAGTAGGTTCACAATGAATATTTGAAGAGTGAAGTGTGAGTTTTCTGTGTTTCTGGAGAGAATAGTTTATAACAATCTAGGGCAGGGCATTTTAAGTTCCCTTCCAACTCAGAAACTCCCGTCATCTAAGGGACCTGCTTAAGATCATCCTGAGAGCAAGGTCTGGGCAGAGCTGGGTAGCAAACTGGCTCTCCCATCCGGCACTCCAGGGTCCCAGGACTCAGTCTCTGGCCTCTTGGCCCATGGGCTAGTTCACTTCTGAGCTCTTCGGTTCCACCTCTGGCTCTCCAGAGTTGTGTGGAGAGGCGTTCTCTGCTCTTCCTCTCCTGTTTCTTTTAAACTCTGATTTGATTTTCACCTTTGCCTTGGACATGCACTCTGACAACAGGAAACACACCCACACATGAGAGTAAGTTGAAAGTTAATTCCAAGCCCTTCATGTCCAGGTGAAAGGTCAGGAACCAAGACACCTTCATCTTAGCAGTGGGATTATGAAATAGCAGGGCTGGAGGATAGCTACAAGTCATCTCCAGTGTGGTATCATGGTGCAGAGTGTGAACATCAGGATACTTTTCTGAAAATAAAAAGTTAAAAAAAAAAGTGTGGACAGGCTTGGTTCAAATCTTAACTCTACCACTCATTGGCTAGAGGAACTTCTGCAAGACACCAGATTCTTTGGGTTTCAGGTTTGGTTTTATTTTATTTTTTTTGTATAATGGGGATAACAGCATCCCTTACCTTCTGGAGACATAATGGGGAAAGTATATAAAATATTAACGTAGAGCCTGGCAGCCAGGATGTGCTCAGTCAGTGGGAGCTATAATCATTCTGACCACAGCTGCTGAATGAATTCTCTTGACGGTATCCCTGCCAAATTATCCTCTGCTTGAAAATTTCCAGGAATGGAGAACTCACTACCTCAAGGGGAATCAGCTCACCCTGAAGCATCTGATCAGCTCAGACTTCTGCCTTCCTCTTGAGACAAGAAGTCCCTGGAGGCCGAGATGAGACCATTCCGGTGGGATCCCAGAGTGCAATGCCACTCTGACAGTCGAGCCTAGAGTTAAACTTGAGATGAACAAAAGGCTTCACCTCCCATGTCTGTTGGGTTGGCAGTGTCTGTGCAAAGCTCACCTAAACCCAAATTACTGACCTGCCAGACAGAGGGAAACTCTGAAATAAGTTTTTAGCAGCAGGGTTCCTAAGTGGTGGACATCTAGCTGCTTCCTTTATGAGTTTGCCTCCAGCCCCTAGCCTGGCCAGGAACAGACAGGTACTTCTCTTTAGTCTACTCAGAATGTTTCCTTTTCAGTCTGAAATCGGAGACTATCATTTCCTATACTTGTCAGCCCCTTGAGTACAGTGGCCTGAGATCCCTGTGAACCCCTATGGTGGAAAATCTGGTGGATACATGACATTTCTTTTCTCAAGAAATTCAGAATTAGAGAGAATCTCTCTTTTCCTAGTATTTGGAAACCTAGTCCTTACACCAGAGAAGGCAATGGCACCCCACTCCAGTACTCTTGCCTGGAAAATCCCATGGACGGAGGAGCCTGGTAGGCTGCAGTCCATGAGGTCGCTAAGAGTCGGACACGACTGAACGACTTCACTTTCACTTTTCACTTTCATGCATTGGAGAAGGAAATGGCAACCCACTCCAGGACGGGACAGCCTGGTGGGCTGCCGTCTATGGGGTCGCACAGAGTCGGACATGATTGAAGCGACGCAGCAGCAGCAGCAGCAGTCCTTACAATCTCCATACTTCTATCCTCAATTAGTAGGAGATAACACACACTACAGACCACCTGTGACCAACTCTGTTGGTCATCAAGGCACTCAGTGCTCTGCCTACTTCATCTAACCAACGTTATCACCCTGCAGACTCTTGAGTCAAGCTAGTAGCTTTCTTCATTTTACCCTGTGACACTAATGCCTAAGGACCTTTACCCATGCTCTCTCAGGCATAGCATCTCCTCTTTTCCTGCCTTTTACTTACTTCAAAGCCCCACTTTCTCTGGACCTACCATCTATGATCTTGCCCTTCCCAACAACCCAGAATCCATCCCTATAATATAGATGCAGTCACTTTAGTTTTCTGAATTGGTGGCAAGTTCACTGGCAGGCTTGACCACTCTGAAATAATTTCATAAGTACTGTCCATGAGTAGTATTTTTATGAGTATTATGGTCATTTAGGTTAAGTATTATGACTTATACTTCTTTCATATTTTCTTAAGTGCCTAGCCTAATAGATGCTTAGTAAATTTCTTTGGATAAAAGGAATCTATTTGAAATGATAAACAGTATTAAGCTAGAACTAGCAGTGGACCTCAAGTCAGCCACAAAGAAAGGAAATTATATAAAATCAGCAGTCCCACTCTGGTCAACTCAATTAAAGCTAAGCTACTTAATGCCAGTTACCATGGTTTGACTTTAATTCCATTAAATTAAATGGACAGGCAACTTTGTGTGATTTTCAGTTGACCACTGAACTCAGGAGTACAATAAATATTAATACTTAATGAATGAAAGGATGGAGGGATTCCCGAGATGGAAATATAATTTCACATGTGGTTAAGGAAGGCTGATAAATACAATAGATTATCAAAATCAGTTCTTGAGGCTGCCCTCTGATCTCAGTTATTCCCTCTGCTCTGTAGCAGGACATTCAAGGCTCTTCATATTTTCTTCTTCTTTCTTTTTTTTTTTCAATTGACATGTAGTTAAATTTACAATGTTGTGTTAGTTTAAATTATACAGCAAAGTGCTACATCTGAAACCAACACAACATTGTAAATCAACTATACTCCAATATAAAATAAAAATTAAATTACCGAAGTATACAGCAAAGTGATTTAGCTACACATATATATGTGTGTGTACATATATTCTTTTTCAGATTCTTTTCCATTATAGATTATTATAAGATATTGAGCATAGTTTCATGTGCTTTACAGTAGGTCCTTGTTGTTTACCTATTTTATATATACTAGTATGTACATGTTAATCCCAAACTCCTAATTTATCTCCCTTCTTCACTGTTCCCCTTGGAAGCCATAAGGTTGTTTTTTGTGAGTCTATTTCTGTTTTGTAAATAAGTTCATTTACTTTGTTTTTTTTTTTTTTTTTAGATTCCACATGTAAGTGGTATCATATGATATTTGTCTTTCTCTGACTTACTTCAGTTAATATAATTTCTATCCATGTTGCTGCAAATGGCATTATTTCATTCTTTTTATGGCTGAATAATATTCCATTGTATACATATACCACATCTTTTTTATCTCTTCATCTGTTCATGGACATTTAGGTTGCTTCTATGTCTTGGGTATTTTAAGTAGTGTTGCTATTAACACTGGGGTGCTTGTATGGTTTCAAATTAGAGTTTCCTCTGGATATATGCCAGGAGTGGGATTGCTAGATCATATGATAGCTCCATTTTTAGTTTTTAAAGGAACCTCCAAACTGTTCTGCATAGTGATCACAGCAGTTTATATTCCCAGCAAGAATACAGGAGGGTTCCCTTTTCGTCATACCCTCTCTAGCATGTATTATTGATAGACTTTTTAATGATGGCCATTCTGAATGATGTGAAGTGGCACCTCATTGCAGTTCTGATTTGCATTTCTCCAAAAATTAGTGATATTCAGCATCTTTTCATGTGAAACTCTCCCTATTCTAAGCACAGATGCTCTGCCAGTTTTCTCTCTCATATTTTCTCTGTTTGCCCTGTGTTCCAGAAAATGGACTATTTGGTGTTTTCAAAATGTAGTTTTAATCCCCTTCTATTATCTTTGCTTATATATATATATATATTTTTTTTTTCCTCTAAGATAGACTAAAACCGATCCACAATCTAAGCTCCAGCAACCTCATCTCTGAAAGTATTCTAATCAAAGGAAAAGTTTATGATCTCCCTGTTTTTGAATTTTTTCTAGCAGATAATTTGACTGTACTTCTTTGACAAGACTTTGTGTATTTGGGCTCATATATATAATTTGTGACTGATTATTTGCATGCCATTCTCAAGAGCTCCTCCTGGACTGCAGTCTGAGGGCTGCTGCTGCTGCTGCTAAGTCACTTCAGTCGTGTCTGACTCTGTGCGACCCCATAGACGGCAGCCCACCAGGCTCCCCCATCCCTGGGATTCTCCAGGCAAGAACACTGGGGTGGGCTTCCATTCCCTTCTCCAATGCATGAAAGTGAAAAGTGGAAGTGAAGTCGCTCAGTCATGTCCAACTCTTAGCGACCCCATGGACTGCAGCCTACCAGGCTCCTCCGTCCGCGGGATTTTCCAGGCAAGAGTACTGGAGTGGGGTGCCATTGCCTTCTGAGGGCAGAGGTGGTCTTTTATCTATCTTGATGTTTCCTGTGGCACTTAGAAATAGCCAAGTTTGCTCAACAGTGGCTAATAATAGTGCTAACATTCTAAGAGCACTTCTGGGTGCTAGGAATCATGCCTTATCTCAGTGAATGCTCACCATGACCCTCTGATGCAATGATGCAAGCACTTTGTTTTTTTTTGGCCACACTGTACAGCTTGTAGGGTTTTAGGTTCCCCAACCAGGGATTGAATCCAGGTCCATGGCAGTGAAAGCGTGCTGATTCCTAATCATTGGACCACCAGGGAAGTCCGTGAAGCAAGAACTCTCATTGTTGCCTTTTTCAGATGAGGAAAGTAAGAGATACCCTTAAGTATCTTGTCTGAAATACCTGTGAAATAGAGGCAGCAGAGTACAACCTTGCAGTCTGACTACAGAGCCTGAGTTCTTGAAAAGGACTTGGTGACCCTTCCATGGGCAACAGTCCTAGAGAGAAGAACAGACTCTCAGAAATAGCAAAAGGGGGTGTAGGAACCACAGCATAGACCTCTAGAGATCCTGACTCTTAAAAGTGTCATTAACCGATTCATATTCAAGTGGCCCCCTAAGCGTTGAAACAGACAAAGGAAAAGAGGGAAAGCAAGTTCTAAGGACCAGATTTCTATTGACCAAAGTGCCCCTTCAAAACAGAGCATAAGGCTCTGCTGAGCTGAAATTTTCAAAACCATCTCTCTCCCACAGAGTGAACCCTTCAAAGGATTCCCTTTAGGGTGAAGCATTCCAGCTGATGTTTGCTTGCTCTCTCTGCTCTGTTCCTAGCAGACAGCCAAATGTGCAGGGTGCCCGGGGAGGCTGGGGAGCTGGGGAGGCTGGGGAGCCGGGCGAGCTTGGACTGCTTTGTGTGTCAGGTGAGGAGAGACCTGTCTCTCCCACTCGCCTGGTCCACTGGCCTGTACGACAGCCGAGCTGCATCAGGGCTGGGCTTCCACGGATAGGAGCAGGTTTGGAAGCCACATGTGTTTTTCCATTGAACTGCTTGTCAATGTTTGGCAAAGAACAGTGATGCAAGTGCTCTTAACCCACTCTGCTCTTTGGGGCTATTGCAGCAAATATCACTTGACGAGGGAGAGCAAGGACTGAGGGAATTCATAAGCCATTAGCTGAGATTTCAGGGTCTCTCTTTCTCTCTCTCCCTCCCGCCCTCTCTCCACTCCAGCTTTCCTGGTGTCACAACAGGACCTACTCGGGTGGTGAACAGAGAGCACTGGATTTGGAGTTGGGAACCCTGGCTTTTAGATCTGCATCTTCAATTTGCATCTTATATGACCTGCTGCACATCAAGGATCTCCATTTCCCCATCCTCAAAATTGAGCTATAGGTGACAACTGTTGTATCTGCCTCTTTAACTGGAGCCACTGTGGTGATCACTGAACCATCATGTCAAGGGGTCTTGTCAGTTCCAGACCACAATGAAATAAACAAAGGGTCATGGTTTCTGGGATTTTGTAATGCACATGCAGATACAAAAACAAATACAAAACAACAGGCTGTAGGATATACTTCTAAATGGAAAGTGTGTTTTAAAATGTTTTCCATTTTACAATTTTGGGACCTGTTAAATAGAATAGATGGAAACTTGTTAAACTCTGTAGGCTTAAAAGACTCTCTCCTCTCTCCCTTTTGCTCTCTTTGAATCATTTCGAGTCTCTTCTGGGATGCCATGATGAATCTATCCAAATTGATTACCCAGGCCACTGAGATTTGTTGCTTTTAAACTGTGAAAGTGACACAATTGGTACTTTGTAAAGTGCTGACCTGTTTTCTTATTATTCTGTATTGTTTACTTTCTTTATAAGGTTACAGGTCCCTGAGGGAGGCCTTACGCATCTATCATGGAATATGACACTGGCATTTTGGAAATGATTCAGTGCATCTTTAATAAGTTTGCCACTCAAATATTTCATGTTCAAATCCCGTGTGCCTCTTACTTTGTGTGTAGCACTTTGTTACGTGATATGGAGCTCAAGAACTCTAAGAAATAGAATTATATTATCTAAATCATATCTTACTTTTAAATAGGAGTTTACAACTCAAAAGCATTTCTCAATGTGAGCCACAAAATCAATAAAGTAGTATTGGATTATAACCCAAAGTATAATATTAACATATGAATTCACATCTATGTAAATAAATAATGAAATTGGTAAATAAATGGGTGAGAATAGACAGTCTCCCAGGCAGAATCCCAGGACTTCCCTGGTGGCT
The DNA here is from genome assembly GCF_029407905.1 of Bubalus kerabau. Lineage (NCBI taxonomy): Eukaryota > Metazoa > Chordata > Mammalia > Artiodactyla > Bovidae > Bubalus > Bubalus kerabau. Next base: position 233,798,281 of record NC_073624.1, on the reverse strand, counting down.
CAGACAGTAAAGCGTCTGTCTACAATGTGGGAGACCTGGGTTCAATCCCTGGGTCAGGAAGATCCCCTGGAGAAGGAAATGGCAATCCACTCCAGTACTATTGCCTGGAAAATCCCATGGACAGAGGAGCCTGGTAGGCTACAGTCCATGGGGTCGCAAAGAGTTGGACACGACTGAGCGACTTCACTTTCACTTTCTGCCTTTAAAGACAATGGGGCCTCATTCTCTACTCCTTAAATGTAGACTGGGCATAGTGACTTCTTTCCAAAGAGTTAGCCAAACAAATATTTAGTTTATTAGTTAGTAATAATACATCACTGCTGGTTCTTTAATTTTGACAAATGACCATCCTTGTGTAAGATTTTAATTATAGGGAGAAAACTGGGTGTGGGGTATACCAGAACTCTCTGAACTACAATTAGTCCTCTGTATTTGTGGAGGCAGAAGTCTCAAATTTGGAGGGCCAACTGCATTATGCCATTTTATATAAGTGACTTGAGCATCTGTGGATTTCGGTATTTGAGGGATATCCCATCATAGCTACCAGGGGGCAGCTGTATCTTAGAGACCTTTCTATAAATATAAAACTATGATAAAAAAGTTCATTAGAAATGTAGTTTCACAACTGTGTGCTTGTCTAATGCATGTTATATTGAATATACATGCTTGTCTTTGCTGTCTCCCCCAAAACCCACAAAAATCATAGCAAAGGAATGAAACAGGCGGGAACCCACAGAACAAAGCGACACTGAGAAAAGGCAAGAGGAGGCAAAGGAAGTAAAACATTTGTAGGATGTAAAGTGGATACATGGAAGGTAACTGATAAAAGCAAGGTGAGTAAAGCTGAAGCCTACCTGTGGGCAGAGAAAGTGGGTGGATGATAATAAGAGAGTAATAGAAGCTAATAATACCACAGGTCACCAGAAAGGGGTAGCAATTTGAAGTACTAGAGACTCAAAGCGCTGAGGTACAACAGGATGAAACTGATAGAAAGCTGCAGAACCCCTCTCCCAGCTCATGCAGCCAAGCATGCAGCCTTCTTTTCAGCCGAGCAGCAGACTGGAGGCTGCAGTGAAGGTGAAGTGAGGGGATTCTAGACTGGGTCACTGGGTATACCTGGTGTGGGGGATCCCCATCTATTGGCCATCTTCCTCCTCTCATGCAGACCATCCTATTGACTTTTTGGCACTTATAAAAATAGATAGTTGTGTGTGTGTGTGCTCAGTCGTGTTCGTCTCTTTGCGGTCCCATGGACTGTAGCCTGTCAGGCTTGTCTGTCCATGGAATTTTTCAGGCAAGAATCCTGGAATGAGTTGCTATTTCCTACTTCAGGGGATCTTCCTGACCCAGGGATCAAACCCACATCTCCTGTATTGGTAGATTCTTTACCACTAGCACACTTGCCTTAAGAAGAAAGGCAAGAGTCTCTAAGTATGGGAGGACAGCAACTAAAATGAACAAACAGAAAAATGTAAATCACAGGAAACAAGCACATTTCAGGGACCAAAAGAATGTTTCAAAAAAAGATACTCTTATTTGAGAGATGAGAAGCATGAATAGGATGCTATTATAAAGGTATAATAACGAAATAAGAAAGAACTCTGGAAATTCAGTGCAATAGATAAATAGATTAGCTAATAAAAATGCTGAAATGTAAAGTTGAAGGTACCACCCAGAAAATAGCTTAAGTCGTGTCCGACTCTTGTGACCCCATGGACTGTAGCCTGCCAGGCTCCTCTGTCCATGGGATTCTCCAGGTAATAATACTGGAGTGGGTTGCCATTTCCTTCTCCAGGGGATCTTCCTGACCCAGGAATCAAACCTGAGTCTTCTACATTGCAGACACATTCTTTACCAACTGAGCTGCAAGGGAAGCACCTAGAAAATAGCTTAAAGTCTGATAAATAGAGTCTTAGAAGTTCAACATACAACTAGTAGGAAATGAAAGTGAAGGAGAGGAGAAAAAATGGGGAGAGGGACACTGCTAAATAAATTATAGAAGAAGATCTCCTAAAAGTGAAGGATCTGAATTCTCAAATTGAAAAATCTCACAGAATGCCTAGCCTCAAATATGACCCATGAATGAAAAACACTTTAAACCACAGTCACAATTCAAGGGACAAAGAGGTGGTCATTACAGCTTCTGCAGGGAGAGAAAGGAAGGAGATCACATGAACGGAGGAGTGCTCAGAATGGGCTTGCCTTTCATCAGCTCCAGTGGAAAAGAGAGGTTAATGGAGCTATATCTGCAAAGTTGGAATGAAATATCTGTAAACTTTTGAATGAAAATTATTTCCAAGCTTGCATTAATCCCCAATCAATGGAGTTTGAGGTGGAGTAAAAGCCTTCTCAGATATGCAAGACCTAGAAATTTCTCTCACTCTTTCTTAAGGAGGTACCAGAGGATACAATCCACTGGCATGGGAGAGTCGATGAAAATCTGAGGAAGGATGACATAGGGAGACCAGGAGAGCCAAAGTTAGAGAATGAGAGAGCCAGCCCCAGAAGACAGCTCTCCTGCTGGGCCCACCAGGTCCAGCCAGGCCAGGCTGGAGCAGGAAGGACCAGGGATGCGGTGGGGGTCTTCAGGAGAACAGTGAAAACTGAGAGATCTAGGAGAGAGGAAGCAATGAAACTGAGAGATCTCATATGTGCGCATATAGCTAAGAGGAGTTCTGCAGTTTGTTCTGCAAGTTTGGGTCTGAGTCAATGATAAAGTACATAGAAAACAAATCAACAAAACAAACAAACAATGGTATAAACAAAGCAGGAAAACCAAAGTTTCAGAGTACACTATTTAGCTCCACTGTGAAGGTATTTGCCAAGTCTCTTCAGTCGTGTCTGACTCTGTGTAACCCCATAGACGGCAGCCCACCAAGCTCCCCCATCCCTGGGATTCTCCAGGCAAGAACACTGGAGTGGGTTGCCATTTCCTTCTCCAATGCATGAAAGTGAAAAGTGAAAGTGAAGTCGCTTAGTCGTGTTTGACTCTTAGCGACCACATGGACTGCAGCCTACCAGGCTCCTCCATCCATGGGATTTTCCAGGCAACAGTACTGGAGTGGGGTGCCATTGCCTTCTCCATGAAGGTATTTATGTAGTTACAAATTTGTATAGTTATGTAAATATTAATGTCACAAAAAATATGATGTTGTGAAAATGGGAGTCATGTGACTGGGGGTGAATGGGTCAAAGATGTGTGAGCTCAATCCTCATGTCTCATGTGTCATAGTAGAAATCCAATAAGCATTGGAGAAGGAAATGGCAACCCACTCCAGTGTTCTTGCCTGGAGAATCCCAGGGACGGGGGAGCCTGGTGGGCTGCCGTCTATGGGGTCCCACAGAGTCGGATGTGACTGAAGCGACTTAGCAGCAGCAGCAGCAGCAGAATAAGAAATCAGGAAAAGGCAGTATAAAGGATAGGAAGGTGAAATATCAGAAGAAATAGCAAAAAAATTTAGAATGATTCTCCCGATCTGGAATCTGGGATAGGAATGGATGAGGGAATGGAATGCTGAATTTTGTTCAATTACTTAGAATGCAATTTGGTTTTATAAGCTGTAATGCATTACTTAGGGGGAAAATGGAATTTAAACATATTCTGATCCTACTCAGCAATGACTGGAGGAGTGAGTAATCTTCTCTCTGCATTTTTTGGAAGAGGAGACACAGGATGTGAAAGGTCAAGTGACCTGCTCAGAATCACAAAAAACAGATGATGCCACAGCCAGGACCAGACTTGGGGCTCCTGATTCGCAGTCTGGGGCTCTGTCCACTCTAGATGGAAAAGAAGCAATAAAATTAATTTATGCTGTCAGGTGTGTGGGCAGCGATTCAGTGGAATCTAGAATGATCTGCAAGTTTCAGGGACGCTCTTTGACCTTTACTACATTTTGTGAGTTCTGAAAAATAGCAGAGTACGTGAAGTACACAGCCTCTTGCAATGAAAGAGCCATTTCCTAAAATCATCTTTCGTCAGCCCTTTAAGTCTTTTTCTCATACTCCTCTCCAGCTCCTCCTTGAAGTCACGTGCTTCAGCAATAGAACTTTCACTCTGGGTAAGCAGAGTTCCAAAGAATAGCAAGGAGAGATAAGAAAGCCTCCCTCAGCGATCAGTGCAAAGAAATAGAGGAAAACAATAGAATGGGAAAGACTAGAGATCTCTTCAAGAAAATTAGAGATACCAAGGGAACATTTCATTCAAAGATGGGCTCAATAAAAGACAGAAATGGTATGGACCTAACAGAAGCAGAAGATATTAAGAAGAAGTGGCAAGAATACACAGAAGAACTGTACAAAAAAGATCTTCACGACCCAGATAATCACGAAGCTGTGATCACTCACATTCACCTAGAGCCGGACATCCTGGAATGTGAAGTCAGGTGGGCCTTAGGAAGCCTCACTATGGACAAAGCTAGTGGAAGTGATGGAATTCCAGTTGAGCTATTTCAAATCCTAAAAGATGATGCTGTGGAAGTGCTGCATTCAATATGTCAGCAAATTTGGAAAACTCAGCAGTGGCCACAGGACTGGAAAAGGTCAGTTTTCATTCCAATCCCAAAGAAAAGCAATGCCAAAGAATGCTCAAACTACTACACAATTGCACTCCTCACACGCTAGGAAAGTAATGCTCAAAATTGTCTAAGCCCGGCTTCAGCAATACATGAACCGTGAACTTCCAGATGTTCAAGCTGGATTTAGAAAAGGCAGAGGAACCAGAGATCAAATCGCCAACATCTGATGGATCATTGAAAAAGCAAGAGAGTTTTTAAAAAAACATGTATTTCTTCTTTATTGACTATGCCAAAGCCTTTGACTGTGTGGATCATAATAAACTGTGGAAAATTCTGAAAGAGATGAGAATACCAGACCACCTGACCTGCCTCTTGAGAAACCTGTATGCAGGTCAGGAAGCAACAGTGATAACTGAACATGGAATAACAGACTGGTTCCAAATAGGAAAAGGAGTACATCAAGGCTGTATATTGTCACCCTGCTTATTTACCTTATATGCAGAGTACATCATGAGAAAAGCTGGGCTGGAAGAAGCACAAGCTGGAATCAAGATTGCCAGGAGAAATATCAATAACCTCAGATATGCAGATGATACCACCCTTATGGCAGAAAGTGAAGAAGAACTAAAGAGCCTCTTGATGAAAGTGAAAGAGGAGAGTGAAAAAGTTGGCTTAAAGCTCAATATTTAGAAAACAAAGATCATGGCATCTGGTCCCATCACTTCATGGCAAATAGATGGGGAAACAGTGGAAATAGTGGCTGACTTTGTTTTTCTGGGCTCCAAAATCACTGCGGATGGTGATTGCAGCCATAAAATTTAAAGACGCTTACTCCTTGGAAGAAAAGTTATGACCAACCTAGACAGCATATTTTTTTAAAGCAGAGACATTACTTTGCCAACAAAGGTCCGTCTAGTCAAGGCTATAGTGTTTCCAGTAGTCATGTATGGATGTGAGAGTTGGACTATAGAGAAAGCTGAGTGCAGAAGAACTGATGCTTTTGAACTGTGGTATTGGAGAAGACTCTTGAGAGTCCCTTGGACTGCAAGGAGATCCAACTAGTCCATTCTAAAGGAGATCAGTCCTGGGTGTTCATTGGAGGGACTGATGTTGAAGCTGAAACTCCAATACTTTGGCCATCTGATGCAGAGAGCTGACTCATTTGAAAAGATCCTGATGCTGGGAAAGATTGAGGGCAGGAGGATGAGATGGTTGGATGGCATCACCGACACAATGGACATGGGTTTGGGTGGACTCCGTGAGTTGGTGATGGACAGGTAGGCCTGGCATGCTGCAGTTCATGGGGTTGCAAAGAATCGGACATGACTGAGTGATCGAACTGAACTGAACTGAACTGAATAAAGATATACAGCCCTAGATATTTTTTCCTTCTTAAACTAGTCATTTGCTTTCCTTTCCCTCACTGTCCAGGAGAGAGCCTCTTTCTTTTTCTGCCTGGTGCAGTTAAAGCGCGTTTTCCTAAGATAGTCTCTGTCTTGTGAGATGCATCCTGGTTTGGGCTTTCACTTTCATGTTGCGAACACAAGAGATTGTTCTACTTTCTTAGTTTGTACTTAATAATCTGCCCTACTTTCTGCCCTGTGTGGGACACTTATCACAGGTACTTGCCTGTATGCAGTCCTGAGTTCTTTCAAGGCTTTCCTTGTTTCCTCAAGCAATAATATACTTCTCAGACTCATTCAGCTCTCTCAGAGATCATCATTTATTCCTTTTCTTATTCATTTCAGTGCATTTCTACTGAATACCTTTTTTTTAGTGCTAGACATTAAACTGGAATGTAGGAATTTAGCAGTACGCAAAACTGATACCACCTCTGTCCCTCTGGGGCTCTCAGTTGGTAGATAAATCATACCTGAGATACATACTTATTATATTAATAATTGAAATTAATAATAATAATAATGTGATATAGGGTTGTGCATGGAATTTAGTTACCATGAGACCCTGTGAATAAGGATCTAACCAACCTGGAATGGAGGGTGTTGGTCAGGGCTGTTGTGTGATACTCAGTGGGACACCTCGAATATTCTCCATAGTATTGAGTGGCAAGTTAGTGCCTAATAAACGTTGGCCATTTCTTGGATGGATATCCTTGGAATGGTTTTGAAAAACTCAAAGTTGTCTACAAAGTAAACCTGTTACCATGCCCTAAGGAAAGTCAATAAAAAGTCAGGAAAAAAAATCCTGATATAAAATGAGGCTTAAACTGGATTTGGGGGAAATTATTGGAAGGATTCTGCTTAGACCAGGAAGATCTAGCTGACTTCCCTACTTACCCTTTTGCCTTCTTCCAATACAGTCTAAAAAGCAATTTCAAATTTCTGCTCAGCAGCTCCTGAATAACTAGGACTGGGTCAGGATGTAGCTAAATCTTTTGACACCACGGACAACAGCTATAAAATAGCAACCCACGTTTGCAGTGCTTGCAATTAACACAATACTCTGTCAAAGGTACAATGCTTAGACCTTTTCACACTCGTACAAATTTCTTCTCAACTTTGAAAGGGTAAGAAAAAAACAAACAAAAAAAGGGTGTCCTTCTAACAAGTACTGTACACACCCTAAATGAGAACAAACGTTTATAAACACAGGAAGCTGAAAATAAAGTTTAGAAATTAGCAAACATAGGTTTACTGCCTATACAGTCTCTTAGCATAGAGGACAGCTTTCAAGAGGTGAAATAAGGATGCCCTTGTTTGAAAAAGACTTTCTGGAAAATATGGGTGCAAAGTGAATTTCTTTAAAATTAGTACTATTTCTACAGAATTTTTGATTGGGAAATTAGAAAAGCAGCCTAGTAGGGAGGGGATCTCCAAAATACTGAGGAAGGGAGACATGCATACACACAAAGACATGAATATACCCCCACACATATATAAACACATGAACATACCCCACACATGACACATGCAAACATACATGCAAACACATGAACATACAAAACACACACACACAAACACATGAACATACCCCCACACATATATAAACACATGAACATACCACAGAGAGACACATGCACACATACATACAAATACACAGACATACAAAACATACATACACACAAACACATGAAATACCCCCACATACATATATAAACACATGAACATAGCCCACACACATAATATATAAACACATAAACATATCACAGACACAAGACACATGCACACATACATACAAATACACAGACATACAAAACATACATACAAACACATGAAATACCCCCACATACATATATAAACACATGAACATACCCCACACACATCATATATAAACACATGAACATACCACAGACACAAGACACATGCACACATACATACAAATACACAGACATACAGAACACACATACACAAACACATGAATATGCCACACACAGTACAAAAACACACGAATGCATGTGCACGCACACTCACATAAGACTTGGTGAAGGTTGGGTGTTCTAGGGGTTCCTCAGAAACATTATCAGGACTTTTGAGTGTCATTCTCCATCTTGAATTCTCCACTTCATCCAACCTTGAACACCTCTTTAGAACTTCAGTATTTTTCTCTTACCTGAAAACCTGTGGTTTCCATACTTGGAGTTCTCCACACTTTTGACCCTCGCCTTTATGTTTTGCAGACTTGGTATACTAAAGCTTGGCCTCTATGTAGCTCTCTCATGAAGTCTTTGACTATCACCTACTCATGCAGTTTTCTCAAACGTATGTAATTTATGGGCCCATTTGAAAGGAAACTGTCCCAGACTTAAAATGTTGACAAATTATTTTTGTTATAACCGACCTGATGGACATGAGTTTGAGCAAGCTCTGGGATATGATGATGGACAGGGAAGGCCTGGTGTGCTGTGGTCCATTGGATCACAAAGAGTCAGACTGAGCGACTGAACTGAGCTGAACTAAAAAGGTACAAACATTAGAGGAGGAGCCAAGATGGCGGAGGAGTAGGACGGGGAGAACACTTTCTCCCCCACAAATTCATCAAAAGAGCATTTAAACATCCAGTAAATTCCACAAAACAACTTCCGAATGCTGGCAGAGGACATCAGGCACCCAGAAAAGCAGCCCAACTCTTCGAAAGGAGGTAGGAAAAAATATAAAAGACAAAAAAAGAGACAAAAGAGGGAGGGACGGAGTTCCGTCCGGGGAAGGGAGTCTTAAAAAGAGAGAAGTTTCCAAACACCAGGAAACCCTCTCACTGCCGAATCTGTGCCGAGCTTTGGAAGCACAGAGGGCAACATAAAAGGGAGGGGAAAAAAAAAAAATAAACAATTAAAAATCGCGGATTGTGAGCCCTACGGGAACTCCCCCAGCGGAGAAGCAGCGCAGACGCCTGCACACGGCATTAGCAAGCGGGGGCTGGGCAGGGAAGTGCGGCACGGGCTGTGTCCCTTAGAGTAAGAATCGGGCCGAATGTCCTGAGCGCTATCTGAGCGAAATAATTTGGGCTAGCAAACCAGACTGTGGGATATCTACCACGCGAAAAGCCAGCCCTAACCTAAGACACCGCCAGGCCCGCGCACAGAACAAAGGACTGAACAGGGATAGCCGGCTGCAGACCTCCCCCTCCGGTGACAGGCAACCAGAGCCGGAAGGGGGCAATCGCAGCCCCAGAGAGACACTATCTATAAAACTGTAAGCAGGCTTCTTTGCTAACTAAAACTTCTTGGGGGTCTGGACGGTCAACATCTGCCTGAGAAGGTGCGCCGGTTTTACACCCAGATAACCGAGTGGCGGGGAGGCGATAAGTCGCAGCATTGGCGCCGGCCAAGCACCTCATCGCCTGAGCTGCTCGACCTGGGAAGAACACAAAACGCAGGCCCAACCGAGTCTGCGCCTCTGAGGACTACCCGAGTGCCTGAACCTGAGCGGCTTGGACCTGGGAGCTCAGTCCAGGGCCGGCCTCTGATTGTTCCCGGCAGAACAACCTAGAGCCCAAGCAGTGTGGGCAGGGAGGTTACACGCGCCGTGAGCGGGGGCAGACCCAGTGTGGCCGAGGCACTTCGAGCGCACGCCAGTGTTATCTGTTTGCAGCATCCCTCCCTCCCTCCCCACAGCGCGGCTGAACAAGTGAGCCTAAATTAAAAAAAAAAAAAAAAAAATAGGGTCCTCCACCGTCCCCTTTGTGTCAGGGCGGGAACCAGACACTGAAGAGACCAGCAAACAGAAGAAGCTCTAACAGAGGGAAACGCCTTGGAAGCTACAGGCCATAGATTAAAACCCTGTGGTTACTACGGATTACATAGGAAGGGGCCTATAGATCTTGAGAAATATAAGTCGGACTAAGGAACTGCCAAAAATGAACTGAACCCACAATACTCACAACAAAACCAGAGAAAGACCTAGATATATTTTTACTATTTTTACGATCAATCTTTCTTTCTTTCTTTTTTTTTTTAATTAAAAAAAATTTTTTTAAGTCCTCTATTGTCCTTTAATTTTCACTTTTATAACTATTACTTTGCAAAAAAAAAAAAAAGACCCTATTTTTTTTTTTTTTTTTCTTCTTCAGCAAACTTCATATATATATTTTATAATTTTTTGACCGTGGTTTTTTTTTTTTTTTTTTTTTTCTTTTTTCTTTTTCTTCTTTTCTTTAACATTGCATTTTTGAAATTCCAAACTCTACTCTAGATTTTTAATTTTAGCCTTTTGATATATGTTATCAATTTTGTACCTATAGTTTTTTTCATAATTGCTGTGACTTTTTTTTTTTCCTCTGTTTCTTTCTCTTCTTCTTTTATATAACATCGTATATCTGCAATTCCAAACTCTACTCAAGATTTTTAATTTATGCTTTTTGGTATTTGATATCAATTTTGTACCTGTATTTTCTTTATAATTTTTGCGACATTGTTTTTGTTGGTTTGTTTGTTTTCTCTCTTTATTTTTCTTCTTCTTCTTCTTTTTTTTTTTTTTTTTTTTTTTTTTTAACGTTGTATTTTTGAAATTCCAAACTCTACTCTGGATTTTTAATTTTTGCTGTTTGGTATTAGTTATCAATTTTGTACCTGTAGTTTCTTTATTACTTTCACGACCTTGTTTGTTTTTCTTTGTTCGTTTTTTCTCTCTTTCTTTTCCTTCTCCTTTTCATTAACATCGCATTTTTGAAATTCCAAACTCTACTCTAATTTCTAATTTTTGTTTTTATGTATTTGTTACCAATTTTGTACCTTTAAGAACCCAATCTTCAGGACCCATTTTTCACTAGTGTACGAGATTACTGGCTTGACTGCTCTCTCTCCCTTTGGACTCTCCATTTTCTCCACCAGGTCACCTGTATCTCCTCCCTAACCCCTCTCTACTCTACCCAACTCTGTGAATTTCTGTGTGTTCCAGACGGTGGAGAACACTTAAGGAACTGATTACTGGCTGGATCTGTCTCCCGCCTTTTCATTTCCCCCTTTTATCCTTCTGGCCACCTCTGTCTCCTGCCTCCTTCTTCTCTTCCCTGTATAACTCCGTGAACATCTCTGAGTGGTCCAGTTGTGGAGTGCACATAAGGAAGTGACTACTGGCTAGCCCACTCTCTCCACTATTGATTCCACCTCATCTCATTTGGGTCACCTCTAACTCCCTCCTCCCTCTTCTCTTCTCCATGTAACACTGTGAACCTCTCTGAGTGACCCTCACAGTAGAGAAACTTTTCATCTTTAACGTAGATGTTTTATCAGTGGTGCTGGATAGAAGGAGAAGTTTTGAAACTACTGTAAAATTAAGACCGATAACTGGAAGTAGGAGGCTTAAGTCCAATCCCTGACTCCAGGGAACTCCTGACTCCAAGGAACATTAATTGACAGGAGCTCATCAAACGCCTCCATACCGACACTGAAACCAAGCACCACACAAGGGTCAACAAGTTCCAGGGAAAGACATAACAAGCAAATTCTCCAGCAACAAAGGAACACAGCCCTGAGCTTCAAGATACAGGCTGCCCAAAGTCACCCCAAAACCATAGACATCTCATAACTCATTACTGGACATTTCATTACACTCCAGAGAGAAGAAATACAGCTCCATCCACCAGAACATCGACACAAGCTTCCCTAACCAGGAAACCTTGACAAGCCACCTGTACAAACCCACACACAGCGAGGAAACGCCACAATAAAGAGAACTCCACAAACTGCCAGAATACAGAAAGGACACCCCAAACTCAGCAATTTAAACAAGATGAAGAGACAGAGGAATAGCCAGCAGATAAAGGAACAGGATAAATGCCCACCAAACCAAACCAAAGAGGAAGAGATAGGGAATCTACCTGATAAAGAATTCCGAATAATGATAGTGAAATTGATCCAAAATCTTGAAATTAAAATGGAATCACAGATAAATAGCCTGGAGGCAAGGATTGAGAAGATGCAAGAAAGGTTTAACAAGGACTTAGAAGAAATAAAAAAGAGTCAATATATAATGAATAATGCAATAAGTGAAATTAAAAACACTCTGGAGGCAACAAATAGTAGAATAACAGAGGCAGAAGATAGGATTAGTGAATTAGAAGATAGAATGGTAGAAATAAATGAATCAGAGAGGATAAAAGAAAAACGAATTAAAAGAAATGAGGACAATCTCAGAGACCTCCAGGACAATATTAAACGCTACACCATTCGAATCATAGGGGTCCCAGAAGAAGAAGACAAAAAGAAAGACCATGAGAAAATACTTGAGGAGATAATAGTTGAAAACTTCCCTAAAATGGGGAAGGAAATAATCACCCAAGTCCAAGAAACCCAGAGAGTCCCAAATAGGATAAACCCAAGGCGAAACACCCCAAGACACATAGTAATCAAATTAACAAAGATCAAACACAAAGAACAAATATTAAAAGCAGCAAGGGAAAAACAACAAATAACACACAAGGGAATTCCCATAAGGATAACAGCTGATCTTTCAATAGAAACTCTTCAAGCCAGGAGGGAATGGCAAGACATACTTAAAATGATGAAAGAAAATAATCTACAGCCCAGATTATTGTACCCAGCAAGGATCTCATTCAAGTATGAAGGAGAAATCAAAAGCTTTTCAGACAAGCAAAAGCTGAGAGAATTCTGCACCACCAAACCAGCTCTCCAACAAATACTAAAGGATATTCTCTAGACAGGAAACACAAAAATTGTGTATAAATTCGAACCCAAAACAATAAAGTAAATGGCAACGGGGTCATACTTATCAGTAATTACCTTAAACGTAAATGGGTTGAATGCCCCAACCAAAAGACAAAGACTGGCTGAATGGATACAAAAACAAGACCCCTGCATATGTTGTCTACAAGAGACCCACCTCAAAACAGGGGACACATACAGACTGAAAGTGAAGGGCTGGAAAAAGATTTTCCATGCGAATAGGGACCAAAAGAAAGCAGGAGTAGCAATACTCATATCAGATAAAATAGACTTTAAAACAAAGACTGTGAAAAGAGACAAAGATGGTCACTACATAATGATCAAAGGATCAATCCAAGAAGAAGATATAACAATTATAAATATATATGCACCCAACACGGGAGCACCGCAGTATGTAAGACAAATGCTAACAAGTATGAAAGAAGAAATTAACAATAACACAATAATAGTGGGAGACTTTAATACCCCACTCACACCTATGGATAGATCAACTAAACAGAAAATTAACAAGGAAACACAAACTTTAAACGATACAATAGACCAGTTAGACCTAATTGATATCTATAGGACATTTCATCCCAAAACAATGAATTTCACCTTCTTCTCAAGCGCACATGGAACCTTCTCCAGGATAGATCACATCCTGGGCCATAAAGCTAGCCTTGGTAAATTCAAAAAAATAGAAATCATTCCAAGCATCTTTTCTGACCACAATGCAGTAAGATTAGATCTCAATTACAGGAGAAAAACTATTAAAAAATCCAACATATGGAGGCTGAACAACACGCTGCTGAATAACCAACAAATCACAGAAGAAATCAAAAAAGAAATCAAAATTTGCATAGAAACGAATGAAAATGAAAACACAACAACCCAAAACCTGTGGGACACGGTAAAAGCAGTCCTAAGGGGAAAGTTCATAGCAATACAGGCACACCTCAAGAAACAAGAAAAAAGTCAAATAAATAACCTAACTCTACACCTAAAGCAACTAGAAAAGGAAGAAATGAAGAACCCCAGGGTTAGCAGAAGGAAAGAAATCTTAAAAATTAGAGCAGAAATAAATGCAAAAGAAACAAAAGAGACCATAGCAAAAATCAACAAAACCAAAAGCTGGTTCTTTGAAAGGATAAATAAAATTGACAAACCATTAGCCAGACTCATCAAGAAACAAAGGGAGAAAAATCAAATCAATAAAATTAGAAATGAAAATGGAGAGATCACAACAGACAACACAGAAATACAAAGGATCATAAGAGACTACTATCAACAATTATATGCCAATAAAATGGACAACGTGGAAGAAATGGACAAATTCTTAGAAAAGTACAACTTTCCAAAACTCGATCAGGAAGAAATAGAAAATCTTAACAGACCCATCACAAGCACGGAAATTGAAACTGTAATCAAAAATCTTCCAGCAAACAAAAGCCCAGGTCCAGACGGCTTCACAGCTGAATTCTACCAAAAATTTAGAGAAGAGCTAACACCTATCCTGCTCAAACTCTTCCAGAAAATTGCAGAGGATGGTAAACTTCCAAACTCATTCTATGAGGCCACCATCACCCTAATACCAAAACCTGACAAAGATCCCACAAAAAAAGAAAACTACAGGCCAATATCACTGATGAACATAGATGCAAAAATCCTTAACAAAATTCTAGCAATCAGAATCCAACAACACATTAAAAAGATCATACACCATGACCAAGTGGGCTTTATCCCAGGGATGCAAGGATTCTTCAATATCCGCAAATCAATCAATGTAATACACCACATTAACAAATTGAAAAATAAAAACCATATGATTATCTCAATAGATGCAGAGAAAGCCTTTGACAAAATTCAACATCCATTTATGATCAAAACTCTCCAGAAAGCAGGAATAGAAGGAACCTACCTCAACATAATCAAAGCTATATATGACAAACCCACAGCAAACATTATCCTCAATGGTGAAAAATTGAAAGCATTTCCTCTAAAGTCAGGAACAAGACAAGGGTGCCCACTTTCACCATTACTATTCAACATAGTTTTGGAAGTTTTGGCCACAGCAATCAGAGCAGAAAAAGAAATAAAAGGAATCCAAATTGGAAAAGAAGAAGTAAAGCTCTCACTGTTTGCAGATGACATGATCCTCTACATAGAAAACCCTAAAGACTCCACCAGAAAATTACTAGAACTAATCAATGACTATAGTAAAGTTGCAGGATATAAAATCAACACACAGAAATCCCTTGCATTCCTATACACTAATAATGAGAAAACAGAAAGAGAAATGAAGGAAACAATTCCATTCACCATTGCAACGGAAAGAATAAAATACTTAGGAATATATCTACCTAAAGAATCTAAAGACCTATATATAGAAAACTATAAAACACTGGTGAAAGAAATCAAAGAGGACACTAACAGATGGAGAAATATACCATGTTCATGGATTGGAAGAATCAATGTAGTGAAAATGAGTATACTACCCAAAGCAATCTATAGATTCAATGCAATCCCTATCAAGCTACCAACAGCATTCTTCACAGAGCTAGAACAAATAATTTCACAATTTGTATGGAAAAACAAAAAACCTCGAATAGCCAAAGCGATCTTGAGAAAGAAGAATGGAACTGGAGGAATCAACCTACCTGACTTCAGGCTCTACTACAAAGCCACAGTTATCAAGACAGTATGGTACTGGCACAAAGACAGAAATATAGATCAATGGAACAAAATAGAAAGCCCAGAGATAAATCCACGCACATATGGACACCTTATCTTCGACAAAGGAGGCAAGAATATACAATGGATTAAAGACAATCTCTTTAACAAGTGGTGCTGGGAACTCTGGTCAACCACTTGTAAAAGAATGAAACTAGAACACTTTCTAACACCATACACAAAAATAAACTCAAAATGGATTAAAGATCTAAACGTAAGACCAGAAACTATAAAACTCCTAGAGGAGAACATAGGCAAAACACTCTCTGACATACATCACAGCAGGATCCTCTATGACCCACCTCCCAGAATATTGGAAATAAAAGCAAAAATAAACAAATGGGACCTAATTAACCTTAAAAGCTTCTGCACATCAAAGGAAACTATTAGCAAGGTGAAAAGACAGCCTTCAGAATGGGAGAAGATAATAGCAAATGAAGCAACTGACAAACAACTAATCTCGAGAATATACAAGCAACTCCTACAGCTCAACTCCAGAAAAATAAATGACCCAATCAAAAAATGGGCCAAAGAACTAAATAGACATTTCTCCAAAGAAGACATAAAGATGGCTAACAAACACATGAAAAGATGCTCAACATCACTCATTATCAGAGAAATGCAAATCAAAACCACTATGAGGTACCATTTCACACCAGTCAGAATGGCTGCGATCCAAAAGTCTACAAGTAATAAATGCTGGAGAGGGTGTGGAGAAAAGGGAACCCTCTTACACTGTTGGTGGGAATGCAAACTAGTGCAGCCACTATGGAGAACAGTGTGGAGATTCCTTAAAAAACTGGAAATAGACATGCCTTATGACCCAGCAATCCCACTGCTGGGCATACACACTGAGAAAACCAGAAGGGAAAGAGACACGAGTACCCCAATGTTCATCGCAGCACTGTTTATAATAGCCAGGACATGGAAGCAACCTAGATGTCCATCAGCAGATGAATGGATAAGAAAGCTGTGGTACATATACACAATGGAGTATTATTCAGCCATTAAAAAGAATACATTTGAATCAGTTCTAATGAGGTGGATGAAACTGGAGCCTATTATACAGAGTGAAGTAAGCCAGAAAGAAAAACACCAATACAGTATACTAACGCATATATATGGAATTTAGAAAGATGGTAACAATAACCCTGTGTACGAGACAGCAAAAGAGACACTGATGTATAGAACAGTCTTATGGACTCTGTGGGAGAGGGAGAGGGTGGGAAGATTTGGGAGAATGGCATTGAAACATGTAAATATCATGTATGAAATGAGTTGCCAGTCCAGGTTCGATGCACGATACTGGATGCTTGGGGCTGGTGCACTGGGACGACCCAGAGGGATGGAATGGGGAGGGAGGAGGGAGGAGGGTTCAGGATGGGGAACACATGTATACCTGTGGCGGATTCATTTTGATATTTGGCAAATCTAATACAGTTATGTAAAGTTTAAAAATAAAATAAAATTAAAAAAAAAAAAAAAATTTAAAAGCCATACAAGTAAGGTCTGTGGAAAAAAAAAAAAAAAAAAAAAAAAAGGTACAAACATTAAAACAGGGAGCAACTCCCTGCTTATTGCTTCTGTAGAAGTATAGAACAGAAGAAAATATACAAATGAGACACAAATGATTTGACCAATGTGTTTTGGATTACCAACATGGGTTTAATGTGACAAACTATGCCGTTTGCTGATTCCAAAACATGTTGATGACACCAATGTGACCCTATGTTATTACATAGATGTTGTGAGTTCAGCATGTCTAAAGTTCTGTGTACTGTGTGAAGATTTGGTGCTCTCACCAGTATTTTCCCTCTTTTTCCACATTTTTCTTGTTGTTCAGTTGCTCAGTCATGTCTAACTCTTTGTGACCCCATGGACTGCAGCACGTCAGGCTTCTCTGTCCTTCATCATATCCCGGAGCTTGCTCAAACTCATGTCCATCAAGTCAGTGATGCCTTCCAACCATCTCATGCTCTGTCATCCCCTTCTCTTCCTGCTGTCAATCTTTCCCAGCATCAGGGTCTTTTCCAATGAGTTGACTGTTTGCATCAGGTGGCCAAAGTATTGAAGCTTCAGCTTCAGCATCAGTCCTTCCGATAAATATTCAGGGTTGATTTTCTCTAGGATTGATTGGCTTGATCTCCTTGCTGTCCAAGGAGATCTTCTCTGGCACCACAGTTTGAAGGCTTCAATTCTTTGGTGCTCAGCCTTCTTTTATGGTCCAACTCTCACATTCATACATGACCAGTGGAAAAACCTAGCTTTGACTGTATGGACCTTTGTCAGCAAAATAATGTCTGCTTTTTAATACTCTACCTAGACTTGTCATGGCTTTTCTTCCAAAGAGCCAGTGTCTTTTAATTTCATGGCTGCAGTCACCATCTGCAGTGATTTTGGAGCCCAAGAAAATAAAGTCTCTCAGTTTCTATTGTTTCCTCATCTATTTGCCATGAAGTGATGGGACCAGATGCTATGATCTTCAGTTTTTGAATGTTGAGTTTTAAGCCAACTTTTTCACTCTCCTCTTTCACCTTCATCAAGATGTTCTTTAGTTCCTCTTCGCTTTCTGCCATTAGGATGGTGTCATCTGCATATCTGAGGTTATTGATATATCTTCCAACAGTCTTGATTCTGGCTTGTGCTTTATCCAGCTTGGCATTTTGCATGATGTACTCTGCATATAAGTTAAATAAGCAGCGTGACAATATACAGCCTTGACATATTCCTTTCCCAATTTTAAACCAGTCTGTTGTCCCATGTCCGATTCTAACTGTTGCTTCTTGACTTGCATACAGATTTCTCAGGAGGCAGGTCAGGTGGTTTGGTATTCCCAGCATTTTCCCACACAGTACATCATTATGTCAGCTAGCCTTCACCCTGCATTATGTTACTGTGCATTATTTCTGTGCCTTTGTGATATTAAATACAGATAACAGCAAGGACTCTGAATGTGTGGCAGTATTTACTTATGAAGCGAACATTCTAAGATACACTCCTTATTTTTTTATGATGATCGAAATAAAACACCAAATTAAACAAATAGATATACATTCGAGTTTCAGCAAGCTCCAGGAGTTGGTGATGGACAAGGAAGCCTGATGTGCTGTAGTCCATGGGGTCGCAAAGAGTTGGACACGAATGAGCAACTAAATTGATGATACATTCAAGTATTCAAGTCCCTGATAAAAGGTTTGTGGGTGGTTGATGTCAGCCTGAGAAGCGGATAACATACTCTTTATAATTATATTTATGTCTAATACTGTAGAGCAGCTATGGGAACTATTTTATTTAGATTTTAAAGGCAAAATTCTCCAAAATATTCTGAATTAAAATGAAAAGAATTCATCAGGGGCTTTGAAAAGTACAAACTAATTCATATTTGAAGAGGTGTATGAAGTCCTTTGAGTACCTTCCACTCAAGTGATTTGAAATTAAGGCACTTCACAAAATGCATGTTTTCCCTTCTTTTCTTCCTGAAGAGATTATACATAATGTTTTAAATTTCTATACCATCTTTCCAAGACAGTACAAGTACTTCGTAAACTTCATCTTAATGATGTTAACATGCTTACAAGACTAAATAGACAGTATGTAACATGGTCCCTGGCTTATTAATAAATGAGCAAGCTCAAAGAGAGGGATAGAATTCTATTTTCTGTGCACTTCAATTAACTTCTCTTCTTCCCCCCACTTATAGCACTATAAAAATGGACAGTTTCTTCTTTCACTCTTTTATTCCATTATTCGTTCACCCCAGGAAGCTCTATTAAGAGCCACGTGGGTTGGGAAGATCCCCTGGGAGAAGGAAATGGCAACCCACTCTAGTATTCTTGCCTGGAGAATCCCACGGACAGAGGAGCCTGGCGGGCTACAGTCCACGGGGTCACAAAGAGTCAGACACGACTGAGCGACTTCACTTTCACTTTCACTTTTTTTCTATGTATTGTACTAGGTGTGATGAGAGTAGTAAGACCAGTACAGGGCATGGTACCTGACCTTGAAAAGCTAGTAATAAGAGAGAATAAAAAGAAGACACTCATACAGAAGCTGAAAAATGAATAAAAGATAATAATTTAATGCAAAGAAAAATATCAAAAAACTTTTTTTATTAATTTAGATAAAGTATCCTCCCTATAAGGCTGGTGGTAGAGGGAGGGTTGGGAGAGAGATGGTGGCGATTTGGGAGACAGGTATTGATCTGGTGATGCATTTTGGATAGATACATTTGGATAGATGCAGAAGAAGCTGTTATTGGCAAGAAAAATAGTGCATCACTGGCTAGGAGACATTAGAGAAGAATGGGCAATGGTGAGTAGACCACAGAGTCTAATAGGTTATTATTAAATCAGTACTTTCTGTATTATGGATTATGCACAAGGCTTTATATACTTATCTGATCTAATCTTTTATTTTGATCCGATTTAAAGATGCAAAGAGGCAGACTCAGCAAGATTAAATAATCTGTCCTGGGTCACAGAGGTAGAAAGTGGAAGAAATGAGATTCACACTGGCTATTTGACTATTGAGCCCCTGCTCTCAAAATTTATACCATATGATTTCCCCACAGTGAGAGATGACAGCTAAAAGCTTAGTTGGTGCTGAATTATAGACATTCTGGATGCCAGTGGATTCAGGCTTCACACTGTAGGGAGTAGAAAGCAATGGGTAATTTTTGAAATAGGACAGTAACAGGAAAGGCAACAACAGTGCTTTAGAAAAAGGAATTTGGCAGTGGGCACATAGGGTGAGCCAGAAGGGGAGACACAGGGAAGAACAAAAATTAATTCCTTCAGGTGTCTAGACATGGAGGTTACTCTGGCCTGCCAGTGTCCTTGCAGAGCCTCTCCATGCCTGCCCAACCTTATCACTCTCCACCCTCCACCTTTGTTCTCTGTCACCATCCAAACCAGTCTGCTTTCACTGTGCTGGTCAGAGTTATACTCCCTGACACCAAAGAGCATTTGTACATGTTGTTCTGATTGGCAGAAATGATTTTTCCTCCTTTTAATTCCTTAACGTATTCTTCTCCTCATCCTTCAGATTTTGGTTTAAATGTTACTTCCCTTGAGAAGTCTTGCCTGGTATTTCTGTTTATGTCAAATGCCCTGTCAGAGACCCTTCCAGCATTATGCACGCTCTCCTTTGTAACATACATCCCAGGTGAAATGATCCATTTATCCTTGTGATTATTCACTGAACTACTGTTTGCCTCCTCTAGAATATCTGCTCCTTTAGGGCAGGAGTCATGTCTGTTTTGGCTCATCACTGTATTCCCTGGGCCTGTTGCACTGCCTGTCACAGGGCAGGCACTCAACATTTGTGGAATGAGTGAGTGAATGGCTGGGTAAATGAATACTGGTCAGGATGAGAGCAGTGGGAACAAAGAGAAAGGTATGATGAAAGTGTTGACAAAAGGCTCCAAGGTAGATGTGGGGTTGGGGAGGGGAGAAGCAGAGGCAGGGAATGCTAAGGTTTAGACAGTTTTCCCTAATAGCTGTGTGGTGCTCAGACCTGGCCACTGAACAAATCGAACAGCCTGCAGTAGTATACTTGGTACTCATAACATCTGTGGTCACTAGCCACCTGAAATTCTGAAGCAAGAAGGAAAGAATCAGAAACAGAAATGGGCAAGCCATTTAGCCTAGAGCTAAACACACCCTTCATCAGAGAATCTCATAGGAGAGCAGCTGTGGGGAGAAATTAAGTCCCTGTGGGGACCTGTGCCCCGGGGTAGATTATCAGATGTCCTGGGCTATTGAAATATCCAGTTGATCCTCAAGCCATGTCACTGACACTGCTGCAATTTCCTTTACATTTGAGTGAAGCCTGATTCCTCTTCCTGATCCAGGGAGATTTTGTAACATTAATTGTCCCAGGTGGGGACCAACTAGGCATGGTGAAAAAGCACTGACATCCTCCAAGGCCTTGACCAGCTAGTACCTTTGTCACATGGCCTCACCTGACCATCGGGACACCCTCACTCTTCCCCAGAAGCATTAGATCTGCTCTAAACGACTAGCTCCTGTAGGGTATGTTCTGCATACTTCTGTCACGTCACATTATTTCTTTATGTTCAAATATCTTTTTTTTTCCCATTAGATTGTAAGCTCTCTGAGAGTAAGGACATCATCAGCATCATATAGCTTAGGGTTTAGAGCAGGGACTCTGGAGATATTGATAATATATCTGGGTTCAAATCTGGCTCTTCATGTATTGACTGTAAACTTGGACAAGGGACTGCATCTGTCTCTGCATTTTGATGTCTTTGATAAATAAGGGTAATGAAGAAAGTGAAAGTGAAGTCGCTCAGTTGCGTCTGACTTTTTGCGACCCCATGGACTGTAGCCTACCAGGCTCCTCAGTCCATGGAATTTTCCAGGCAAGAGTACTGGAGTGGGTTGCCATTTCTTTCTCCAGGGGATCTTCCCGACCCAGGGATGGAACCCAGGTCTCCTGCATTGCAGGCAGACACTTTACCATCTGAACCACCAAGAAGAGTAATAGCTGAACCTAATTAACAGAGTGACTATAAGGATTCTCATTCATTCAACCGTTCATAATCAATTCCAGTTATTGATTCAGTGGGCATCATATACCTGACTCTGTTTTAGATGCTAGAAATACAGCTGGAAAGAAAATGGAAAAGGTTTCTCCTCTTTCCAAGCTTATATTGCCTGGGAAGGAGAAAGAATTTCAAGTAGATAAACAGAGTAATTTCAGACAGTAAGACGTGTGCCAAGGCTGGCTCACACTGGCTCACAGAAGTGAATTCTGTGTATCTCTTCCCAATTTCACTTTGGACAGTGTGGATAATTAGCAAATGCTACAAGTTAGCATCCCTTATCTCGGCCCCACTAGAACCAGGGGTTAAGCATTTATTAGCACATTGCTGTGTAGAAAGGCACTAAAATAGGTTGACTAAGAGATAGTGACTAAGGGGGTGGGAATGGGTAATTCATTGTCAAGGAATCTCTAAAAAAGTGAAGTTTGTCCTCAGGCCTTGAATGAGTATCCAGAAATGATGAAGGGAAGAGTAATCTAGGCTGAGTGGACAGCTGGCTCAAAGACCTAAAGGGGCGATGAGCCTGGTGTATATTCTAGAAATAATAACAGTGAAAGTCACTGAGGCTGGAGCATGAGGAAGGAGAGGGAGAATAAAGTGAAGTGAGGTCAGAGCAAGGTCACATAGATCCTTGTAGGCAAAGCATCTGCATTTATTCCAAGTGCAATTGGAAACTGTTGGAGGGTTTTAGCAGGAGAGACTATTTAAAGGACTTAGCGTATACCTAACACCGAGGACATGCTCCGTAAATGGAGCATGTTAAGATATATCTTGGCGTCCCTGGGAGCTCACTTGTTGTCTGACAGGTAGAAGGCATCCAGTTAAACTTTGTTGAGTAATAAATAAATGTGTGGTCACAAAAGAAGCCCCTTGCCCTCTCTGAGCCTCAGCTGCCTCATCCAGAAAATGAATTCTTTGTAACAGATGATGTCCCAGGTCCTTCTGTGCCTAAGCTCTCCCACTGTGTTACCATGGATTGCAGACTGGTGTTGCTAACTCAACCTGGCAGAGGTAACTGCAGCTCTAACAGCCAGTAGTCTCAAACAAACCTGCAATACCATTTTGGATTTGTCACCTTCCAGAACATGACATTTCTGCCCTGGGCTTGCGTTGCATGCATGCTTAGTTGCTTCAGCCATATGCAACTTTTTGCGACCCTGTGGCCGATAGCCTGCCCGGCTCCTCTGTCCATGGGATTCTCCAGACAAGAACACTGGAGTGGGTTGCCATGTCCTCCTCTAGGGGTTCTTCTTGACACAGGGCTCGAACCCACATCTCTTAAGTCTCCTGCGTTGGTAGGCAGGTTCTTTACCACTAGTAGTACCTGGGAAGTCCTTTCTGCCTGTACAATTGCATAAAGCATAACAGGCTCCATATTTCTTTTCCCATCTTAAGGAGTGGAGGAGAGGGGAAAGAGAGAGAGAAAATATGCACTCACTAACGAGGCCATAAATATTGATGTCTTCCTCAACTACCCCCCTCCCCCCAAGAGTGCTATCATTTTGGCAACTGGCTGATTAATAATAGATTAAACACTTTATGTTTGATTACTCTGAGATCTGTGAGTTTAAATGCATCTGCTTTGTAAGAACTGGTTTAGATGGGGATCCACAGATCATGCAGGCTTCCAGCATAAAAATACAGTGGGATGGAACACAAATGGGGCATGACAACCAATATTTCCACAGAGTAATATCTCAAATGCTATGTGCAAGGCTCAGGATGTCTTTCCAGATGTTAATTTCTTTTCCCAAGAACCCACCCACATGAGAACCCAAGTGAAAGGACCGTGCTGACATGCACCATATGGTTGTGTTCTGAGTAAGTGACAGAAGAGCAAGGAAGTCTTCCCACATCTCATCTAAATACCATTCAGTAACCACAAGAATTTGGACCAACACAGGCACAGCTGGGAGGAACCCAGGATATGGGTCCATGACTGCTGTGGTGGACCGCCTTGCCCTGAAACCTTCCCCTTCGTGATGAAGACAGGTGATGGGACCAAAGGATCCACTGAGGCCCCCATAGAAAGCATGGGGCAAGTAAAGGAGGCCTTGTGGGCAGACACGGGCAACTGGAAATACCCACTTAAATGCTCATCTTCATAAATCAATGCGGGGACCACCACGTCTGAAGACCAAAAGGCAGTTTGTCTTATTGGGAGAGAGGCTGGGGGAATTGATGATACCTGGCATCCTATTGTGACATTGTCACTGAGTCTCTGTGTGGCTCTGGACTCATCCCTTCCCTGGGCCTGAGTTTCCCATCTGTTCACTGAAGGGATAGATAAGAGCAGTGTTTCTCAATAAGAATCATTGGTGAGGTTTTTTTTTTTTCAAAACAGATTCCAGTATTCTTTTTCATGGGTTGAATTGTGTCTTCTCAAAACATATGTTCACATCCCAACCACCTGAACCTCAGAACGTGACTTTATTTGGAAATAGGGTCATTGCCCATGTAATTAGTTAGATGAGGTCATAGTGGAGTAGGGAAGGCCCTTAGTCATATATGATGGTATCTTTTTGAGAAGAAAAGACACAGATATATGAAGGGAAAACACGGTGTGATGATGGAGACAGAGACTGAGGCTCAGCATCTGTGAGCTGATGAACGGCAAGGATTGATGGCAACTACAGGAAGCTAGGAAGAGAAGAGGAAGGATTCTCATTTACAGTTTTTAGAGGCAGCACGGCCCTACCCACACCTTGATTTCAGACTTCCAGGCTTCAGAATTGTGAGACAATACATTTTTGTTTTTTGAAGCTACCTGTTTGTGGCACTTAGTTCCACCAGCCCTAGGAAATGAATATATCTTGTTTCTAATCTTGCTGAGTAAAAAAGTCAGGGTAGGGACTGGTGGAAGCACATGGTTATAAAAAGCTCCCTAGAAAAATCTGGTGAACATCATGGCTCATAAACATTGAATTACGTGCCTTCCCAACTCTTAAATTCTTTGATTCATGTGGAAGTCTGATTCCAGCTTCTGGCACTCGAGATATGCAGTGGAAACAAAGAACCAAGAAAGAGTTGCTTTTTCCATAACTAGGAAAGAAGGGGAAGCTGCCCTATGTTCTGTGGCAGAACAATGGAGTCATGCCAATAGTGAAAAAAGAGGAAGAGCCTCAAGGTGGTGCTGAGACCATCAATCCATTCTCTTTCTAGGCTCACTTCACATCCCTCCAAACCTAAGCTACTTAAAAGGAAAAGCTGATGAGAGCCACCAGTGAGTCAGGGATCCCTCTGAGCGACTGATAAAAGCCATAAACATTCTTGCCAGAAGTATGCCTACACTTTCACAGAGCTCCAGACACCCTGATCCCCATCTGCTGACTTCCCAGAAATCTATGAATACCCCGCCAAGAATCCCTGGGTGCTATAATTTGACAAAGTCCTAGCCTAGCCCAAAGGTGCTAACCTAAAACCTTCAGAGGGAAAACAGGGCAGTGATGGCCACTCTTTTCTGCTGCCTCCTTCTCAGTCTTTAGGAGGAGGAGCTCTTTAATCTATCATACGTGTATCCATTGCCCATCTACTCTGTGTCATAGCACCTCTGCTCTTACATGCTAAATATTTGAAATATAGTGAGGGATCTCTACTCTCAAGGCACTAATCTTCTAGTACGACCACCCCTAAGTAGATGAGTAACACAGGAAAGTCCGGGAAGTACTGGCTGTAGAGACTTCTGAGACAAACTGGAACCCTGGGATGTGAAGGAGCCAACTGTGGAAAACTGGGGGTAAGAGAAATGCAGGCAGGAAGAACTTTGGGCACATAGCCCCTAAAGTAGGAGAAAGCTCAGTGAGCATGAGGTACAGAGAGGAGGCCAGTGGGGCTCCTGCACAGTGAGGTGGGGGTGCTATTTGAGAGGTGAGGTGAGAGAGGTCAGCAGACGTCAGATCAGGCTCAACTTCCGGGCCATGGAAGGCTTCTGGATTTCATTTTAAGCATGATGAGAAGCCGGGAGTGGGGCACAGGGAGACAGGGGAAGTTTTAAATAGCAGAACAAGGCGATTTGATTTACATTTTAAGAAGAAGGAGTGACTTTCTAAGGTTTTCCGATGTGGACGTTCTAGAAGGAAACAGCCTCCTGTCCTTCCATTATTGCTGTCAACGTGGGCAGAATGTCAGTGTAACTAAACACAGTACTGTACTGCAGTGACAAGCTATGATCTCTCGCAGATGTGCAGTGGGGGAAGGAAAGGAGAGGAGGACGCTGTCTGCATGCCAACGTCAAACTGAGCGGCTGCCCAAGCCCCCGGGCTCCCTGTGAAATGCATAAACTACCTTTGTTATTTCTAAAGAGTAGGCAAAACCTGTCATGAGACATCTCTCCAAACTCACACTCGATCTCAGCTGCGCCCCCTCCACCATTAAGATGTTGACACACGCAACATCAAAGTCAGAGATGCCCTACCAAGCGGCACTGCCAAGGTACCAGCAAGCTGCTCTGAATACAGATAGTGGTAGGAACCTAGTCAGTGGAGGGCAGCTCTTGCCCCCTCCCTTCTCCTCTCCCTGAATCCAGATTTCAGTCTCTAATGAGATATCACAGCCTGAGCTGGCTTCTCTGTGGCTGACCCCCCGGAAACCGGGACCAGACTGTAATGTCAATGAGATGAACACATGCATCTGAGTAGAAGGCTGCAAAATACAAAGTATATTCTCATCCATGATCCTGTTGGACCCTCATGTCTTTTCTAGAAGAGCTGGGTGGGTATTTTTAGCCATTTCACCCACAGAGAAGCTTGGCCCCAGGGCAGGCCAAGACCAGAAGGCTCACACCTGGACATCAGGGTCCCACCCCAAAACTCATGTCCATCCCAGTGAACTTGGCTGCCTCTGAGCTACATCACATTTTAGGCTCAAATTGGACAAGATAATGTGTCTAGCTGCCAAGCTGTATGGAAGGCCAATGCAGCCAGTGCAGGGCTTTAAAGATGCCTCCTAGGAACCAGTCCTCCTGGGTGTGAGGACTGGCTGTGTGAGCTCAGGCCAATTACACAATCCCCCTCTGTTCCATTTAACTCATCTGTAAAATGTGGGAATACAAGTTTCTACTCTGTTCAGTTGTTGTGAGAGATAGGTGAGATAAAGCAGCGTCTTCTGGGAAATGACCAGTTCTGATGTGGTGACATGGATGGCGATGATGATGATGATAGCAGCAAAAACCAGCTTTTAGTGGCACTTACTAAATGCTGGGTCCTTTCCTATTCTTTATATGTGCTTCTCTTATCTGGTTGCATAGTGCCTGTTGTTATGTTGGGTCCTCAATATGCATCTACTTTGTTGACTGATAAACTTTTGGAGATAATGTTCTAGGGCAGATAAAACTCTTGAGTTACTGGAGGTGAAGTTAGGAGTTTGGGAGAAGGAGGTGGTTCCAGGAAAATCATAGAAAATTTGTCTTTTTCCATAGAGGGTGTCCATATCTGAAACTAAGGAAACATCGTGCATTCCATGAGCCAAAATATAGGAGCCTTTGACATTACAAAGGACTCAATGTATAATCACAATGGCCAAATATATCCTATCCAGTTGGAAAGAACTCAAAGATTCACTTTGTCTAAACCCCTGACGATGATGATAGTAACAAATGGTTAGTAATACACGCACACACACACACACACACATGCACACACACAAGTGTGTGTATATAGCCCCTTGCTACTTTTCTCAAAGCAAGAGAGGAGGGCAAGAGAGGCCTAGGGCAAATGCATGTCTGGCCCAAGGTCAGCACCAAGGTCCCAGAGACCTCCTTAGGATCTAAAAGAGAAAACTCTCTTCATGTGACAGTCTCTAGGTCCATCCGCGTCTCTACAAATGGCGCATATAACCAATTCACTTTGCTGTACAGCAGAAACTAACACAACGTTGTAAAGCAATTATATCCCAATGAAAATTTAAAAAATAAAAAACTCTCAGCTTACTGAAGAGCTGTTCCCAGTCCTATCCCCTCTTTGGCCATGCAGCAAACGGCAGACTGCTGGGGTGTCTTTTGTCTTCCCCAGCCGCTGCAGCCCCCAGCTTATATATGGGGTTGACAGGCAGGGTGGCAGGAACTTTAATAGGTACTTGAGCAGGTGGTAGGAAGATTACTTGCCCATGTGTACTCCTGCTCGAGTTCCTGTTTCTCTGTGTGCAGAATGGGGGAAGAGGGCTAGACTGTATGGATCAGAGGTTCTGTAAAGTCTCACAATGCTCTAATTCCTATTTATTTAGGGTCTCAGTTTTCTCTCCTAAGCCTCCCAGGGGAGCTGAGGGGTTTCAACACTGTGCTGGTCCAGAATTTAGACTCTGTGACCTGGTTTCACCTCTTCCATCACTCACATACGACCTTGAGGCAAACCACTTAAGTGCTTCATGGCCCTTTCCCCAATTAGAACACTCCCACTCTGCCTCTGCGCCTGACTGTGAGCTAAATTAAAACAATAGATAGAAAAAAATGCTTTGAGAAAAGAAGCAAAGGGCTATATATACACATGTGTGTATATATATCTATATGCATTACTAATCATTTGTTATTATCATCATTGTCGGTATTCTTCACAAGTCCTTCATAGGGGATTTATGACTGATGGGGACAAGCTCCCACCTGCTGCAGAAGGAGAGGTTAGAAAGTGCCCAGTTCTAAGCATACACTTGCTAACCTGAATCCCAATCCTATCCATCATATTCTCTCTGGATATTTTTATTTCTTAGGGTTAAATAGCAAACTTGAGTCTAGTTGATGTGTCCCAGCTCAAAAATAGAGAATAAGTTGGTGCTGTGGAATAAAGAAACTAAATCTTGACTCTAATAAACAAGTGAACAGAAATATAAAGTGCTTTTTATGGGGATGGGATTTTCAAGGCATTTGTAGCCGATTATCTTATCTGTTCTTGTGAAGAAGTCTGGGCTTTGGGAAAATGATGATGTTGATAAAACCTTACATATGTGTGACATGTTTTATGGCTTATAATGTGTGTTCATATTGTTATTGAACAATTCAAATCAATTCAACATTGATCCAACTCTCCTTGGAGCCATGTATTATGATGAACATTATATATGATTCCTCAACAACCTCTTGGAAAGGCACGGTGATGGGAGTTTTTCGTTTGTTTTTTTACTCCATTTTTAGGGGAATAAAGGAAGTCAGAGATACTGAGTAATTGGGCCGAAGTCAGATTCTTAAAACAGAGATTACATCATGTGCTGCTTCCACTTAGAACTTTTCAGTGGCTTCTCATACACACGAAATAAAACCTGAACTTCTCTCCATGGTCTCTTGCTCTGCCTTGTTTGGTCCCATCTCTGTCTTCCCTATTGCTAGCTGCCTTGCTAAAAATGCTCCAGCTACCTGGTTGCCCCTCAGTTCCTCAAACTTTACCACTAAACTTTTTCCTATCACAGAACCATTGCACAAACTGTTTACTCTGACTTGAATGCGTTTTCCCTCAATTTTTTTTGTAGAGCTAATTTCCGCTCAAATTGCTCCATCCCTTAGCCTCTAAGACAGGCCTTAAATATCATCATCCCATGATTACATGTATAACATTTAGATATGTATTTGCTTAGTGTGTGTGTTTTCTGTGTCTGTCTTACCCCATGAGAACTAAGGTCCATGAAGTCAAGCGCCTAGTTCCTTTTATTCATTTTTGTCTTCCCAGAGATTGGCTGAGCCTGCTACAGAGGAGGAACTCAGTATGCAATAAATGAATGAGTGAATGAATGATGTTTATAAACTTTGGATCTCAAACCCAGGTCTACTGATTTGTAGTCTGCTGGTCCTTCTCTTTATTCCACATGATATCCCTGCAGCCCAGTCATCATTACCCTCAGCTCTGTGCCATAGGTTGGGAACGGCAAGAATTCTCTTTTTCTTATATGAGGGAAACTGCAGATACACTCAGAGAAGGAAATGGCAACCCACTCCAGTATTCTTGCCTGAAGAATCCCATGGGCAGAGGAGCCTGGTGGGCTGCTGTCCGTGGGGTTGCACAGGGTCGGTCACACCTAAAGTGACTTAGCATGCATGCATGCATTGGAGAAGGAAATGGCAACCCACTCCAATATTCTTGCCTGGAGAATCCCAGGGACAAAGGAGTCTGGTGGGCTACCATCTATGGGGTCCCATAGAGTCGGACACGACTGAAGTGACTTAGCAGCAGCAGCAGCAGGTACACTATCATGCATCGTGCTAAAGGGGATAGTCTCTTGCACAAATAGCATTGGTTGTTAAACGCTTTGTTTCACAGTAAATTTACTAGATTTCCTATATCACAGAATTACAGCAGACAGATCTAGTGCCCATCCCCATTTGACAGACTCCAAGGTAGGCCACAGGTAAATGGCTGCAGGGCAGGCCTGCCTTCTGTGCTCTGGGATTTCTGCTGAATCTGGGATTATCATTGAGGAAAATGATAGTTTGGTGGATATTTGGAGAAGCTATCAATTCAGTCCCCTTCCTCTCGCATCTATCCTTCCAACCATCCATCCATCCATCTGGTATTTATTGAGACTATGTATCAGGCAACCCAGGCAACTAGTAGTGACCATCCTAAAGCACAGACAACCTAAAATGCTCTGTGGGCTTACTGTGAGGGATACAGGTAGCAGTATTAATACCATTCCTTACAAACTGTAAAGTCTAGAACACATAGAAGGAGTTATAATTATTAGTAGTACAATTTAGCAACCAGAGAGCAAGGTGGAGAGGGAACATACTATAATTAAAGTCTAAGGTGGCTGCTCGCTTGTGGAACTATTTGGATATAGTCTTTACTTTTTTTGACAATTAATATATTATACAAAAGTTTAATAAAAGGGAAGAAAAGTTTCTATGATGTGACTTGTTTCAGTGAATAGTCCCCATTCTTCCCCAGGGAACCAATTCAGGAAAGTAAAATATAAAACACTGTTGAAAGGAGGTGTCAAGGATTGGAACATTATTTTAAAATGAAAGTACAGAGTCCAAAGTGTTAAGAAACATCCAAGAAAGTGTAGTGGGACATTTGCTCAGGCTACTGCCTCCTTTCTCGTTTGCAAATACAAGGCAGTTGTTGAAGACTCTGCTGCTCCCTAATCTCTCCCAGGAAGCATTTTCTAACTTCCTCAGGATTCTTATAGATTTTCCTCCTCTCTCTAAATTCTTATAATGTATATAAAATAGGTCCTAGAAATTCATACTTCATCCCATACCTCTTGGTTTCTTTTTTTCTTCTCATTTGGTTCAAATTAACTCTGCTCAGCAGATACTGTCCTTATCATCTCTGTCTTAACGATGAGAAGAATGAGGCTCACAGAATTTAAATGAGTATCAAGGTTAGGTGACTAGTGAGTGTTGGCAGGTTGGATTAAAAAGTAGGTCTTCAGACTCCTAGTCTATTTCTCTTGACAGCACAACTCTCTGTATCTGAATCAGGATGTTGGCCTGATTTGAATCAGAAACAGCAGTTGGGTGTCTGGATGAACATATAATTCTTCCCCTAGTGCTAGTGGTTTATATTAAGACCTGCTGTATACAAGTCACCAAAGCTGCACAAATCCAACATTCCTTTGTCTAACTGTGTATCTAAGGTACCTGATGTCCCTCATGCTCAAGGAGAATCCTAAATTTGCTTCTGACATTACTCTGTAATGGCCCAGAAAGCAGAGTATCCTTATGCTTCTTGGGAAGGTGTGCAGTCATTGGATCCAGGTCATGGGAAACTTGGTAATACTGTGTTGGAGTTCAGTTCTCATTCCGAGTTCTAGTCCCAGCTCTGCTGAGATTCCCAGGTGGCTATGGCAAAGCCCTGGAGCCTTTTCAGGACCCTGTTTCTTACTAGTTGCACAACAGATTTTGGAAGCTGTCTAAATGGTCTCCTTTTGCTGATGTTCAATGACTTTTCTCACACTTTTGGGCTTCCCAGACTCTCAAGGGGTCAATTTCCAAATCTGGAGTGCTGGATTGTGGATCTCTTGAATTTTCTACCCTTTGTGCATCCTAAAAATGGTAAACAGCATTACTAAACAGAGAGTGTACAAATTGTGTTTTATTTCTCTACACAAAATCATCTGTTACGTACCAGAAACCAGGCTATAAAGAGTTAAGCGGGTAGGCTACCAATATTTAACGCCTGGTTGAGGCTTTCATGGTCTTTTAGCTTGTACCTGGGGTTGGGGTATGGGCCAGCTCCCCAGGTGGTTTAAGTATATTCTCCTTTTTAAAACAGCTCTCTCTCTCTCTGTCTCTCTTTCATCTCAACTTCCAAGGGAGCTCTGTGCATAGCACTACTGAACTGAGGAAGATAAGGCCCAAGAGACCATCCCAAGATTAAATAGAGTCTCCTTGTGATGTAGAAGCCTGAAAATGCCAGCTCTAAATCAACATGAATTCTCCATTTAATTTGAATCAATGGGTTTTATGAGTCTGTTTCC
Source organism: Bubalus kerabau (assembly GCF_029407905.1). Lineage (NCBI taxonomy): Eukaryota > Metazoa > Chordata > Mammalia > Artiodactyla > Bovidae > Bubalus > Bubalus kerabau. The sequence continues at coordinate 233,765,949 of NC_073624.1, read as the reverse complement.
CTTTCAATTTATCAGTCAGATCTCCTGTCTCTTCCCCCGCTCCCCTTCTCTCAATATCTCCCTCACTCCCCCTTGTTTCAGTGTTACAGTGTTGTGCAGGCAGAAATCTTATACTCTGGCAAGCCTGAAAGGGGCCTTAGGGATTGTCTAGACCAAGCTCTAGGTTCCACTGTAGGGAAACTGAGACCGAATAGTGGGAAGAGATTTGTTCAAGGTCATCGACCTCGAAGAACTAGAACCCTTTTCTCCTCTCATTCCCAACTATATTATATTTCTCCTACATCATTTCTCCTTTGTTTTCCCTCACACAAAGGCTTTTGTTTACTTGAATTGTTTAATCTCTCTTTCTATCATTAGATAATCAGTCACCCCCTTCAGGGATTCCTATCACAACAACCCATAGCAATTTCAATTAGTCAGAGATCAGGTCCCAAGATTCTTACCTTGAAACAATTTCCCTGATTAGCTTTAGGGAGAAACATAAATCTCTGTCCCTCCTTCCCTCCTTCTGTTTCTCATACATACCTGAGATATAGACATCAAGACGGCTTTTATCAGAATTAAAAAGAGGCTTGCCATTCAGCCTATTCTCTTGGAAAAAAGATATTGATTGTTGGGAAAAAAAAAACAAACAAAACCCTTACCTACTTCTTTGGACACCCAAATTCAATTACTGGCCATTGAGCATTTTTTTTCTATAACATAGCCGGATATTTTTCATTTTTATTATTTTTAAGGATAACAATAGAAACACCACAAACTAGAATTGATGTAAGTTGCAGTTTGCCAAGCCTTTAAACAATCTCCTCTCTCCACACCATAGCAGAGGGTAAAGTAGGTGTCACAGTCATGCCCTTCTTGCTGGGGAAATAACTGAGTCTCAGAGACATTCAACAGCTTTCCCAAACGTATCAAGCTATCACAATGTCAGTTCTGAAACTCAAATTGAAGTCTCCTGTTCTGTTCCCAGACCCCAGTTACTATCACCTCTCTGCACATCACTTTTTCTTTCTTCCACTGGATCACCAGGGAAGTCCCACATCACTTTTTCCTGAATGATTTTATTTTAAGACAGCTTGGTATCTGGGGAGAACTCAGGTCCTAGAAGAAGAAGACCTGGGTTTTAGGTCCCTTGCCAGACAGATGAGTTCTTCCGCTGTCCATGGCCGCCCAGCTTGTCTCTTCTTTGCTTCTGTTACGTACTCACGGAAGCTTGGATTGGGACAGAATGTTTGTCTGGCTGACTTCTTGCCTTGGGCTCCAGAGCACTTGGCACATGTCACCATAGTAATAGTAATTCTCATATCATCCTCTCATGTGCATTTCCTGTCTCCCTGGTTACACCTGGAATCCCTTGAGTTATATCAACTGCCTCTGACTCACCTTTAGATATCTGTTGGCTGGGACAAAGTCTGGCACTTAGTACATCTTCATAGTATGTTTACTAAATGAACCAAGATGCCAGTCCAGTACTCTTCAGTTGACATGAGAGATGATTTCCCTACAAATCTCATAGGGAGCTCATGGCAGAACTAGAACCAAATCCCTCATCTCCAGATTTTTCCTGTGTACTTCTATGCATAGGGAGGAAAATGATGATTCTATTGCCACTATTAATGACTGCAGCTACCATACATCAGATGCTGACTGAATGCCTAGCACTGTGTTTGGTGCTTTCCTATTTGATCCTCCCAATAATTCCAGGAGGAGGTTTATGCCCATTTCCCAAGTGACAAAACTGATACATATATATGTATGCTGCTGCTGCTAAGTCGCTTTAGTCGTGTCTGACTCTGTGCGACCCCATGGACTGCAGCCTACCAGGCTTCTCCGTCCATGGGATTCTCCAGGCAAGAACACTGGAGTGGGTTGCCGTTTCCTTCTCCAATGCATGAAAGTGAAAAGTGAAAGCAAAGTCACTCAGTCATGTCCGACTCTTAGCGACCCCATGGACTGTAGCCTACCAGGCTCCTCCATCCATGGGATTTTCCAGGCAACAGTACTGAAGTGGGGTGCCATTGCCTTCTCCCATATATATGTATATATGTATTAATTTAATACATATGTATCAGCTTATCTACATATATATGTATCAGAGAAAACATACATATATATGTTAGAGAAAACTAATTATTAGAGAAATTAATTTCTCTAATTATTATTAGGGAAAAAATATATAAGTATATTGCTTTAGGTCAAAATTAGATTTCTTCTCACCTTGCATATTTCCTCCAGGCAGGCCCCTACCCCCAACATAAAAAACAGAATAAAAGTCAGTACTGGGACAGAGGCCAGAAAGGCTTCTTCCTGTGTGAATTCAACACGGAGATTCCTGGCATCCTCAACAGTAGCTGTCCTGGCCAGGCAGGAAAGCATGAAGGAGGAGATGTGCTCATTAGCTGCTAACTTCAGACCTCTTAGGTCTCCTTTATTTCGGCTGTCACTCAAAGTGGCCTTATTTTTCTCCAGGCCTCTTGTGAGCATCTCCTGCCGGTGCTTATTTGTTTGTCTGAAAGGCCAGGCTCTCTGGGATAGGCTCATTAAGAAGACATCCCCTTTTACGAGGGAGTAGGAGAATGGCGGGGACATGGGGGCTCCTGCAGGCCTCCCTCTTGCCGTGCCAACACGACAACAGTGGGCACTCAGTCTCCAGCCAACTAAAAGCCAAGCCAGGCAACGTGTATTCTGCTGGAGCCCAGCTGTGAGGGAAAATAAACGGCCTCACAGCTCTGGCCGCCCTCTCACCTCTGCCACAGAATCTTCCCCTGACCTTTGCATCCCATGGTGGTCCTGTCTTCTTTGGATCCCATCAGTACCATGAAACCATGCCATCTGAGGCAGACAACCGCAGATGTTTCTAGTTAGGAGGGAACGACCGTAGAGATCATTGAAACTAAGTATGGCAACACCCTGGCATTTGTGCCGGCCACCCCCTGAGTTCCCATCCGTGGCAGACAGCTCTAATCAATTGTGGCACTTTCTTTCCTGCTCAGCTTGAATGGTGCCTCAGAATCCTTCTCAAAAAAGCACTTTGGACAGAAGAGGAAAGTAACTCTCCCATTCAGGATAAAAGGCATGGAAGAGGCTAAAAGAGAAGCCCCTTGCTTGCCAATCCAATGCTCTTTTCCACTGTATCATTTTTGATGACAGCCTCTTATGGGATCATCTCATATGAATATGGGCTTCCCTGGAAGCTCAGCTGGTAAAGAATCTGCCTGCAATTCAGGAGACCACAGTTCAATTCCTGGTTTGGGAAGATCCCCTGGAGAAGGGATAGACTACCCTACTCCAGTATTCTTGGGCTTCCCTGGGGCTCAGCTGGTAAAGAATCCACCTGCAATGTGGGAGACCTGGCTTTGATCCCTGGGTTGGGAAGATGCCCCGGAGAAGGGAATGGCTACCTATTCCAGTATTCTGACCTGGAGAATTCCATGGACTGTATAGTTCATGGAGTCGCAAAGAGTCGGACACTACTGAGCGACTTTCACTTTTGCTTTCATATGAATGTGCTTCCCAGGTGGCACTAGTGGTAAAGAACCCACCTGCCAATGCATGAGATGTGGGTTTGATCCATGGGTCAGGAAGACGTGCTGGAGAAGGAAAAGACAACCCACTCCAGTATTCTTGCCTGGAAAATTCCATGGACAGGGGAGCTTGGTGGGCTACCTCCATGGGGTCACAAAGAGTCGGACACAACTGAGTAACTAAACACACACACACACACACACACACAAATCAACTTTAATATTACCAGAAATTTTCGGCCTCTTGAAGGTGGAGCCTGGGTCATTCATTAATCTCTTAAGTAGTCACTATGCTGAGTAATACAGGCTACTTAGTTGACAAGAGAAGTGAGTAAACTCTAGATACCGGGTGTATGGAGGACACACTTGAAAATTTCAAAAAAGGATTTATAGGAACCACCTTGGATTAGAACATATTACTCAACCAGTCTCTGGATGAAATACATTAGAGAACCACCAGGGCACTTAGAATATTTCTAGGTGTCTTATTGGATCCCACCCAAGAACAATCGGTTATGAAAAGCCCAAAAGACGTTTATGTGAGTTAGTTTCTTCCTACAATGGCAACTTCTCAAATTTTTCACCTAAGTAGCTTAAAAGCAGAGGAAAATAATGGCCGGGATGGCCTCCAGGAGGCAAAGTTCCAAGCAACACATGGGAAGCAAGACATTACTTTGAAATATGTATTATCTTGAAAATGCATATGGGTTTGGATTCTGCTCCAGAATATAGCAATAGTTATTCTGATAAAAATTTTTTTCTCCCAATTTTTAAAATTAGTCTGATACTTTAAGGAGAAGTAGTATGTTTATCCCAGGACTTCAGGTGCTCCTTACACACAGGTCAGCAAAAACAACCCATGAGACAAATCCACCCCAATACCTGTTTTTACATGACCTGTGAGCTAAAAATGTTTTTTTATAACTTAAAGTGGTTAAAAAAAATAAAAAAGAATATTTAGTGACACATGGAAATTATATACTATTTAAATTTCAGTGTCTATAAAAGACATTTCATTTGAATGTATTTGTTTATGCATTGTCTGTGGCTGCTTCCATGCTGTAATGGCAGAATTCAGTAGCTGTGACAGACACAAAGCCTAAAATACTTACTGTCTGCACTTTTACAGGAAAAAAAAAAATCACACTTCTGAATTGGTCTGTCTCTGGCTACCCCATGACCATACATGCTCCTGTGATGGGAAAATGTAGTATGTAAGTCAGTGGCTCTGCATTTTTGCCTTCTAGGGCTCACTTGGAAGTGTATAGAGATGTTTTGGTTGTCATGAGTGGAGGAAGGAGGGATCTACTGGATCAGAGACCAGGGATGCTACTGAGCATCCTTTGGCCAAAAGAAGAGCCCCTAGAACAAACATTTATCCAGTACAAAATGTCAGCAGTGTTGAGACTGAGAGACTGTGGTATAAACCATGTAATATTAAAGGCTGACTTCCACTTCTATCTTTCATTTCTGTCCTTATCTCCATTAAACCCCCAAATGACTCTTGATATTAGTACATTTGAGGGGATTGCTCCTTCAGGCCTGGGAGAAGAACACTCCATAAATGTTTCTGAAGGATAAGGAAGACTTCTAATTTTATTTGAGTGTAGGAATTCTTAATTAATATGTAAACATAATGATGATTGATTTTTATGAAGCACTGCATGCTGGGCAGTGGGCCAGGTATTTTACATGTATCCTCTTATTTAGTCATTATTTCAGCCTTGTGGGGTTAATTGTCATTATGACACCCATTATGCAGATAAGGAAATTGAGGCTCAGTAATTGAGGCCAGTGGTCACAAAGCTACTATGAAGTAGAGCAGTGATTTGTTCCTAAACAATCTGATACCAGACATTTAACTATTTACTTTCATACCATGAACTTCCTAGAATACTAATTGTCTCTTCATTTCCCATCTTTGATGTAGGCAGAACAATTTGTTCATCCTGCATCCCTACCATGATGCACAAGAAAATAATTGCCACCCAAAGCCTAGCCTGTAAGACGCTGTCCTTAGCACATATGTCCTTTGCTATAAAACGGCTTTGTAAATTCAAATTCATTGAACCACTTAGAAACTAGTGGGTCAGCAAAACTCTGTTAACTGCACGATCCATTTCCAGAGGCTTCTTATAGGAAATACACGAGTCTGTTGATGCACTGAGATGCTAGTCAGTTAGCATCTGAATAGTTTCTTATTTCTTTCTCAGGTATAATCAGAATTGAACATCATTATTAAAGGGATAACTTTGAAGAGAAAGTAGATGGGTGTTTGAAGCAGTGAACCTCAAAGGCAGAGGATGCTGCTCCCAATTTTGGCAAACCTGTTTTAGAACAGAAATAGCAAATATCTCTCTTTAAATGAATCAATATGGATTGTCGGATAGGGCCATGTTGATAGTTGAGTAAGAGTGTGGACTCCTGAAATAGATCATCTGGATTCAAATATCAAACTTTGTCTACTTACCATCAACCTGTAAGGCTGCAATGAGCCTATTAACTGCATTTTAGTCCTGGATTCATGAAACCTGAACTCCAGTCTCAGCTCTGGAACAAACATTGTGATCCTGGGCAAGTTAGATCACTTGTCTGTGCCTCCATGTCCCTAGGTATTACAAGGGAATGGTGGCACTTCCCCTATATCTCTTTGGTTTTAGGAGGTTCAAAGGAGCTAGTATATACACAATGAAGGTTATCAGTAGTTGTGTCTCCTTAATGGGGATCTTTACCAATGTCCAGAAGTAGGAAAACTAACTGATTCTACTGTACCACCACATTTTATATAAGGGACTTGAGCATCCATAGATTTTGGTATCTACAGGAGTCCTGGATCCAATCTCCCACATATACTGATGGACAATTATATACAAAAAGCTAATAATATGCTGAGCTAAGTGAATAACCAACACAATTGCCAACAGCCTCAAGAGAGAAGTGCTAAGCAGACACAAAGCTGTAGCAAAATACAAAGTTAGGGTTAATGTTACCAGCATTTTGAATCTGGCTGACCAGGTCAGCTGGGACAGTCCAACTAGGGCTCTACACCTGACACAGCCCTCAGAGCAGCTGGCCTTGAGGGCCACGAAGAGAGGTGGGAAAGGATATCTGTTGTTCTGACACCAAGAATAGAGATTTGCTCCACAGAATACAGTGGCTCTTGAAATAAACATTCACAGTTTTTATTTGGCTTGAAATTCTGGACTGTCTCCAATGCCTACCGCCTTGCTGATCAGAGGCTGCCTACCCATGGCTGATTTTATAAACAACGCTGTTTGCATAATTACTAAACTGTACTATGAAGCCTTAGAGGAAAAAATTTAGTAGGAATGATGTGCTTGTAATTCTGGGCATTACTCTACAACTTCATCAGATTCGGAAGCAAAATACTTACTGATTACCTACTATGTGCTCAGTGCCTTGTCAGATGCTGAATATGGAAGAGGGATAAAGATGCAACCTGTTCTCTATGAGTTTATAATCTAGTTGTGAGACATAGACTTTTACCTGAAATTATAATGCTGAAGTGCCACAGGACCTCAGAACATGGGGGAGGCAACAGGAACCTGGGTAGATGTGGCAATCATGATAGAAGTGGGATTTCAGTGGAGCCCTGAATACTGTAGAAAAGATGGGAAAGGGCATTCCAGAGGATGGACAGAGTCATGGACAGAAGAGCATATATGCCACAGATTGTCTGGGAAGTGTTTTGGGATTTGAATAGAATGGCCTTCAAAGCCAGCGTTAGGATATGAATTTTACCTTGAAGTCAAGAGAAAGCCAGACGAGATTTGAAAATAAGAGCTTTAGGCAAATGGACGGGTATAAAGGAGGTGGAGGATAAGTTTGGATCTGCAATAGTCCAGGATCAGAGTAGAGCGGGTGACAAAGGTGGTGGCCACAGAAACGGAAAAGAAAGGATGTATGTCCTAATCAAGGACAACTGCTTAATTTGTGACCTTGTGAGTGAAGAATTACTGAAAACAAAGGAATCAGGATAGTGTTACAATAAAAACTTGGTGATATCATCATTAATCTTCTGACTCAGGGAAAGTCCATTAAAAACCATCTCAATTATGAAACTGCTTCTGATGATAATTTGATAAACTAGAACAGTGCTTCCCAAGCTTTAACATGCATACAACTTGCATGGGACTGGTTAAAATAGATTTTAATCTAGTAAGTTTGATTTGGAGCCTGAGATTCTGCATTTTATTATTATTTTTTTTAATTTTATTTTATTTTTTAAACTTTACATAATTATATTAGTTTTGCCAAATATCAAAATGAATCCACCACAGGTATGGTGACACTGATGCTGCTGGTCTGTGAACTATAATTAGCAATAGACTAGAGTTTCTTTTCTTTGATCTTCATACCAATGTCAACAACCATGTTGGGACTTCTTAAATAAGGTGGATTGAGGGAATGGCTAGTTATATTAATGGTCATGTGTAATCTTCACAGCAGTTAATAGGTGAGAACTGCTTAGTTTCCCTTGTTTAGTGGAAGGACAAGGGACTTCCCTGGTGGTCCAGTGGTTAAGACTCTGCACTTCCAGTATATGGGGTGTGGGTTCAATCCCTGGTCAAGGAACTAAGATCCCACATGGCCACAGTGCAGCCAAAAAATAGATGCAAAGTTTTAAAAAAAAGGGAGGATCACTAGGCTAAGAGGCAGGAAACATGACTGTTAGTCTTAGCTCTATCACTGTCTATTTTTAGGTCCTTGAACAAGAAAACATGGGACAAAAACCAAATCTGCTGCTCAGTTTCTGTATTTAAGAGCACCTGCCAAGCGCTGCCTACTTGTGCCCTCTCAAAATTCATGTGTTGAAACCTGTTCTCCCATGTGATGGTATTTGGAGGTGGGATCTTTGGAAAGTGATTGGGTCCTGAGAGTGGAGTCCCTCATGAGAAGGGATTACTGCCCTTCTAATAGATACCCAGGAGAACTCCCTTGCCCCTTCTGCCATGTGAGGACAGAGTGAAAACATAGCCATCTATGTAACAGGAAACAAGCTCTCAACAGACACTGTACCTGCTGGTGCCTTGACCTTGAACTTCCCAACCTTCAGAAATGTGAGAAATAAATGTGAAGTCACTCAGTCTAGGGTAGTTTTGTTATAGCAGACTGAATGGACCAGGTCACATCGGTGCTGAGATGTATGGATGTTGCTGTAACAAATATCTAAAAATGCTGAAATGGCTTTGGAACTGGGTCATGGGTAGAGGGGCTGGAAGACAGTTGAGGTGTATGCTTGAAAAAGTCTGTATTGCTGAGAATGGATTGTTGAAAGTGATTCTAGTTAGAATTTGGAGAGAGAAAATAAGGGGTGTAGTGAAACTCTCCATTTTCTTAGAGAATACCTGAGTAATCATGAACAGGATGTTGGTAGAAAAATGGATGGTATTGAAGAATCCTTGCATCCCTGGGATAAAGCCCACTTGGTCATGGTGTATGATCTTTTTAATGTGTTGTTGGATTCTGATTGCTAGAATTTTGTTAAGGATTTTTGCATCTATGTTTATCAGTGATATTGGCCTGTAGTTTTCTTTTTTTGTGGGATCTTTGTCAAGTTTTGGTATTAGGGTGATGGTGGCCTCATAGAATGAGTTTGGAAGTTTACCTTCCTCTGCAATTTTCTGGAAGAGTTTGAGCAGGATAGGTGTTAGCTCCTCTCTAAATTTTTGGTAGAATTCAGCTGTGAAGCCGTCTGGACCTGGGCTTTTGTTTGCTGGAAGATTTTTGATTACAGTTTTAATTTCTGTGCTTGTGATGGGTCTGTTAAGATTTTCTATTTCTTCCTGGTCGAGTTTTGGAAAGTTGTACTTTTCTAAGAATTGGTCCATTTCTTCCACGTTGTCCATTTTATTGGCATATAATTGTTGATAGTAGTCTCTTATGATCCTATGTATTTCTGTGTTGTCTGTTGTGATCTCTCCATTTTCGTTTCTAATTTTATTGATTTGATTTTTCTCCCTTTGTTTCTTGATGAGTCTGGCTAATGGTTTGTCAATTTTATTTATCCTTTCAAAGAACCAGCTTTTGGCTTTGTTGATTTTTACTATGGTCTCTTTTGTTTCTTTTGCATTTATTTCTGCTCTAATTTTTTTTTTTTTTTTTTTTTTTTTTAATTTTATTTTATTTTTAAACTTTACATAACTGTATTAGTTTTGCCAAATATCAAAATGAATCCGCCACAGGTATACATGTGTTCCCCATCCTGAACCCTCCTCCCTCCTCCCTCCCCATTCCATCCCTCTGGGTCGTCCCAGTGCACCAGCCCCAAGCATCCAGTATCGTGCATCGAACCTGGACTGGCAACTCGTTTCATACATGATATTTTACATGTTTCAATGCCATTCTCCCAAATCTTCCCACCCTCTCCCTCTCCCACAGAGTCCAAAAGACTGTTCTATACTATTTTTAAGATTTCTTTCCTTCTACTAACCCTGGGGTTCTTCATTTCTTCCTTTTCTAGTTGCTTTAGGTGTAGAGTTAGGTTATTTATTTGACTTTTTTCTTGTTTCTGGAGGTGTGCCTGTATTGCTATGAACTTTCCCCTTAGGACTGCTTTTACCGTGTCCCACAGGTTTTGGGTTGTTGTGTTTTCATTTTCATTCGTTTCTATGCAAATTTTTATTTCTTTTTTGACTTCTTCTGTGATTTGTTGGTTATTCAGCAGCGTGTTGTTCAGCCTCCATATGTTGGAATTTTTAATAGTTTTTCTCCTGTAATTGAGATCTAATCTTACTGCATTGTGGTCAGAAAAGATGCTTGGAATGATTTCTATTTTTTTGAATTTACCAAGGCTAGCTTTATGGCCCAGGATGTGATCTATCCTGGAGAAGGTTCCATGTGCGCTTGAGAAAAAGGTGAAATTCATTGTTTTGGGATGAAATGTCCTATAGATATCAATTAGGTCTAACTGGTCTATTGTATCATTTAAAGTTTGTGTTTCCTTGTTAATTTTCTGTTTAGTTGATCTATCCATAGGTGTGAGTGGGGTATTAAAGTCTCCCACTATTCTTCAATATCCGCAAATCAATCAATGTAATACACCACATTAACAAATTGAAAAATAAAAACCATATGATTATCTCAATAGATGCAGAGAAAGCCTTTGACAAAATTCAACATCCATTTAAGATAAAAACTTTCCAGAAAGCAGGAATAGAAGGAACATACCTCAACATAATAAAAGCTATATATGACAAACCCACAGCAAACATTATCCTCAATGGTGAAAAATTGAAAGCATTTCCTCTAAAGTCAGGAACAAGACAAGGGTGCCCACTTTCACCATTACTATTCAACATAGTTTTGGAAGTTTTGGCCACAGCAATCAGAGCAGAAAAAGAAATAAAAGGAATCCAAATTGGAAAAGAAGAAGTAAAGCTCTCACTATTTGCAGATGACATGATCCTCTACATAGAAAACCCTAAAGACTCCACCAGAAAATTACTAGAACTAATCAATGACTATAGTAAAGTTGCAGGATATAAAATCAACACCCAGAAATCCCTTGCATTCCTATACACTAATAATGAGAAAACAGAAAGAGAAATGAAGGAAACAATTCCATTCACCATTGCAACAGAAAGAACAAAATACTTAGGAATATATCTACCTAAAGAAACTAAAGACCTATATATAGAAAACTATAAAACACTGGTGAAAGAAATCAAAGAGGACACTAATAGATGGAGAAATATACCATGTTCATGGATTGGAAGAATCAATATAGTGAAAATGAGTATACTACCCAAAGCAATTTATAGATTCAGTGCAATCCCTATCAAGCTACCAACGCTATTCTTCACAGAGCTAGAACAAATAATTTCCCAATTTGTATGGAAATACAAAAAACCTCGATAAGCCAAAGCGACCTTGAGAAAGAAGAATAGAACTGGAGGAATCAACCTACCTGACTTCAGGCTCTACTACAAAGCCACAGTTATCAAGACAGTATGGTACTGGCACAAAGACAGAAATATAGATCAATGGAACAAAATAGAAAGCCCAGAGATAAATCCATGCACATATGGACACCTTATCTTTGACAAAGGAGGTAAGAATATACAATGGATTAAAGACAATCTCTTTAACAAGTGGTGCTGGGAAAACTGGTCAACCACTTGTGAAAGAATGAAAACTAGAAAACTTTCTAACACCATACACAAAAATGAACTCAAAATGGATTAAAGATCTAAACGTAAGACCAGAAACTATAAAACTCCTAGAGGAGAACATAGGCAAAACACTCTCCGACATACATCACAGCAGGATCCTCTATGACCCACCTCCCAGAATATTGGAAATAAAAGCAAAAATAAACAAATGGGACCTAATTAAACTTAAAAGCTTCTGCACATCAAAGGAAACTATTAGCAAGGTGAAAAGGCAGCCTTCAGAATGGGAGAAAATAATAGCAAATGAAAAAACTGACAAACAACTAATCTCAAAAATATACAAGCAACTCCTACACCTGAATTCCAGAAAAATAAATGACCCAATCAAAAAATGGGCCAAAGAACTAAATAGACATTTCTCCAAAGAAGACATACAGATGGCTAACACACACATGAAAAGATGCTCAACATCACTCATTATCAGAGAAATGCAAATCAAAACCACTATGAGGTACCATTTCACACCAGTCAGAACGGCTGCAATCCAAAAGTCTACAAGCAATAAATGCTGGAGAGGGTGTGGAGAAAAAGAAACCCTCTTACACTGTTGGTGGGAATGCAAACTAGTACAGCCACTATGGAGAACAGTGTGCAGATTCCTTAAAAAACTGGAAATAGAACTGCCTTATGATCCAGCAATCCCACTGCTGGGCATACACACTGAGGAAACCAGAATTGGAAGAGACACGTGTACCCCAATGTTCATCGCAGCACTGTTTATAATAGCCAGGACATGGAAGCAACCTAGATGCCCATCAGCAGATGAATGGATAAGAAAGCTATGGTACATATACACAATGGAGTACTACTCAGCCATTAAAAAGAACACATTTGAATCAGTTCTAATGAGGTGGATGAAACTGGAGCCTATTATACAGAGTGAAGTAAGCCAGAAAGAAAAACACCAATACAGTATACTAACGCATATATATGGAATTTAGAAAGATGGTAACAATAACCCCGTGTATGAGACAGCAAAAGAGACACTGATGTATAGAACAGTCTTATGGACTCTGTTGAAGAGGGAGAGGGTGGGCAGATTTGGGAGAATGGCATTGAAACATGTGTAATATCACGTATGAAACGAGTTGCCAGTCCAGGTTCGATGCACGATACTGGATGCTTGGGGCTGGTGCACTGGGACGACCCAGAGGGATGGAATGGGGAGGGAGGAGGGAGGAGGGTTCAGGATGGGGAGCATATGTATACCTGTGGCGGATTCGTTTTGATGTTTGGCAAAACTAATACAGTGTTTGAGGTTTAAAAATAAAATAAAATTAAAAAAATTAAAAAAAAAAAAAAGAAAAATGGATGGTAAAGTTCATTCTGATAAAGTCTCTGACAAAAATAAGGAAGGTGTTGCTGGAAACTAGAGGAAAGGTGTCAAGGAATTTGGCTGAATTATGTTACTGTTCTAGTGTTTTGTGGAATGTAGAACTTGCCAGCAATGAAATTGGATATTTAGCTGAAGCGTTTTCTAAGCAAAGTGTTGAAGGGTGTGGCTTGGCTCCTCCTGATTGCTTATAGTAAAATGCCAGAGGAGAGAAATGATTTAAGAGGGGACTCATTAAGTAAAAAAGAATTGGCACTTGAAGATTTGAAAGATCCTCAGTCCATTTATATTGCAAAAAATGAGAACACTAGAAGTATGGCCAAGAGATGGTTTAATAAGGAGATTTGTATGGGTCAGCCCTCTCAGTGGAAGCTGGAAGCTATTCTCCCAGACAATAGGAGAAGAACAGAAGATGGTTCAGAAACCATTAAGGCTGCTATTCCTATCACAGGGCCAGAGAGCGAGAGCATGGGGAGGGGGTGCATAGATTTCAAAGGAGTGGGACCTCCTGTCCTTTTTAAGTGGGCCAGGATGCCCCTCTCCATGCCTTGGGGTTGGGGCCCCTGCAGAGAGCTGTGGAATGGGCCGTGCCTATAAGATCCATGGGGATAAGACTGCCTCCACCTAGATTTCAAAGGATGGGCCACTGGCAGAATCAGAGGCTCATAACTTCAACCTGGAGAGCTGTTGGCATAAGACTCAAGCTCACAAGAGCCACCAGTATGGGATGCCAACAGAGAGATGCTGCAGGGCCATCCCATTGAGCCATGGGAGCGAGGTTGCCATCCCAGTGGGCCTGGAAAGTAGAACATTAAGATAAAGAGGGTTATTCTGGAGCCATCCAGTTTAGTGTTGTTTTCCCCATTACATTTTGGATTTACCTGGGACCCATTACTCATTATCGCTTTCTTGTTTTCTCCATTTTGGATGGTAATGCCTTTCCTCTATCTGTCTTACCACTGTGTTTTGGAACTCTTGTTTGGTTTCATTGGTTCATTGGTGGAGGGGAATTTGCTTCGGGATGAATAGTACTTTGTCAGGTGGCACTAGTGGTAAAGAACCCACCTGCCAACGCAGGAGACGTAAGAGATGTGGGTTCAATCCATGGGTTGGGAAGATCCCCTGGAGAATGGCATGGCAACCCACTCTAGTATCCTTGTCTGGAGAATCCCCATGGACAGAGGAGCCTGGTGGGCAACAGTCCAAGGGTCACAAAGAGTCAGACATAACTGAAGTGATTTAGCACACAAACACACATATCAGTTTTACATATTTAGATGAGACTTTGGACTTTGGACTTTTGATTCTGGAATGAATTAAGACTTTTAAGGGTGTTGGGATAGAATGAATTGAGGGGTAGGCAGGGGCAGAATGATATAGGCTGAATGTTTTTGTCCCTCCGCATTCATACATTGAGACCTAATCCCTAATGTGAGGTATTTGGAGGTGGGGCATCTGGGGGTAATTAGGTCATAAGAGTGGAGCCCTTGTGAATGTGATTAGTGCCCTTATGAAAGAACCCTCAGAGAATTATCTACCTTACAACTTACGATGATACAGAGAGAACACAGCCATTTATGAATCAGAAAGTGGACTCTCACCAGACCTGAATCTACTGGTGCTTTGGTTTTGGATTTCTCAGCCTCCAGAACTATGAGAAGTAAAACATTTGTCATTTAATCCACTCAGTCTATAGTATTTTTGTTATAGGTAGCCTGAATGGACTAAGACACCATCCCTAATACATTGCCTTTCGATTATACTTGGAATGAATCCCAGATTCCTTATAACTGTCTGCTAGGTTTATCATAATCTCGCCCCAGCCCACCTCTCAGATTTTATATTCTACCAATCCTCTCTTTATTCACTCCACTCTAACTCAAAGCCTGGTTTTGTGTTGTCAAAATGGACAAACACATGCCCATCTTCAAACTTTTGAACTTGATCTACTATCTGTTTTGAATGGCTTTGCCTTATAGCCTCCCATAAATTCAACTCCTTTCCCCAGGTCTCCATTTAGAAATGCCATCCTCAACCATCATCCTCAGTGGTTCTCAACCAAGGGTAACTTTGTCTCCCAGGGAACATTAGGCAGTGTTTAGAGATATTTTTGCTTGTTACAGCTGGGTCAGGTGGCGTTATTGGCAACTAGTGGGTAGAGACCAGGGGTGCTGCAAGAGATCCTGTAATTGCACAGGACAGCCCCCCTCACCCCTTAAAACAAAGAATTATCTGGCCTGAAATACAAATAGGGTTAATTTATCTAAAGCTGCTCCCCACTTCTGACACTTGCCCCATAAAAACTTTCTACCCTATACCCCACTTTGTTTTGTTAAAAATATTCACTACTGGGGCTTCCCTGGTGGTCCAGTGGTTGAAACTCCACACTTCCACTGCAGGGGGTTTGATCCCTGGTTGGGGAACTTTGAACATCAAAATATTCACTATTATCTAAAATTATTTAATGTATTTATTTATTTAATGTATCATCTGTTTCCTCTGACTAGAAAAATAGTTTCATGATAGCAGGGACATTGTCCCACCTTGTACACTAATGTAGCCCCACTGCCTGGAACAATTCCTGACACATAGTAGGTACTCAATGAATGAAGGAAGGAAGGAATGGATGAAAACAGAAGCAACATAAAATGAAACAGATGCATAAATGACCAAAGGACATCAAAATAAATTATCAAAGAACATGTTGTGGAGTAAATGATACCACCAAGAAAAGACACAGAGTGTAAGAAAGTATTTGCAAACACGTATCTGATAAGGGACTTGTTTCAGGAATCTATAAAGACTTCAGATAATTTAACAATAAAAAGACAAGTAAGTGATTAAAAAATATGCATGGGATTTGCACTGACATTTCTCCAAAGAAGATATACAGATAGCTACAAAGCACATAAGAAGATGTTCAACTCCATTAGTCATTAAGAAAATGCAAATCAAACCCACAGTGAGATACCATTTCAGACCCACAAGAATGACTAGAGCCCCAAAGACAGACAATAGCAAGTGTCAGTGAAGAAGTGAAGTTGCTCAGTCGTGTCCGACTCTCTGCAACCCCATGGACTGTAGCCCACCAGGCTTCTCCGTTCACGGGATTTTCCAGGCAAGAACACTGGAGTGGGGTGCCATTTCCTCCTCCAAGTGTTAGTGAGGATGTAGAGAATTGAAGCCCTTTTGTGTTGCTGGTGGGAATGTAAAATAGTGAGGCCACTTTGGGACCAGTTTTTCAGTTCCTAAAAAAGTTAAGCATAGTGTTACTGTATAATATAGTAATTCCACTACTACCCAAGGAAAATGAAAACATGTGCCCAGATAACAACTTGTACAAGCTTGTTCATATCTTCATTAGTTATAATAGCCCCCCAAAGGGAAATAGCCAGTGTCCATCAATGGAGGGATGAATAAATGTGATATATCCATACACTGCAATAGTTTTTGACCTACCAAAGGAATGAAGTACTAATACATGCTACATCATGGATAAATCTGGAAAATATGCTCAGTGAAAAAAGTGAGTCAGAAAAAAGCACATATTGTGTGATTCTGCTGATATGAAATGTCCAGGATAGGCAAACCTATAGAGACAGAACGTAGATTTGTGTTTGCTTAGGACTGGCAACTGGGCAGGCAGTGGAGAGTGACAGCTAATGGGTACAGAACTACTATTTTTTTTGGAGGGAAATGTTCTAAAATCAGATTGTGATGATGGACACACACATTTGTGGGTATGCTAAAAGACTTTGAACTCAGCATGTTAAGTGGTGAATTGTATTATATGTGACTTATGTCTTAATAAAGCTTTTAAAAGAAAAAAAAGACAACCATAGAAACTGAAATGGAGAGAACTTTTATTCCTATTTGAATAGAGTACTTTTGCTGGTTTACTATTTTGGGAGAGGAGGCAATTGCTTAGAAATATAGATCTGTTGAAGTACCCTTCCTTGTTTACTGTAGATTTTTTTTTTTTGCCACAGTGCTTAGCATGTGAGATCTTAGTTCCTTGACCATGGATTGAACCCACATCCTCTGCAGTAGAAGCTCAGAGTCTTAACCATTAGCCCACCAGGAAAATCCTTTAGTGTAGATTTATTTTTATTGGAAGTTGCTTTGAAAAATAATGACATGAGAAATCAAAGGCAAGTCTGCTGGCAGAAAAAAAGATTAAATTAGATCATGTGATAGGAATTTCTGAACCAGTCCATCAAAACACTTGCTTATGTGACCATGAGTATTAGATAGGGTTACCACTAAAGTACTCAGAGACTAAAATAGGTGAGTGTCTGAGAATGCACAAGGGCTCTACACCTTTAAAAAAAACTTTCTCAGCACTTCTGAGTGGGATCCTGGGAAGGTTACATATCCTCAAAGTTCTGATTCAGAAAAGGGAGTGAAAATTATAACATTGGGTTCATCAAGATGTTGAGAGAATTAAGTGTGAAAATGCTTAGGCAAAGGAGGGACTCAGGTAATGTTAGTTTGGCAGTAGTGGTGAGCCTAGAACAAGGGCAAGGCTGTTGGTTGGATGATTTATTTTTAAATTTATTGTTACATACAATTTTCTAATACATTGATTTTCACACAATACATAGATTGTGTGAGGGAGAAGTTATCATTTTTTTATCTGTTTTTCTTTGAAGCAATGTTAGACACATTTTTTTTTTTTCTGTCTTGACCATCTACTTTCTGTTGCTGACATAACTTTCCATGAGGCATCATAATATCATAGTCTCTATTACAGTTTTCTCCACACTAAGCCTTGGAGCCCAGTCGCCATGTTGTGAGGAAGCCCAGGCCACGTGGAGAGGCCATGAGTGGGAATTCCAACCAGCAGCTCCAGCAAAGACCACATGAGAAGGATGGAACTTTCAGATAATCCCAGCCTGCAGTTTTCAACTCTTCCAGCTGAGATCTCAGACAGTATGAAACAGAGACAAGCCATCTCCATTGTGTTCTGTTTGAATGCCTAACCCACAGAACCATAAAAGATAATAAATATCATTGTAATAATCTATTACACTTTAGGGTAGTTTGTTATTCAGTGATAGGTAACTAATACATAAAATTTGTCTGGATCCCAACCCCATGTTCCTAATCATGATGACAAAATACAGAACAAAAATACCTCTAATCAGAATTGGGTTCCCCATGAGGACTTCCCTATTAGAAAAGTCTGCATTGTTTGAAGATTCCAAGGTCCAGTCCACATGACTGGATATTTATCCTGGCAGATAGATACCAGTGCAACAACTATGTTTAGGGCATTTTCTCAAGGATTCAGTTGTTGTGATGCAGGCACCTTGAACCTTACTGTCTTTGAGTGTTGGCAAAGCTGACACTCTAGATTTGGCCACCACGAGGATCATAAATTATTCAGAGGTCACTGATAGGGCTTCCCTAGTGGCTCAGATAGTCAAGAATTTGCCTGCAGTGCAGGAGACACAGGTCAGTCCTTGCATTGGGATGATCCCCTGGAGAAAGAATGACAACCCACTCTAGTATTCTTGCCTGGAGAATTCCATTGACAGAGGAACCTGGTGGGCTACAGTCCATGGGGTCGCAAAGAGTCAGACACGACTGAGCCCTAATGCTTTCACTTTTTCTTTACACCTTGATCTGGGCACCCCTTCAACAAGCAGACACAATTTGCATACATACACAAAATAGTTCATCCATGTACTTGTTTAAAACCCAGCAGCATAAGCTTCTGTCTGTAAAAGGAGTGTACTTTGCACTCTACAAATATAAAATCTTATTAATTAGCATTTAGTGTCTTCAATAATGCTATTTATAGAATATCTGCTTTTTAAAAATTCCCTGGGATCCAAGAAAATAATGGAAAGAGAACAATTTGAGATGAAAGAGTCATTTTGCATCCCTGGCTTTTTGTTCCCCCTGAAGGGGAGAGGAAGGGAAGAATGAAGGAGTGAGAGTGACAATGAGCTTCTTTGATGCCATGCTTCTTCTTCAAGACGGACTGACTGCACATCCCAATGAAAAGAGAATTTTTAAAAATCTTTTCCACAGCCAATATTGTACATATTTGATGGAAAGAGTAGACTGACAGCAGGAGGTAGAAGCAGCAGAGAACAATGAGAAGTTAGAGTTTTGTGTTATTTCATTTTTTTCCAAACTATTCAAGACCTTGGGGCATAGATGAACCTGACTTCCTCCTTTTACCTTCTATCCTTCACCCTCCTTGCTGTAAGGAAAAGAAAGCTTTGTAAGGGGAAATAAAAAACAACAGCTGCCTCTGAGTGCTTGGAGAACAAAACAATTGGTACCTTTCATATCTTTGAAGGCTAAGCTCCATTATCTCGCATCAGAATCAGAGCAGGGGCTGGAAAATCGGCTCTCAGAGGGCACAAAGCCAGTGCTCCCTCTGTGACTGACTTAAAAGGGAACAGCATTGCTTTTAGGAAGGAAAAAAAAGAAAAAAAAGCAAGCAGGATTCCAAGCTATTCAATTGTGTGTACCTCCAGAAAGCACCCCTTTAAGGAAATGTAAATGGATATGTATGACAATAATGACTTTGGGAGAGATGAAAAGTCCTGGGTTCAAGTCTCAGTCATATGTGTTACCAACCAGACACCTTGAGTTTGTTTCATCCTGTCTCCTCACTTCGATCGCTTGAGTCCAATGGATGTTCACTCACTCACACTTAAGTATGCAAAAGTCAAGCAATCACACACGTACAATCTTTGACTTCAGTAAGCTCACAAGTCAAAATATTTCCCTCATTTCAGCACAGGGTTGTCCTAAGAATCTGATGGACTTGAAAGACATGCATGAATTTCATATTAATGCTGCAAAGGAAGGGACTGTTTTAAAATACCATGACATGTTAAAAATGCACCTTGCAAGACCTGTTAAGTCTTGGGCATTTCACAAGGCTGGTACGGAGATCTCCAATTCTCCATCTCCATCTAAAGCCCAAAGAGGTCTTGCTGATTGTATACAGCAGGGGTCCCCAGCCTCAGGGGGCCCCAGACCATTGGTCTATAAGGAACTACCTGCATAGCAGCAGGTGAGCAGTGGGTGAGCAAGCAAGGCTTCATCTGTATTTACAAGTGCTCAGCATCACTCACATTACCACCTAAGCTCCACCTCTTGTCAGATTAGTGGAGGCATTAGATTCTCATAGGAGTGAGAACCCTAATGTGAACTGTGCATGTAAGGGATCTAGGTTGCATGTTCCTTGGAGAATCATCCCCAAACTACACCCCTGACCCCATCGGTGGAAAAATTGTCTTCTGGTTGCTGGTGCCCAAAACGTTCAGGACAGGTGATATACAGTGTTGTATTGAGTCAGACTTACGATGAACTGGTCCTTCCCAAGTCTTATTTGTCTCCTATGACTCCCTTATGTGTATCCCAGCCACAGTGAGTAGAGATGGCCAGCAGAATCTTCCCAGAATCTTCTCAGGATCTTCTGCTGCTCCCCTGCTCATAACTGCTTAGTGTTTCCTCTCTTCCTATAAAACCATGCCTCTGCTCAACTCAGTTCTCCAAACTCTCACCCCAAGGCATCTGTCTACCTTCTCTGCATTTTTCTCGGTATCAATCAGCAAAAATGGCCTATTCACCATTTTTAGTCATCACTAGTTTTTTCATATTATCTGTTTGCTTTCACTTCTGTTGTTTCCTTTTTTTATTAGAAAGAGGTCTTTAAAACATTATTTATTATTTATTTGATTGTGCTGGTTGGCACATGGACTCTTTGATCTTCTTTGTGGAATGAGAAATCTAATTCCCTGACCAGGGATCAAACCTGGGTCCCCTGCATTGGGAGTGTAAAGTCTTAGCCACTGCATGCCCCCCACCCCCCCCCAGGGAAGTTCCTCATGTTTCTTTTTT
Organism: Bubalus kerabau; assembly: GCF_029407905.1. NCBI lineage: Eukaryota > Metazoa > Chordata > Mammalia > Artiodactyla > Bovidae > Bubalus > Bubalus kerabau. The sequence continues at coordinate 233,745,028 of NC_073624.1, read as the reverse complement.
TTACACACATATACACACATTGTTGGCATTAAACTTAAGCTTAGGTTTATTTAAAAAAAAATTTTATTTGGAGGATAATTGCCTTACAACGTTGTGTTGGTTTCTGTCATATAACAACATGAATCAACCATAGTTGTATGTGTGTGTATATATGTGTCCCCTTTCTCTTAAAAAAAATTATTATTGAAGGATAATTGCTTTACAGAATTTTGTTGTTTTCTGTCAAACCTCAACATGAATCTGCCATAGGTATATGTGTATATGTATATATCTCCTTTTTCTTGAACCTGCCTCCCACCCTATCCCACCCCTCTAGGTTGTTACAGAGCATCAGGCTGAGCTCCCTGTGTCATGCAACAGGTTCCCACTAGCTAGCTATTTTACACATTATAGTGTGTATGTCAGTGCTACTCTTTCAGGTTTTTGTTTTTTGAAGATTGAATTGTATGAGTACTTGATGTGTTTTCTTTCTTTTTTTAAAATTCACTTTTAACTGGAGGATAATTGCTTAACAATGTTGTGTTGATTTCTGCTGTACAACACATGAATCGGCTCTAAGTATACATATATCCCCTTCCTCTTGGGCCTCCCTCCCACCCCTAACCCCATCCCAGCCCTCTAGGCCATCACAGAGCACTGAGCTGTTGTTTCTTATATTGGCCCTTTGGAGTCCAAATCCCTTACCCGCACATTCTCCTTTTGAGGTCAGGTTTGAATTTTTATGAGCCTTACACCTATGCTCGCACACCTGGACTGTCCTGTTGGTGAAAGTGTTTGCCTCTTCTTTCAACCACTATAATACTCTGCATATGCCTCTCTTTTGGCAAACAATAATGATGATAGTGAGGATAAGAATAATAGCAGCTAGACTATACTGAGAATTTCACTGTGATAGGCATTATGATAAATACTTTATATTAATTATCTTTAGTTTCTGTAAATGTTGGAAGCCTGTGAACATTTACAGAGGAAATGGAAGCCTGATAAGGTCAAGGAGTGAACTTGATTTCCCTCGTGGTAATGGGCAGTTACATGGATTGGCTTCGGCATCACGGGCACGTGAGCTGAATGCAGGCTCTACAAGTTAGTATCTTCATGACCTTTGTCAAGGAACTATCTTAGTGTAATTTTCAGTTTTCTTATCTGTAAAATATGAATGGTGTTAATTTTATCATAATGATTTTGTAAGGCAGTAGATGTAACACTTAGCAAGATGCTGAACCCAGAGAAGACACTAGAGAGATGAGTAGCTTTCATGATTTCCACTTGAAAAAGCTGCTTGGGGGGCCAGGATCTGATGTTAGTGGACTCCTGATCCTCGCTGCCCCCCTCCCAGGTTTAATAAATGCCAACTGGATAAATCAAGACCACATGAAGAATCTTCTACTATTCTAAGGCTCTTCTAAAGATGTGTATTATGGAGACACCCATATAATTGAGAAGAAAGAAGTTATATAAACACAGATACCAACCAAGGAAAAAAAAGTCCCTGTTCCTTGGTCTTAAGTTCATCTTTATTGCTTTGCTGAGACAGTTGCAGCCTGAGAATTGGCCTCGTTACTCTGTCTCCTCCACATATGCAGGCCTTTATTATTCTGCTGCTCTGGCTTAATTCCTTACATGGAGCACCTTCAGAATTCCACTAAATGGTATGTCATTGTCTAGCTAAATGTTGGAGAGCCTCAAAGCCAAAAGCTCACAGCTTATGCTCAAAGTCTTCATGGTACCTTTCAAACCACTGGTGGGGAGAGTCATTGGAGGGCACTGCAGGTGAGGCAGGACGGAGGGGCGTTAGAGAGGCAGGCAAAGGGTAGGTCTTATGCATGTTGTGAAGGTTTTGGGTCTTTATCCCAAGGCCTTTGGAAAGCCATTCAATATTTTAAGCAAGGGAAATTACAGTGAATTTCCCATCTCCATTGAGCTTCTGTTAGCAATTTCTGGGACTGGAAATCTGGTCACCCTCCCCCCCCCCCAACCTTCTTGTTTGCTGCACCTTGATAAACATTTTTCTTGGGGTGCATCCTCTCAGGCATAGACAATAATGAACAACAATGAGTGCAAGTGGATAGAAACTTTCATGCTCTGTGATTGGGCCTCTGCAGGAAGCAAGGCAAATCTGAATGATGGATCCTGGAGTGTCTGAGCCAGAATTCCAAAGGGGCAGGAGGCCAGGCAAGAAGCTTGCATTATGTTGCCTGGTAAACTTAGGATGGAGAAACGGAGCTTAGCTTCCAGGACCCACTGAGGTCCTGGAAAGGGAAAGAGGACTGACACTGTCACACAGTGAAAGACTAGACTACAGTGGGATAACACCTCAAATCTAATCCAATGCTTATTGTATTAAGCTAGGCTGCATCTCAATTTGTTAATATTCCATTTGAGAAGTCAGCTCACTGAGCTTAAGGAACTCCACACATAAAAGGAAGCAGCAATGGCATCAGTTGTTCTTTTTTTTTTTTTTTCTTTCATAATCATTTTCAGGGAGCTCAGATCTGTGCTCTGTGATGACCTAGATGGATGGATTGGGGATGGGGGAAGTGGGAGAGGGGTCCAAGAGAAAGCAGATATATGTATACATATAGCTGATAAACTTTACTGTCGGTAGAAACTAATACAGTGTTATAAAGCAACTATACCTCAGTTATAAAAAATTATGTTGGAATACAAACTATGTTAGGCTTCCCTGGTGGCTCAGTGGTAACGAATCTGCCTGTAGTGCAAGGAAGTGCAGGAGAATCCGGTTCAGTCCCTGGGTTGGGAGGATCCCTTGGAGGAGGAAATGGTGACACACTCCAGTATCCTTGCCTGGAGAATCCCATGGACAGAGGAGCCTGGTACGCCACAGTCCATAGGGTCACAAAGAGTCAGACACGACTGAGTGACTAAACATGGTTTACAGTGTTGTGTTAGTTTCTGATATACAGCAAACTGATTCAATGATACATACACATATATCTATTGTTTTTCAAAGATCAGTGGCTCTTAACCTTTTGTAAACCCTGACCATTTGGGGAGTATGATAAAATCTATTAACCATTGGCCCAGAAAAAATAATACATCTATACACTCAATAATTCTGCATGGACCCACTCTTGCAATAATCACCTGAGAGATATTAATAAATACGTGTGAAAAACCTATACAGGAATATTTGTAACAGCTTCATTTATAAATACTTCAAATTGGTCACAATCTAAACGTCCATCATCTGGAATAGATAAGCAAATTGTGGTACATCCACATGCAATGGAATATTGGCTCAGGTATAAATGGGAACAAGCTATTAATACACATAGCAACATGACTAAATCTCAGAAGCATCATGCTCAGGTAAAGAAGCCAGACTGTAAAATCTATGACTCCATTTACATGGTGTTTTGGGAAATACAGAATTATAGGAAGAGAAAAATGATCACTAGTTGTCTAGGCTCGAGTTGGAGAAGGGAATTGATTGCAAAGGTATCTAAGGGTACTTTTTGGACTAATTAAATTATTCTATATCTTGATTATAGTGGTGGTTATGTGATTTTATACATTTGTCAAAAGTTATAGAACTAATAGAACTAATTTCTAGTAGTTATAAAACTAATTCCAATTTACTATATATAAATTATACAAAACCTAATCAAATTTTGGAGAAGGACATGGCAACTCACTCCAGTATTCTTGCTTGGAAAATTCCATGGATAGAGGAACCTGGCGGACTACAGTGCATGGGGTCGCAAAAAGTCAGTCACAACTGAGCACATCAGCAAATCAAATTTTAAGGGTACTATGCATATGGTTCGGAGAAGGCAATGGCACCCCACTCCAGTACTCTTGCCTGGAAAATCCCTTGGATGGGGGAGCCTGACAGGCTGCAGTCCATGGGTTCGCTGAGGGTCGGACACGACTGAGCAACTTCACTTTCACTTTTCACTTTCATGCATTGGAGAAGGAAATGGCAACCCACTCCAGTGTTCTTGCCTGGAGAATCCCAGGGACGGGGGAGCCTGGTGGGCTGCCATCTATGGGGTCGCACAGAGTCAGACATGACTGAAGCAACTTAGCAGCAGCAGCAGCATGCATATGGTTACAGAGAGTACATTGACCAATCAGGAAGCTTCCATAAACCTCTTATCCTTATCCATCAGAGGGCAGACAGAATGAAACTGCAATCACAGAAAAGTAACCACACTGATCACATGGACCACAACCTTGTCTACCTCAATGAAACTATGAGCCATGCCATGTAGGGCCATCCAAGACATACAGGTCATGGCAGAGAGTTCTGACAAAACGTGGTCCACTGGAGAAGGGAATGGCAAACTACTTCAGTATTCTTGCCTTGAGAACCCCATGAGCAGTATGAAAAGGCAACAAGGTATGACACTGAAAGATGAACTCCCCAGGTCAGTAGGTGCCCAATATACTACTGGAGATCAGTGGAGAAATAACTCCAGAAAGGACAAAGAGACAGAGCCAAAGAAAAAACAACACCCAGCTGTGGATGTGATGGGTGGTGGAAGTAAAGTCTGATGCTGTAAAGAGCAATACTGCATAGGAACCTGGAATGTTAGGTCCAGGAATCAAAGCAAATTGGAAGTGGTCAATCAGGAGATGGCAAGAGTGAACATCGACATTTTAGAAATCAGTGAACTAAAATGGACTGGAATGGGCGAATTTAACTCAAATGACCATTATATCTACTACTGTGGGCAACAATCCCTTAGATGAAATGCAGTAGCTATCATAGTCAACAAAAGAGTGCAAAATGCAGTACTTGGATGCAATCTCAAAAATGAGAGAATGATCTCTGTTTGTTTCCAAGGCAAACCTTCAATATCACAGTAATCCAAGGCTATGCCCCAACCAGTAATGCTGAAGAAGCTGAAGTTGAATGGTTTTAAGAAGACCTACAAGACCTTCTAGAACTAACACCCAAAAAAGATGTCCTCTTCATTATAGGGGACTGGAAAGCAAAGTAGGAAGTCAGGAGCTACCTGGAAAATTTGGCCTCAGAGTACAAAACAAAGCAGGTCAAACGCTAACAGACTTTTGCCAAGAGAATGCGATGGTCATAGCAAACACCCTCTTCCAACAACACAAGAGAAGACTTTACACATGGACATCACAAATGGTCAGTACCGAAATCAGCTTGATTATATTCTTTGCAGCCAAAGATGGAGAAGCTCTATACTGTCAGCAAAAACAAGACTGGGCACTGACTGTGGCTCAGATTATGAACTCATTATTGCCAAATTCAGGCTTAAATTGAAGAAAGTAGGGAAAACCACTGGACCATTCAGGTATGACCTAAATAAAATCCCTTATGATTATACAGTGGAAATAACAAATAGATTCAAGGGATTGGGTCTGACAGAGTGCCTGAAGAACTATGGACGGGGGTTCATAACATTGTACAGGAGGTAGTGATCAAGACCATTCCCAAGAAAAAGAAATGCAAAAAGGCAAAATGGTTCTCTGATGAGGCCTTACAAATAGCTGTGAAAAGAAGAGAAGCAAAAAGCAAAGGCAAAAAGGAAAGATATACCCATTTGAATGCAGTGTTCCAAACAATAGTAAGGAGAGATAAGAAAGCCTTCCTCAGTGATCAGTGCAAAGAAATAGAGGAAAACAATATAATGGGAAAGACTAGAGATCTCTTGAAGAAAATTAGAGATACGAAGGGAACATTTCATGCAAAGATGGGCTCAATAAAGGAAGAAATGGTATGGACCTAACAGAACAGAAGATATTAAGAAGAGGTGGCAAGAATACACAGAAGAACTATACAAAAAAGATCTTCATGACCCAGATAATCACAATGGTGTGATCACTCCTAGAGCCAGACACAATGGAGTGTGAAGTCAAGTGGGCCTTAGGAAGCATCACTGTGAACAAAGCTAGTGGAGGTGATGGAATTCCAGTTGAGCTATTTCAAATCCTAAAAGATGATGCTGTGAAAATGCTGTACTTAGTATGCCAGCAAATCTGGAAAACTCAGCAGTGGCCACAGGACTGGAAAAGATCAGTTTTCATTCCAATCCCAAAGAAAGGCAATGCCAAAGAATGTTCAAACTACCACACAGTTGCACTCATCTCATATGCTAGGAAAGTAATGCTCAAAATTCTCCAAGCCAGGTTTCAACAGTACATGAACTGTGAACTTCCAGATGTTCAAGCTGGTTTTAGAAAAGGCAGAGGAACCAGAGATCAAATTGCCAACAATGGTTGGATCATTGAAAAAGTTACTTTTGCTTTGTTGACTATGCCAAAGCATTTGACTGTGTGGATCACAACAAACTGTGGAAAATTCTTAAGTATATGGGAATACAAGACCATCTGACCTGCCTCCTGAGAAATCTGAGTGAAGGTCAAGAAGTTCAACTTTGGCATGTTAGAACTGGGCATGGAACAACAGACTGGCTCCAAATTGGGAAAGGAGTACATCAAGGCTGTATATTGTCACTCTGCTTCTTTAACTTATATGCAGAGTACATCATGAGAAATGCTGGGCTGGAGGAACCACAAGCTGGAATCAAGATTGCCTGGAGAAATATCAGTAACCTCAGATATGCAGATGACACCACCCTTATGGCAGAAAGTGAAGAACTAAAGAGCCTCTTGATGAAAGTGAAAGAGGAGAGTGAAAAAGGTGGCTTAAAGCTCAACATTCAGAAAACGAAGATCATGGCACTGGTGGCATCACTTCATGGCAAATACATGGGGAAACAATGGAAACAGTGAGAGACTTTTTTTTTTTTTGACTCCCAAATCACTGCAGATGGTGATTGCATGCAGCCATGAAATTAAAAGATGCTTGCTCTTTGGAAGAAAAGCTATGACCAACCTAGACAGCATATTAAAAGCAGAGACATTTCTGTACCAACAAAGTTCTGTTAGTCAAAGCTGTTGTTTTCCCAGTCAGTTCAGTTCAGTCGCGTCCAACTCTTTGCAACCCCATGAATTACAGCACGCCAGGCCACCCTGTCCATCACCAACTCCCGGAGTTCACCCAGACTCACGTCCATCGAGTCAGTGATGCCATCCAGCCATCTCATCCTCTGTTGTCCCCTTCTCCTCCTGCCCCCAATCCCTCCCAGCATCAGAGTCTTTTCCAATGAGGCAACTCTTTGCATGAGGTGGCCAAAGTACTGGAGTTTTAGCTTTAGCATCATTCCTTCCAAAGAAATCCCAGGGCTGATCTCCTTCAGAATGGACTAGTTGGATCTCCTTGCAGTCCAAGGGACTCACAAGAGTTTTCTCCAACACCACAGTTCAAAAGCATCAATTCTTCGGCACTCAGCCTTCTTCACAGTCCAACTCTCACATCCATACATGCCCACTGGAAAAACCATAGCCTTGACTAGACGGACCTTTGTTGGCAAAGTAATGTCTCTGCTTTTGAATATGCTATATAGGTTGGTCATAACTTTCCTTCCAAGGAGCAAGCGTCTTTTAATTTCATGGCTGCAATCACCATCTGCAGTGATTTTGGAGCCCAAAACAATAAAGTATGACACTGTTTCCACTGTTTCCCCATCTATTTCCCATGAAGTGATGGGACCGGATGCCATGATCTTCGTTTTCTGAATGTTGAGCTTTAAGCCAACTTTTTCACTCTCCACTTTCACTTTCATCAAGAGGCTTTTTAGTTCCTCTTCACTTTCTGCCATAAGGGTGGAGTAGTCATGTATGGATGTGAGAGTTGGATTATAAAGAAAGCTGAGTGCCGGAGAATTGATGCTTTTGAACTGTGATGTTAGAGAAGACTCTTGAGAGTCCCTTGGACTTCAAGGAGATCCAACCACTCAATCCTAGAGGAAATCAACCCTGAATATTCATTGGAAGGACTGATGCTGAAGCTGAAACTCCAATACTTTGGCTACCTGATGCAAAGAGCTGACTCCTTTGAAAAGACCCTGATGCTGGGAAAGATTGAAGGCAGGAGGAGAAGGGGACGACAGAAGATGAGATGGTTGGATGTCGTCATCAACTCAATGGACATGAGTTTGGATAGGTTTCGGGAGTTGGTGATGTACTGGGCAGTCCATGGTATGCTGCAGTCCATGGGTTTGGAAAGAGTTGGACATGACTGAGCGATTGAACTGAACTGAAATTTTGAAGTTGAAAGACCTCCCTGAACAGGTAGCCCACACCTACTTATTTCAAAGATAGAAAAATTGGAGAAAGAAAATGCAGTGCTTTCTCCAAGTTTATAGCCCTTACTAGTGATATTCTTTCTTGTAACCAATAACAGTTGCATATTTATTGCATTCTAGACATGATGCTAGGTTGCACACCTAGCCGAGTATCCCAGCTTAGAAGAAAAATGAGACTTACTGCCTTGAAGACCTGGGATTTTAACTCTAGTTTTTGACTCTATAGTTTTTCCAATAGACTAGAGGGTCTCTAGGGAATATTTAGTTTCTGGATCTTGCTGGATTACTAGACTGAGGATAAGAGGACCTGCATATGGATTGACTAAGCTGCAGGAAGGAGTGACCTTTTGAGACACCAGCTGATCTCTGAGCCTCTTCTTTCTTGACCACAGCTGGATGAGAAAATAGTTGAATTTCTGAAAGGACCAGCATCAGCTCCTGTACTATGCAAAGATGAAGATTCCCCAGAAGCATAGCCTAGTGCACCAGTTAAAAGCCTTCCAGAATGGTAGCTGCAATAAGCAATTGCATCATAATTGTGCAGTGGGGGAGAGTAGAATGGACCTGAAGGTGAGATGGACCAGACCCAGCCCTATACTACCTATATCACCAGGTACAAGTCACTTAATAGGTCTAAACCTCAGGTTCTTTATGTAAAATGAGACAGTCATACTGCTGCCTCCCAGGGGTGGTGTGTGGGTTAAACAGGATAAAACATGTGCCTGCCATATTACCATCTCTTAATTAATGTCACTGGCTGCTGCTCTGAATGCCATCGTCATCAATATCATCATTCTAATTTCTACTGTTCCTTTCTGTATCACTTGAGAGATTCTGATTAAAAAGGCCAGGTTGTTATTTAGTCACCAGGCAAGGCAATTACAGCCTCTCTCCTTTTGGATCAAATCATTTGACATCCAGCAGGGGAAGAGTGATCGAGTTGCTGAAGTGTACACCTGAGTCTCCTTGAGCAGGCTGTCAGACTGTCTGAAGCTCCAGCCTGGACAGGCCAATTCACATGCTCAGGGGCCTTCCAGATAGGTCTCTGCACCCAGAGGCCAGTCATTCTCTTCTGGCCTAGGCTCCCTGCGGTGACAGGCATGCACCAGCCTCCTTTTTTGCTCTCCCTGGCCTTGGCATTATAACAGTGAATCGCAGTGGAGAGGCATGAGGAAGTGGGGGCATGCCGGCTAGGGGAAAGGGCTTCTATAACAATGTACCACAGGATTCCTCTAGTACAGCAGGAGCAGTGGCAAAAGCATTTTCAATATTAAAATATCATAAGTTATTAAGTATTTATGCATACCTGTTTGTTTGGATGGTAACAGGTTTCCAAAAGTCATGTACATAAGATTTTTCTGTTTTAGTAGCAATGCATAGGGGTTTCCCTGGTGGCTCAGATGATAAAGAATCTGCCTGCAATGCAGGAGATCTGGGTTCAATCTCCAGGTCAGGAAGATTCCCCTGGAGATGGGAATGGTAATCCCATCCACTCCAGTAATCTTGCCTGAAGAATCCATGGAAAGAGGAGCCTAGTGGGCTACAGTACATGGGGTCGCAAAGAGTCGGACATGACTGAGCGACTAACATTGACTGACTGAGCAACCCATGTGCTTAGTCACTCAGTTGTGTCTGACAATGCATAGAAAATGGAATTGTCATTCTGTATTTAGTGATACTCTACGAGGGGCATCATCTAAGGATATATTCACATCTAGCAGAGAATAGCAGGATCTGAGGCTTTTAATGTCATTCAGAGGGAGTGGCACCCCTCTCCAGTACTCTTGCCTGGAAAATCCCATGGATAGAAGAGCCTGGAAGGATGCAGTCCATGGGGTCGCTGAGGGCCGGACACGACTGAGCGACTTCACTTTCACTTTTCACTTTCATGCACTGGAGAAGGAAATGGCAACCCACTCCAGTGTTCTTGCCTGGGGAATCCCAGGGACGGGGGAGCCTGGTGGGCTGCCATCTATGGGGTCGCACAGAGTTGGACACGACTGAAGTCATTTAGCAGCAGTAGCAGCAGCAGCAGAGGGAGTAATCATTATTAATTCTTTTCTTAAAAGTTGCAAAACAGTGCTGTACTGAGACCTCAAAATCTAAAGACTGAGAGAAGTTTTACCCCATTTCATGTCTTCATGTAGTAAACACATTTGGAAAATGCCCAGCTCCTCTCTGTTAATAAAATGATTATACCTGAGTTCCAGGCTGCTCATCCTAATAGCAAAGGGATCCTGGGTGATGTCTGTCATGATTCAGCACATGAAGAGGCTGCTGCCAAAGTGATTCCTAGGCTCAGGTTCAGAAGAAAATAGCCCCTATACTAGCAGGCAGGGAGGGAAGGTCATTTATGTACAGACCATATTTCTCTACATTGGAGCTCCTCTGGCATCAGATTCACGTGGATGAATTTTCTTAAAAATGTCATTTCCTGGCTCCCACCCTGGACCTACCCATTCAGAATTTCTGGGGATGGGGCCTGAAAATGAATTCTAGCGTCCAGAGAGTCTGATACACACTGCCTCTTAATAATACTTTGAGAAACATGGATCTAAAAAAAAAAAAATGAATCCACCATGGTGGTGTTTTTAGCTCAGAGAAATGGCTAACCCAAAAGAAATCTTTTGGCCCCAGAAAGTCCAGAATGTGTTCAAGCTTCAACTCTCCAATTTCAGATCTCAGATTAAACTGTTGAAAGTTACCTACTCTGTTCACTTGCATAACCAGGCAATTAGACCTGTCTGGAGAGTGAAAAAGTTGGCTTAAAGCTCAACATTCAGAAAACGAAGATCATGGCATCCGGTCCCATCACTTCATGGGAAATAGATGGGGAAACAGTGGAAACAGTGTCAGACTTTATTTTTGGGGGCTCCAAAATCACTGCAGATGGTGACTGCAGCCATGAAATTAAAAGACGCTTACTCCTTGGAAGGAAAGTTATGACCGACCTAGATAGCATATTCAAAAGCAGAGACATTACTTTGCCAACAAAGGTTCATCTAGTCAAGGCTATGGTTTTTCCTGTGGTCATGTATGGATGTGAGAGTTGGACTGTGAAGAAGGCTGAGCGCCGAAGAATTGATGCTTTTGAACTGTGGTGTTGGAGAAGACTCTTGGAGTCCCTTGGACTGCAAGGAGATTCAACCAGTCCATTCTGAAGGAGATCAGCCCTGGGATTTCTTTGGAGGGAATGATGCTGAAGCCGAAACTCCAGTACTTTGGCCATCTCATGCGAAGAGCTGACTCATTGGAAAAGACTCTGATGCTGGGAGGGATTGGGGGCAGGAGGAGAAGGGGACGACAGAGAATGAGACGGCTGGATGGCATCACTGACTCGATGAATGTGAGTCTGAGTGAACTCCGGGAGTTGGTGATGGACAGGGAGGCCTGACGTGCTGTGATTCATGGGGTCGCAAAGAGTCGGACACGACTGAGCGACTGATCTGAACCAAACTGACTGCTTCACTGTCACCTGAAAGAGAGGCTGCCAGAACCTAAAACGCGATCAAACAAAGAAGTTCTCAGGGTTTTAGACTGATTACAAAGACAGATGGCAATATTTTTCTCTGTGGATTGGCTCCTCTGTGTGTGTGTGTGTGTGTGTGTGTGTGTGTGTGTGTGTGTGTGTTTGTGCGCGTGCGCACGCGCTCACTCAGTCATGTCTGACTCTTTGCAGCCTCATGAACTGTAGTTCATCAGGCTCCTCTATCCATGGAATTTTCTAGGCAAGAATACTGGAGTGGGTTGCCATTTCCTACTCCAGGGGATCTTCCCAACCCAGGGATAGAACCTGCATCTCTTGCATTTCCCACATTGGAGGTGGATTCTTTACCATTAGCACCACTTGGGAAACCCTATTGGCTCCTCTAATTCATAGTTATGTGATCTTGAACAATAACAGGGAGAGGTAAGTGAGGATCTATTTTCTAATCTCCACCCCACACACCATCACAAAAGATGAGAACCACTGGGGTGAAATAGTGTTCTGTTGAATGAAGACCTACCCCTGCCTCTTTTATTAATAGTCAAGAAGTCATAACAGAATGTAAGTCAGTGAAGAAAAGCACCCTCTTTGTTACAGAAATGTCCCTGAAACCACTATCGTTCATGGCTTTAAAAGTAAATTCTTAAAAATAGAGTAAATTCTTCCTAAGTTTAGATACTTAACTATGATGAATACAGTATTATTTTTGCATCCCTTTAAACCTGTCAACAGGACCAGAGGACTTAGAAGATCTCTAAGATTTTGCTATGTAAAGTGTTGTCTTGGGACAAGCAGCCTTGGCTTATTGGAAATTCTAGATCTCAGGTTTCACCCAGACCTACTGAATTAGAACCTGACTATCCAGGTTCCCCCGGAGAAGGCAATGGCAAGCCACTCCAGTACCCTTGCCTAGAAAATCCCATGGATGGAGAGGCCTGGTGGGCTACAGTCCATGGGGTCGCTACGAGTCGGACACGACTGAGCGACTTCACTTTCACTTTTCACTTTCACACAGTGGAGAAGGAAATGGCAACCCACTCCAGTGTTCTTGCCTGGAGAATCCCGGGGACGGCAGAACCTGGTGGGCTGCTGTCTATGGGGTCGCACAGAGTCGGATACGACTGAAGCGACTTAGCAGCAGCAGCATCCAGGTTCCCCAGGTAATTCATATGCACAGTAATGTTGAAGAAAAACCCCTCTAAGGCAGGGGTTCCCAATCTCTCGTACCTGATGATCTAAGGTGGAGCTGATGTAGTAGTAATAGAGGTAAAGTATGCAGTAAATGTAATGCCTGTGAATCATCCCCAAACCACCCCATCACTCCTGTTCCACTGAAAAACTGTCTTTCACAAAACCAGTCCTTGGTGCCAGAAAGGTTGGGAACCACTGCTAAAGTTCTGATTCTTGGATATGTTTGGATGTTAGAATCATCTGGGGAATTAAGAAAAAAATACTGATGTCTTGGTCTTACTCTAGAGATTCTTACTTAATTAGCATTGGGTCCAGTCTGGACATTGGAATTTGTAGAGGCTACCTGGTGAATCTGATGGGAAATCCCTGCTCTAAGGAACTTCTCTAGCTCCCGAATGTTGCATGTCTGTGAGCCTGTCAAGAAGAGCAACAATAAGCAACTAACATCAATACCTTCAGGAAGCAAGCAGGTAATATAAGTGAGTGACAAGCCTACTAGTATTGCCAGTGGCAAACTAGAGAGCTTGGGCCCAAGGAGGTGAACAGCCCTTGGTTCCTTCAATATTGCCTTTAACAATGGGAGTCTTTACAATAGCTAAGACGTGGAAGCAACCTAGATGTCCATCAGCAGATGAATGGATAAGAAAGCTATGGTACACATACACAATGGAATATTACTCAGCTATAAAAAGAATGCATTTTAATCCATTCTAATGAGGTGGATGAAACTGGAGCCTATTATACAGAGTGAAGTAAGCCAGAAAGAAAAACACCGATACAGTATATTTGCACATATATATGGAATTTAGAAAGATGGTAACAATGACCCTATATGTGAGACAGCAAAAGAGACACAGATGTAAAGAACAGACTTTTGGACTCTGTGGGAGAAGGCAAGGGTGGGATGATTTGAGAGAATAGCCATTGAAACATGTATTTCCATATGTGAAATAGAACACCAGTCCAGGTTCGATGCATGAGACAGGGCACTCAGAGCCAGTGTACTGGGATGACTCTGAGGGATGGGATGGGGAGGGAGGTGGGAGGGGGGTTCAGGATGGGGAACACATGTACACCCATGGCTGACTCATGTCAATGTATGGAAAGAACCACTACAATACTGTAAAGTAATTTGCCTCCAATTAAAATAAATAAATTAATTAAAAATTTTTAAAAAAATAAATGAGAAAAAAAGACAAAAATGGGACAAATATTAAATAAATTTTGTCCACCACCAAAAAAAAGAAAAACAAAACAATGGGAGTCCAGGGTGACAGAGCTTCTGAACTTTTTGTTTTTGATAACCTGGGAATCCAAATTTTATAGAAATTCTTTCTCTCTCTCTCTCTTTGTAATGCTGGTCACAAACTCAATTTTCTTTTCTTTCTTAAAAAAAAAAAACACAAAAATCTATTTTACCCAAGATGACTATGGTCCATGGAACACCAATTTGGGACCTCTGGCAGAGAGAAAACAGGTTTTTGTGTAGAAAGACCAGAAGTCCCACCATGCTACATATAGGCAGGCCATTCCACATTTTGAAGAGAGGCTGTAACTGCTTTAGATGGTAAAGAATCTGCAATGACTGGGTTTTGACCCCTGGGTTAGGAAGATCCTCTGGGGAAGGGAATGACAATCCAGTTTTCCTGCCTGGAGAATTCCATGAGCGGAGGAGCCTGGCGGGCTATAGTTCATGGGTTTGCAAAGAGTTGGACTTGACTGAGTCCATACATGTACAGTAACTGCTTCAGTGAGGGTGCAGCAAGTTCTCTTGATCTTGTTGCTTGAAGCAATTAGAATGGCTTCTTCCTCTTTCTAAGAGGAAACAGACACTTTAAAATACTTCATGAACATGGAGAGGCAATGACCATGGCATGGCTGGAGCCAGGCCCTGGAAAATGTCACTCTCCAAAGAAGTTCAAAGACCAGAGTGTGCAAAAGACATGTAAAGCATGAACACTCGGAGGCCAAGAAAGGAGATGGGGTACAGGAAGTGGATGGGCTGTGAAAGCATGATGACTGGCTGTGATCTTCCTGAGATAAGGGTGTACTATAGCAATGGGAGTATGTGTAAAGCAAAGACTCCACTTCTGGGAGAAAGAACATTTTGAAAGTGATTTAGAGTTCTGATGGCTAGAAAGCCTGTTTCAGATGTTGGAGGGGGTATCTGGGTCTGTGCTCAAGTGCTCATTCGTGTCTGACTCTTCGCAACCCCATGGACCGTAGCCGCCAGGCTCCTCTGTCCATGGGAGCAAGAATACTCGAGTAAGTTGCCATTTCCTTCTCCAAGGGATCTTTCCAACCCAGGGATTGAACCTGTGTCTATTGCATTTCCAGCATTGGCAGGCAGATTCTTTACCACTAGTGCCAGCTGGGAAGTCTATCTGACTCTAGTTCCATAAATATCTGTCCTCTTAACACTAATCAAAATCTCACCCAACCGAGGGCCTTTAAGACTACTGAGAGATGTGGTCATAGGAGCAGAAAGAGAGAAAGCAGCCACATTAAGAACGCAATTTGTATCAAAGGTTAAGAGAGAAGAAAGAAAAGGTCCTTTAGGAATCGTAGTCTTCATGACTGAGGGGGGAAAAAGAAAACTAGAAAAAGACTTAATCTTATTCCAATGAATGCTGTCAGTCTAATAAATTTGTGATTTCTTTCTAGTGAGACTAGGAGCTATATGAGGACAAATCAAATCAACATATTCATTAACTGTATGTGACTGAGCAAGGCCAATATTGTGTAGGGATAGCTAGAGCAAATATTGTGTCTTCTGCGTGTGCATACTCCCTATAGAGTCTCTTAAGGGGCAAGAAGCAAAATAAAACATAGTAAACACTTACATTAGTCTTGAACCAATTGTGAATAATAGCTGAGAAAAATTCAGTGTCCTAAAGTAGCAGTTTCCAAAATATAGTCCTCTGTAACAGCCACATTAGCATTGCCTGAGAGCTTGTTTGGAATATGAATTCTTGGGTCTCACCTCATACCTACTGAATCAGAGCCAGTGAAGGCAGGGTCCAGTAATCTGTGCTTTCGCAAGCCTTCCTGATGATTCTTAAGTAGATCCTATATGATCTCAGTTAATTTTCACAATAACTGATGGAAGTGGATAGGAAGAATGTAGTCTTCATTTTAGAATTTCAGAGTGGATGACATCATATATTCAAAGTCAGACTATTAGTAGCAAAACAAAGACACATCAGGCTTTGACTACTTTGATCAAGTGGGCCAAATTTTAATTTTCTAGCAGGAGTTGATTTGGGTTCAGTTGCAAATATATACTGATTTTTTTTCCACCTTGACAAAATTAGTTCATTAGAAGGAACTAAACAACAATAGTAACATCTATTTCTGCTTTATTGACTATGCCAAAGCCTTTGACTGTGTGGATCACAACAAACTGTGGAAAATTCTGAAAGAGATGGGAATACCAGACCACCTGACCTGCCTCTTGAGAAACCTGTAATGCAGGTCAGGAAGCAACAGTGAGAACTGAACATGGAACAACAGACTACTTCCAAATAGGAAAAGGAGTACGTCAAGGCTGTATATTGTCACCCGGCTTACATAACTTATATGCAGAGTACATCATGAGAAACGCTGGGCTGGAAGAAGCACAAGCTGGAATCAAGATTGCCAGGAGAAATATCAATAATCTCAGATATGCAGATGACACCAACCTTATGGCAGAAAGTGAAGAAGAATTAAAGAGCCTCTTGATGAACGTGAGAAGAGAGTGAAAAAGTTGGCTTAAGGCTCAACAATCAGAAAACTAAGATCATGGCATCCGGTCCCATCACTTCATGGGAAATAGATGGAGAAACAGTCCCCATCTATTTCCCATGAAGTGATGGGACCGGATGTCATGATCTTAGTTTTCTGAATGTTGAGCCTTAAGCAGGCTTTGTTTTTCTGGGCTCCAAGATCACTGCAGATGGTGACTGAAGCCATGAAATTAAAAGATGCTTAATCCTTGGAAGAAAAGTTATGACCAACCTAGACAGCATATTAAAAAGCAGAGATATTACTTTGCCAACAAAGGTCTGTCTAGTCAAGGCTACGGTTTTTCCAGTGGTCATGTATGGATGTGAGAGTTGGACCATGAAGAAGGCTGAGAGGAGGACGACAGAGGATGAGATGGTTGGATGGCATCACCAACTCAATGGACCTGAGTTTGAGTAAACTCCAGGAGTTGATGATGGACAGGGCAGCCTGGCATCCTGCAGTCCATGGGGTTGCAGAGTCAGACATGAATGAACGACTGAACTGAACTGAACTGAAACAATAATAGTAACAATCCATCCACTTGTGCCTTTTACTTTCTTATCTGAGTACGTCTACTCCTGCTCTGCCATAAATTTTTTATCTTTTGACACCCACTCCATGCATGCCTCCCCTATGAAGCCTGCCCCCCTCCCCTAATGGTGAGCATACATCAGCTCTGCCTCGTTTATACAGCTCTCTTCTTGATCTTCCCATACAGCTGTGTTTACATGTCTGCTCCCCACAGTGGGCTGTAACTCTTTGGAAGCAATGAACGTATCTTAGTATCTCTATATGCCTCTAACACCTGTCATAGAATAATACTTTGGAGCTAGGAAGGAACAAAGGAAATGAAACAGCTGCCAACCCCTGTAATTATTGAGCATCCACTGTGTCATGGGTCCTAAGCTAAGCTTTTTATATATCTCATTTTGTTTTAATACTCAGTACAGTCTTATACATATTTTAAGCTCTATTTCAAGGACTGGCAAATTTTGAACACTGGGAAGAAAGTAAAGAAGAAATCCAGTTTTATAGTTAGTAACTGGTAGACCTGGAATTCTTGATGTGTATACTATAATACCTCTCTACTTCTTATTCAATGGCTAGAAAACCTGAATAGACAGAGGAAAGAATTTTCTTAGTTGCACAGAGAGGGACTGAAGACAGGTCAAGAATGTAGACCTCAAGGCACTTTACTAACCACCCTGGTGTCTCTCCTGAACCTCATAGTAAAGAAGGAAAAGATGTTCTGGGAATTGTGGGATCACTTAGAGCATCCCTTTCATTCTATAAATGGATGGACTGGCAAATTTGTTTTCTGACAACTTCTCGAAAACAGGCCAGATTCATTCTCCTCTCCGAACATACCAGAGTCCATGATTTGATCACATTTGCCCACTTTTTGGACTTGATTACCATGAATTTCTTAGAACTCTGCTTTTCTGATCTCATACTTCCAACATACCCTTGTCACCTGGATCTTTCTCAAGTTTATGACACTTTTCTCCTGGGCTCTAATCTGATTCTCCTGTTATTTCTAGGGAAACATCAGATTTTTCCAGGGTTTGGATTAATGGCTTCCCTTCCTTTTCCTGATGAAAATTCTGTGCTGACTGCTAAGTTCAGAGATCTCACTTCTGCTCTTGGAGTAGACAGAGAAGTCTCAAGAACCCACAAGTAATAATGTCCTGGTATCGTGTGGAGCTCAATTTCAAACCTGAAAGTAAACTCAGTGAGCCTGACTACTCATGCATCAGAGTGCTGGTCACACCTGTCATTCAACAGTGATATGAATGTGGGGGTCATTAATGTGTGCGTTCCACCTCAGTTATCCAACTAGACTGAGGAGGGGTTAACTGAATGCTACATCTTTACGTTCATCAGAACTGCATATTACCTAAACATTCATTTTTTTTTAACTTGGTATATGATGTCATTTATTTTTTTAATTTTTTTCATATAAATTTATTTATTTTAATTGGAGGCTAATTACTTTACAGTATTGTATTGGTTTTGCCATACATCAACATGAATCCGCCACGGGTATACACGTGTTCCTCATCCTGAACCCCTCTCCCACCTCCCTCCCCATACCATCCCTCTGGGTCATCCGAGCGCACCAGCCCCAAGCATTCTGTATCATGCATCGAACCTGGACTGGCGATTCGTTTCATATATGATATTATACATGTTTCAATGCCATTCTCCCAAACCATGCCACCCTCTCCCTCCCCCACAGAGTCCAAAAGACTGTTCTATACATCTGTGTTTCTTTTGCTGTCTTGCATACAGGGTTATCATTACCATCTTTCTAAATTCCATATATATGTGTTAGTATACTGTATTGGTGTTTTTCTTTCTGGCTTACTTCACTCTGTATAATAGGCTCCAGTTTCATCCACCTCATTAGAACTGATTCAAATGTATTCTTTTTAATGGCTGAGTAATACTCCATTGTGTGTATGTACCACAGCTTTCTTATCCATTCATCTGCTGATGGACATTTAGGTTGCTTCCATGTCCTGGCTATTATAAACAGTGCTGCGATGAACACTGGGGTACACATGTCTCTTTCAATTTTGGTTTCCTCAGTGTGTATGCCCAGTAGTGGGATTGCTGGGTCTTAAGGCATTTGTATTTCCAGTTTTTTTAAGGAATCGCCACACTGTTCTCCATAGTGGCTGTACTAGTTTGCATTCCCACCAACAGTGTAAGAGGGTTCCCTTTTCTCCACATCCTTCCAGCATTTATTGCTTGTAGACTTTTGGATCGCAGCCACTCTGACTGGAGTGAAATGATACCTCATTGTGGTTTTGATTTGTATTTCTCTGATAATGAGTGATGTTGAGCATCTTTTTATGTGTGTGTTAGCCATCTGTATGTCTTCTTTGGAGAAATGTCTGTTTAGTTCTTTGGCCCATTTTTTGATTGGGTTGTTTATTTTCCTGGAATTGAGCTGCATGAGCTGCTTGTATATTTTTGAGATTAGTTGTTTGTCAGTTGCTTCATTTGCTATTATTTTCTCCCATTCTGAAGGCTGTCTTTTCACCTTGCTTATAGTTTCCTTTGTTGTGCAGAAGCTTTTAATTTTAATTAGGTCCCATTTGTTTATTTTTGCTTTTATTTCCAGTATTCTGGGAGGTGGGTCATAGAGGATCCTGCTGTGATGTATGTCAGAGAGTGTTTTGCCTATGTTCTCCTCTAGGAGTTTTATAGTTTCTGGTCTTATGTTGAGATCTTTAATCCATTTTGAGTTTATTTTTGTGTATGGTGCTCAAAAGTGTTCTAGTTTCATTCTTTTACTGGTCAATGGTTGACCAGTTTTCCCAGCACCACTTGTTAATGAGATTGTCTTTTCTCCACTGTATATTCTTGCCTCCTTTGTTAAAGATAAGGTGTCCATAGGTGCGTGGTTTTATCTCTGGGCTTTCTATTTTGTTCCATTGATCTATCTATTTTTGAGCTTTGGTAAGTTGTATGCTGTTCACTTAAGTATGTTGTTTTAAAAATCCATAGATGTCAGACATCTAACAATAAGATTCTGTTGAACATATTATGCTTTAGTACATGGAGGACTTCTATAATCAACTATTAGTGGGAATATCTGCTTTAAAAAAAAGTTTTTCTGTTTTTTTTTTTTTTTATATACAGTTGACATACAGCACTATACAAGTTTAAGGTGTACAGTATAATGGCTTGACTTACATATTCATATATGTGGTGAAATGATTACTATGATAAGTTTATTTAACATTCCTCATCTCATATGGATACAAAAAAATGAATGTGTTTTTTTGTGTGATGAGAAGTCTTAGGATCTAGTCTGTTAACAACTTTTAAATACCATAAAGCAGTGTTAACTATAGCCATCATGTTATATAATACATTACAGCCATAGATCTTGTTTACCTTGCTGAAAGTTTGTAACTTTTGACCACCTTCATCCAATTCTTCCACCCCACCCCCTGCCTCTGCTAACTGCAAATCTGTTCTCTTTTTTTAAGAGTTTTTTTTTTTTTTTTTTTTTTTTTTGCTTGTTTGTTTAGATTCACCAAACAAGTGAGATCACACAGAGTTTGTCTTTCCTGTCTGGCTTGTCTCCTATGGTGTAATACCTTCAAGATCTATTCAGATGGTCACAAATGGAGATTTTCCTCTTTTTCCATGGCTGAATAATATTCCATTTTATAATTAAGCCACAGCTTCTTTATCCATTCATCCATTAGTGGACACTTAGGTTTTTCCATCCCTTGGATACTGTGAATAATGGTGCTCTGAACATGGGGGTGTAGATGTCTCTTTGACATAGTGTTTTCTTTTCCTTTGGATGTATTCCCAGAAGTGGAATTGCTGGATCATATGGTAGTTCTATTTTTAACTTTTTGAGGAAACTCCAAACTGTTTTCCATAGTGTCTGTACCAACTGACATTCCTACCAAGAGCGCACAAGTGTTCTCTTTTCTCCACATCCTTGTTAGCATTTGTTATGCCTTGTCTTTTTGATGACAGCCATCCTAACAGGCACAAAGTATCTACTTACTGGCATGTAAGATGTTCATAATACAAAGAGTGAATGTTTAAGAGTGAAAACCTTATAGCATATTCAAAAGCAGAGACATTACTTTGCCAACAAAGGTTCGTCTAGTCAAGGCTATGGTTTTTCCTGTGGTCATGTATGGATGTGAGAGTTGGACTGTGAAGAAGGCTGAGCACCGAAGAATTGATGCTTTTGAACTGTGGTGCTGGAGAAGACTCTTGAGAGTCCCTTGGACTGCAAGGAGATCCAACCAGTCCATTCTGAAGGAGATCAACCCTGGGATTTCTTTGGAAGGAATGATGCTAAAGCTGAAACTCCAGTACTTTGGTCACCTCATGTGAAGAGTTGACTCATTGGAAAAAGACTCTGATGCTGGGAGGGATTGGGGGCAGGAGGAGAAGGGGACGACAGAGGATGAGATGGCTGGATGGCATCACTGACTTGATGGATGTGAGTTGAATGAACTCTGGGAGTTGGTGATGGACAGGGAGGCCTGGCATGCTGCGATTCATGGGGTTGCAAAAAGTCGGACACGACTGAGCGACTGAACTGAACTGAACTGATCCCAGTCTTATGAACTAATTTTAAAAACCCAGTAAATGGATAGTAAGTGTAAAATGATTTGTATCAGCATATTAAAAGGGTTATCTCAGAGTTGTGTAATGATAGGTACTTTCTTTCTCCCATTTTTCTTACCTATATTTTATATTTATCCACAATAAACATGTATCACTTATGTATTTTTAAAAGAATACTGTTTTTATTATAGGTACACATGACCAATAATTAACAATCCCCAAAAAAGTCCTAAAGTTATAGTGTTGTATAAAAAGTTTCCTGGTAGGGAGATTTTTGTATCTGCAGAAAACTATTATGGATTTTTAGTCCTAGAGCTTCCCCCAACTACTGCTGTACCTCCAATCACACAGACCCCTGGTCTCTGAGTTTCAGTTTACTTCTAAGTAAAATTAGGATAACACCATTCACCTTACAGGCTACTGTGAAAATAAAATAATGGTATCCCATTTCAGGAATGTGTTTCAGAATCAAGACAACTTTAAAAATCCCTCGTGGCTAGACCCCACCTCAAGTCATTCCAGCACAATCCAGGATTGAAAAGATAGTGCTGGACTAATTCTTATGTACTGATTGTCATGGCAGTTCTCCTGTGTGGACTCATGGGCTTATGTTGTGTGACATAGAATGAACTTCATTAGTTAAAAATCATTGCACTCTTAATGCACGGGAAGAAAAAATACATTTTCCATAGACTGGGGTCCTGACAAAGGTTGAGACTGTTCAAGGAGGGTAAAAAATTAAGCAAGTGATATTTATTACATTCTGATAAAAAGTTTTACAGAAAGGTTCTGTTTACCAAAGGATAATGTCATAGTCAACTGAGGCAGGACTTAAAAAGTCCAAGAAGTTTATATTTTAAAGGGATTTTAGTGATGATGTGCTGACCACAACGTAACTGTCCTCTCTAAACCTCAGCCCTGGTCATCTCTGCTTCAGTACATCTGAGGTTTGGGAGCTCATGACTTTGCCTGTTTGCCCATTCATTCTTTGGATTGTTCTGTGATGACATCTCTCCAGCTCTTACCCTGATTTTCCTATAGGTCTGAGCTCTGCTGCATGGAGTCACATAAAAGTCTTACCAGCTTTTCTGTCAATAGCTGTAAACTGTGTTACAAGTTCAGTTCAGTTCAGTTGCTCAGTTGTGTCCGACTCTTTGTGACCCCATGAATCACAGCACGCCAGGCCTCCCTGTCCCTCACCAACTCCTGGAGTTCACTCAGACTCATGTCCATCGAGTCAGTGATGCCATCCAGCCATCTCATCTTCTGTCATCCCCTTCTCTTCCTGCCCCCAATCCCTCCCAGCATCAGAGTCTTTTCCAATGAGTCAACTCTTCGCATGAGATGGCCAAAGTACTGGAGTTTCAGCTTCAGCATCATTCCTTCCAAAGAAATCCCCGGGCTGATCTCCTTTAGAATGGACTGCCTGGATCTCCTTGCAGTCCAAGTAACCCATCATTAATATAATCAACAAGGTTTCCACCAAGGTACCGTTTATAAATCAGAGCATATTTTTAGCATATTCCTCTCTGATTTACTTTCTACCCTGGATCCATAAATAGGAGAGAAAACGGTTGAGCTCCAACACAAAGAGAGTAAGTAGTAGATGCATCTGTCATGGAAGCTGGAGGGGATAAAAAGTGGTTAATTGCAGTTGATTTCTGTAGTTATATTGTTGTTGTTGTTGTTCAATCACTCGGTCATGTCTGACTCTTTTGCGACTGAAGGACTGTAGCCCACCAGGCTCCTCTGTCCATGGGATTTTCCAGGCAAGAATACTGGAGTGGGTTGCCATTTCCTTCTCCAGGAGATCTTTTTTGACCCAGGGATCGAACCCACATCTCCTGTACTGGCAGGTGGATTCTTTACCATTGAGCCACCTGGGAAGCCCTCTGTAGCTGTATAGCGCTCGACATATTCAGAGTTAGCTGTTATTCTTCATCATTGGCTAATACTCATTAAATGCCTACCATACCCAGGGTATTAGCCTATGTGGTTAAAAGAGAGAGAAGTATGAGGCATAAAATTGTTGGGCTAAATGGTTATGAGGTTTTTAATACTAAAAAGAGAAGTAATCCCAAGTGTTTATGCATTGATTTATTGGTTCAAATATTTATCAGACACAACTAAATGGTAGAAATAATACTGTGTATAAAGCATATAAGGACCTTGCCTTTGTGGATATTACATTCTGGTCTCTATCTCTGTTTATACATTTTGATAATTTAGTTCTCTGCCCTTCCACCACAATGAAAGTTTGATTTAAAGGATCCTTGTAGGTCACTGAAGTTATCCAAACACTGAGTTGTCACTTGAACATATGAAGGAGTGCTGTAGCCATGGAGTAGGAAAGTGTGGCAACTAAGGGGTTAGCTATGGGGTTGGATGTGAATTCAGGGCTGAGCTTTGGCACTAATTATGAATTGTGTTTCCTTGGGTCAGTTACCAAGCTTGACTGTCAGTTTCTTCACTTGTACAATGCTTCTCATATGTGCTTCCCTTGACTGATGTGAAGATTTAGTGATGCATGCAGCATTGGCATCGTGCCTCACCACTGGTTGCTACTGGATGAATTACTATTGCATTATTATAAGCATAACTTATCATTATGCCTACTTATTAATTGAATTCCTCCATGTTTGGGGCACCTATGAGAAATGCTCTTACATCTTCTGATGAGTAAGTCAAGAAAGAAAGTGAAAGAAGAAAGTGAAGTCGCTCAGTTGTGCCCGACTCTTTGCGACCCTATGGACAGTAGCCTGCACCAAGCTCCTCCATCCATGGGATTTTCAAGGCAAGAGTACTGGAGTGGGTTGCCATTTCCTTTTCCAAGGAATCTTCCCAACCCAGGGATCAAACCCAGGTCTCTCGCCTTGTAGACAGACATATTTTCTAAACTATAAACCACCCAATGCATCATCTCTGTTACAACCTGCCATAACAGAATTCCTTATGACTTTCACCCATCTTACTTTCCTCTCTTTTTCCCTGATGTTCCTTCAAATATCTCTCCTCTTAGCTTGAGAGTCTATTTCTACAACTCTTCCTGACTGGAGGAAGTCAAAACCTGCCTCCATGTTGGTGAATCTGTCTCAAACGCATCACTCATGCAAGCATCTAATGTTCTATAGATTCATCCTCACACACCAATGACCATGTTGAACACCTGAGATTTTTGTCATGTTGAAATACATTTCTAGTGACACATGGCTCAACAAGTGATTCCATTCTTTAGAACACCTACTGGAGAAGGGCTTTTCCATCTTCACTCTCTTCTGTGATAGGAAAAAACTACTCATAAAAGGGAACAGATTTCAAGATACAGATGAGAACACATCGGATATGAGGTGGGGCCATCATGCATTTAAACATGAGTTGACTGAGTACGGTGTGCAGGCTGAATCAGGCTGCGTCCTTTGTAAAAGTTGTGCTGGAATACAGCTATACCCATTCATTTACGTATAGTCTATGGCTATTTTCACTATCCAACAGCAAAACTGAATAGTTGCAACCGAGATCCTGTGATCCACAAAGCCAAAAATATTTACCATCTGGCCTTTTACGGAAAAAGTTTGCTGACCCCTGCAGATGCAGCTTAGCATGTTTTCAGCTCCCACGTTGCTGAAGTAATGAATTAACCAAAGACCTGAGCAACTGTGATGAGCTTGACGTTCTTTCTTTGAGATGCTCTTCTTTGCAAATCTCCTTTGGCAGATTCTGAAATGGATATGTGGCTGGTCCATATGGTCCAGAACATAGCTGTCCATGCATCTTAGACTGCCACACCATCTTAAAGTCACCCAAATGTCACCTCTTTCCTGAAAAACACCCAGCCTGTAGTTTGTCTTAGTTAGCACCACCATCATCCTGCATTACGTACACCTCTGAACTATTTTAGCTCAATCTTCCCTTTTATTATCTCTGCAGTCTCAGTACAGCCCAGTTATACTACACCTTCATATCCACCATCCTTTCTTGATTCTGCAACCTTTAAATTTCTTTCAATGTCTCTAAGGAGGCCTGGAGCTTTGTCTATCTCCCAAATGACTACTTTTCTGCGGGGCCTCTGCCATGAGCCTGTATCTTTTACTAGTCCCATCCAGGTCTGCTGGAATGGGTTGAGTCTCCTCAGAGCTCATGACATCCTCTTAAATGTAAGAGAACCAACGATATTGTGCTGAGAGCCGCATCATAGATCATTGCAGAAGAGGAAGCTAAAGATCAGAAATAGCAAAAGGTTTTCCCCAGTCCCAGAGCCAGTTCCTGGTTGACTTGAACTCCAGCCCCCAAGCTCCCAGTCTGGTGCTCTATTCAACATACAATCCCATGACTCTATGGATTCCCAGAGAAGTCATATTTTCCAGTGACTTCATTTCCTCTGAATTTATCATGATATTGGTCTCATTGCCACCAACAACCTTCCCAGAACCCTTCTTGTGTCTCTTCCACCTGAGTAGCTATTTTTATCTCTCTCTTTTCCTCCTGACCTTGGAACCTTCCAGAGATTCTTCTTAGGTTTATCTAAATTAAAAATCTTCCCTGGACTGTTTACCTATTCCTCTAAGCACTTCATTCCGGTTGATAATTTCTCTCATAATCTTCTCCTGGGCTTGTAATTTTGTGTAATTTGGCATCAACAATAAATCTGAATAGTATACAGCTAGCTTCATTTCATATCATTATAGGTTTTAATAAACAGCGTTGATTTCATTATAGACCCCTGTGGAGCTGGGCTGGACTAATCCTCTTCCTTTCGATGTGGTGAGAAGCCCTGATTTTCTTTCCCCACTGAGAGGAGTGAGAAAGCCATGGGCTCGGGTGACCCATCTAGCATCCTCTTGTGCATGGATGGTTGAGTGGTGAGTAGATGTCACTTCTCCCCAGCCCACGACCTGTTGCCCAGGGAACCATCCTACAATAATGGTCTCTCCCCTCCATGACATCACATCTTGCCTGAGGCTTCAGGACCTGTGCTGGGGAGGTTACTAGGGGAAACACTGAATTCTACTCTTCATTATGGCACTGGGAGCAGACCTTGCGGTTCCGGCATTAGCTCATTCCCAGCATTTGCTTTGCAGTGACCTCATTGTTTCTGAATATTCCTAATTTTACTTTTAAACTGTCTTCTGGGATATAGAACACTCTTCTCCAGCACAGCTTCCTATCTTACCTTCTCCAGGCCTTGCTCAAATGCTAACTTATCAGAGGCTTTCCCTGACTCCCTTATTTAAAAGGATGACACCCCCCAATCCCACACTCCTTAGTCCCATGCTTTATTTTCCACTGTAACACTATATATCCTTCTTGTTTATACTCTTGTCTCATTAGACTGAGGGATTCATGAGAACAAGGAATTTTATATTGTTTTTATTTATATTGAGATATAATTGGTATATAGCTTAATATTAAGTTTAATGTGTACAGTGTATTGATTTGACACTTTTATATATTACAGTATGATTACCATTGTGGTATTAGTTAAAACCTGTGTTACATCACCTAATTACCATTTCTCTTTTGCGGTGGGAACAATTAAGATCTTGTCTCTGAGCAACTTTGAAATTTATAATATGGTTGACTCTCAGACAACACAGATCTGAACTGGGTGGGTCCACTTATATGGGGAATTTTTTCAATAAATACCTATATATACCTTTTCCTTAATGCTTTTCTTACTAACATTTTCTTACTTTATTGTGAGAATACAATATATAATAAATATAACATACAAAATGTATATTAATAAATTGTTTAAGCTCTGGCCAAT
The DNA here is from genome assembly GCF_029407905.1 of Bubalus kerabau. Classification (NCBI taxonomy): domain Eukaryota; kingdom Metazoa; phylum Chordata; class Mammalia; order Artiodactyla; family Bovidae; genus Bubalus; species Bubalus kerabau. The sequence goes on along the minus strand of NC_073624.1, from coordinate 233,717,556 downwards.
AGTAGGCTATTATGAGTTGAGTTTTGGGGGACTCAGAAGTTATATGTGACTTTTTGGCTGTGGAAGGGATTGAAACCCATAATCCCCATGCCCCAAGGGTCAGCTCTTCAGCATTTTTTTCAGGGCAGGAACTTAAGTCTGTTCTGCTCACTATACTCCCAGTGCCTAGAGTTGAATATTTGCTGAGTGGTTGAGTGATTAATTGTGGAGCTGCTGCTGCTGCTCATTTGGTCTTGTTTGTTTGTTTGTAAAAGAAGAAGTTAAAAAAAAAACTTGACAATCTGATTTTTTAAAGACTTTTTTGATGTGGATCATTTTTAAAGTCTGTATTGGATTTGTTACAATATTGCTTCTATTTTATGTTTTGGATTTTTGGCCCCAAGGCATATGGGATCCTAACTCCCGGACCAGGGATCAAACACTCACCCCGTGAAAGGCAAAGTTTTAACTACTGGATCACAAGGGAAGTCCCGAGACAATATGTTTGTATATAAAATTTTTTACAGATTCACAACGTCAACAATGTCTCAGAGCACAATGTCAATTTGATCTCTATACACAGAGAGGATTAGATGGTTTTCAGGGGGCTTTGATATCCTTTATTTCATTTGATTTTCATAAAAGCAAGGATTACTATCTTCATTTTCAGAAAATCCTAAGATCAAAAACAAAACCAATTCTTTCTTCCTTCCCTCCCTCCTTTCCTTCCTTCCTTTCTCCAAATAATCAATAGTTGAGTATTTTGTATCTATGTGGTGATATCACACAGCTTGTGTCAAATTCTGACTTTGTCTTAATTTCTTAAATATAGGATCTCAGGCACATTACTAAACTTCTGAAACCTTATTTCATTCTCTTAAAGAAAGAGGATACTAGTATCTGAAGATATCAAGAGGATGAAATCAGATACATGAAAGTACTTAGTACAGTGCCTGACATGCAAGAAGCTCCCAGTGTTAGCTGCCGATGTTATTATCCTTACATATGATTACTACAACCATCACAGCATCAGCATCACTGCCATCACTGCATTACCATTATCCCCATTATAACACCACGGCTGCTATCATTCCAATATCACTACCACCACCTCACAACATTACACCATCACCATCGCCACATCACTCATCTCTAGTATCATCACCATCGTATCACTCATTACCACGGTCACCACATTATTCATCACCAGCTTCATCACCACCATACCATTCTTCACCAGCATCATCACCATCATGTGATTCATCACCACCACCATGATCACCATATCATTCTTCACCAGCATCATCACCATCATATGATTCTTCACCACCACCATGATCACCATATCATTCTTCACCTGCATCATCACCGTCATATGATTCTTCACCACCACCATGATCACCATATCATTCTTCACCAGCATCATCACCATCATATGATTCTTCACCACCATCATTACCACCACAGGCTTTGCCAATGTGTACCAGGCTTTGTATTGCATCATGGCTATAGAATACAGACAAAAATAAAAGGCAGCAGCTTTATCAGCTTTAAGTTATATTCTGTGTTACTTGCTTTATATATCCTTAATCCTTACAGCAGCCTTCTGAAAAGTATATTATTTCACACAGCTGGAAGACAGCAGAACAATGAATTGCAACCGTGGCTGCCTGATAATTGTATCCTTAATCACACTACTGTACTTACAAGATATAGTGAGAGAGGGAGGTATTTGTATAACTATTATGTTACGGTGTGACAACTGAAGAACATAGACACTACTTAAGCACACAGGAGGTCCATCTGATCAGACTGTGGGAAGAAGGAGTGGGTAAGGAACGCTTCTGAGAGGAGGCATCATGAGGCGAATCTTGGAACCTGAAATGGAGTTAAGCAAGGCCTTATGACGAGCAAATGGCAGAACAAAGACGGCTCTGGGACCTTGGGTTCCCTCCACTGCGTGTTCCCTATAAAACCCCATTCTGCAACACAAAATTATTTTCTCTAGTCCCTGATCTCCAGTTGCTCACAAAGATGCTACTCTTGGCATAGTGGTGACTTCACACCATAGTTCATGAAAAATGCTTTGCCAAGTGCTGTCAGCTGCGATCAAGCTATTCCCAACAGGATACCCTTCATTATACATCTGAAGCAAGTACATCACCCCAATGCGACAAGTCCTGCCCCCATGCAACTCCTTCAAAAAGAAGGAAGACTGGTAATCCATGTTGATTCCACAGCTGCTCATTTATACACGGGAAAAGAGAGTATTTGGATGTCTCCCAGAATGTATACAATGTAGAGAATACAGGGAAGACGTGATATTTTGACTTTTAGAGGTTCTGTCATGTGCTGTTAGAGAAAATGAGTTTTTCTTTTTGATACTCTTCTAGATTGCTGATGCCACTGCCTGAGTGGACTTTTCAGTAAACACTGAAAACGAAGCCTGAGGTAGAATGGGTTTAGGTCCAAGACTTAATTACCAGTGGGAAGGCAGAGTGGCCCAAAAGTCCAAGTAAGCTGGGCTGAAAATAAATAGGTACCAAAGATCTTGTTGATGCCTAATTCATGGATCCAGATTTTTAGTAACTACCAGGGAGACTGACACAGGGTAGATATTTCAAAAACATGGTAAGTAAGTTAATCAGTCAGTTTGATCAGTAAAGCAATTGATCAATCATGGGAGTCAAGGCAGAGAGGCCTGGACAGTAGTATCCTGAGGGGCCATGAAGATTGAGTTGAGATGTTTGGTTTTTAGTCTCTGGATGGTGGACATAAATGTTTCATCAGAAGAAGGGCATTTATAGAAAGATGAATGTGGAAGCACAGACTCAGATCTTAATCTTGGACATCATAGGGATGTAAAGAGTTGATCTAAGCCAGTCATAGCAGACTGCAGTCTCCTTTCTTCCCACTTGGCCATCACAGAGCTCTTCCTTCTTCTTGTGCCTTTTAGTAGGGCCCAATCTGACCTTACCGGAATTCTTACTGAGTATTTTTACAGTTGCTTGCCTGGGCAGTGTGTGAAGAGTATATGTTATTAAGGCAGGGTGGACAGAGGTAATACAGGCTTCTCTCCATGTATGTAACTGGCTTTTCACAGGGAAAAAATTCATCCCATGGACCACAGATGTCATCTTGTCATCTCCAGTTTTACCCTCACCATCCTCCTGGGTTCAGTCTGTATATACAGGACAAAAGGAAGGGAACAACCCAACATCATATTTGCAGAGTTGAAAGGACTTGGAACCTGCCCAGTCTGATCTTCTCACTGTTCACATGGGGAACCTGAAGAGGAAGAATGCTCCCCAGCTTACACTGTAAACTGGCCTAGAACCCAGACCTCTTGATTGCATCCAGAGATTCTTGTCCAGAAGAAAGTTTAAGTGGAACAAACCTTAAATCTCCCAGATTTCCACGGGCTTCCCAAAGGGATTTCCAGCATCGAGCTGTATGAACATCCTGTGAGCTGACTAAGAGCAACATCCTGACATCGTGTAGAGAACCTGCAGGCAAGAGCAGGCCTGGAGGAGGAGGGGCCAATGAGGGCTGAACTATTAGCTTTTGGGGGAGTAGAGACAGTAAAAAAAAAAAAAAAAAAAAGCTTGTCCCTCTACCAACCTCCTGTACCCATCTCACATTCTTTGCTTCTTATTACTTCCCCATAATCTTGTCAGAGTCACAATTTATCAGCTTAAAGTGTCATGGTATATACACTTTAAATGAGTGAAATTTATGGCATGTAAATTATACATCAATAAGACTGTTTAAAAGTGATGGGAATGGGACCTCTTCTGGGTGCTCAAGGAGCCATCATTCCTGCTCCCCTTACTGCTCATCATTTCTGAATCTTTTGGGAAAACCACATGCCTCCTTTCTTTCCTGTCAGTACTCATCCCATCCTTATTGAGTCCACCCCCTTGGTTCCCTCCTACTTCCATAGCCCTTACCGCCCCTTAACATACAGGGTGATAATTAAATTGGTTCAAGCCTCAGGCCTCCCAGATCCTGCACCAGCTCTTCCCTGCCAGTCACTGTAAACCCCTGTCTCTTCTGTCTTTGGTACTTCTCTCTTTCCCAACAACATTTTGAACTTTATCTTTCATCAAATCACAAGGCTAATAAGAGTACAGATGTTAACTAAGGCTAGGTTAAAGAAGCCTCCATTTTCTAGTGCTTATTCCACAACACAACAGTGAGATTTTTCCTTTTGTAATTTTCGTATTTCTAGTTGAGGCCCTTTCTTTTCCATTTAGAGAAGTCCCTTCAATATATCTTGTGAGTGAGTGAGTGAAAGTCGCTCAGTTGTGTCCGACTCTTTGCGACCCCATGGACTATATACAGTCCATGGAATTCTCTAGGCCAGAATACTGGAGTGGGTAGCATTTGCCTTCTCCAGCTGAACAAAACAACAAAACAGAATTATGTTTCATCTTTTGATTTCTATCAACCTGCAGATAAAGAGGGGCTTCCTTGGTGGCTCAGTGGTAAAGAATCCACCTGCCAAGCAGGAGACTCAGGTTCAATCCCTGGGTGGGGAAGATCCCCTGGAGAAGGAAATGGCAACCTACTCCAGTATTCTTGCCTGGGAAATCCCATGGACAGAGGAGCTTGATGGGCTACAGTCCGTGGGGTCACAAAAGAGTCAGATACAACTGAGCAACAACAAGAGAACAACAAAAAAGCAGATTAAGAGGATGGAGGTATGACTGGTTCGTAGCGCTGGCACCTGGATCCTCACCTCTCACTCACAACACCACCATCTGCTTGTGCATTTGGTTGTAGCATTTCTCTATCTTGAAACCGCTAGAATCCCTGATTCTGACACCAAGACCCTAAAGCTATTATGAAGCCTCTTACAAACGTGATGATGGAGGAGGAGTGCCATGGACCTAAATCACAATGCAATTTATTTCTGAATCACCTTTAGCCTGAATCACCTTTCAGGCTAAACTTATCAAAGACAGTGCCTCGGCAGCAGTGCAGAGAAGGACCCAGGCAATAATAAACAGAGCCGGAGACACAGTGGCTCGACTGGAAGACCGGGTGGGTGGGCAGAGAGGGGGATCTAGGGGCATGTGGAGAATGAAGAGAGCTCTCGCCAGCCAGGATCTGCTCTGCAGGGCTACAGAGGAGAGATCATTAGTTTTTCACAGGGCTTTGATGTGCAGGGCTGGATCTCTGGGCTGCTGCAGAATTCCAGAGCTGGGCTTTGCTTTGCAAAGCTTATTTATTGCTCTTCTTGTGTGTCAGGAGCCAGGAGCGGACACCATCTCTTTCCTCACTCGGCTTACAATCTACAGGCGCAAACTGCATGGGGCTGAAAGCAGACAGCAGGTGTCATTGGCAGGTTTATAGATTACCTGGTTCTCAAGATGTCCCTTTGCTTTGCTTTTCTTTTCATCAGGCCTCTGGAACCTCTCTCTGAAATGGGTAACATTGATATTTTTATTTTACAGTTGAGGGAACTGAGACCCAGAGAAAGTAATAGACTCACTTAAGGTCTGTTTATCAGCACAACTAGTAATAAAACTCAGACATTCTGATCTCAAGACCCTCGAACACTAACCACAAAGGTGAACTCAGTGAAGGTGCTGGTGATGGCAATGGAGAAGAGAGAACTGACTGGAAATATGAAAGAGGCAGAAAAGTCAATCAGTTGCCCTTTCCCTGAAACCTCAAGCTACTTAAGAGATTAGCAGGTGGAGGTGGAGTGATGGAATACAGCAAAAGATTTCCTAAAGGCATATGAGAAAAACAGTTAAAGTTTTTATCCAACATCATGTTAGCTAAAATTTTTACTTAGCCCCGAGGAGTCCATCAGCCATTGCCAAGGAAACAGAGTACAAAGTAATGGATTCTGTTGAACAAGCTTAGCTGGGGTGTCTGTTGTGTGAAATGCACTCAGATGCCTGGGTTGGAGGAGAGGGTGAGGAGGGAGGAGGTGAGAGGAGGAAGATCCGTGGATGAATGTGATAAGGGCATTTACCCGAGAGGAGCTGTCAGTCTAAGGTAGGGGGAGACAGGCATGCAGACAAATCTTGCTCATGTAGAGCTGCATAATAAGGGATACAGTGGGGGAGGCGGGAGCCATTGTTTATGGGGTTGAGGGTAGAAGGTCCAAGAAAGTCTATTGCTGGGGACTAGATCTAAACTTGGCCCTGAGAGATGATTCAGAGTCTTAAATGGAGAGAGGGAAGGGTGAAGAAAAAGAAAACAGACATGGGAAAAGAATTTGAAAAAAGATTAGATATATGTATATGTATAACTGAATCACTTTGCTGTATACCTGAAGCTAATACAACACTGTTAATCAACTATATTCCAATATAAAATAAAAGTTTAAAAAATCTGTTTCCATCATTCTACTTTTTTTTCATGTCCCTTGTTGAGAAATGGAACTATAGTTGATTTACAACATCATATTAATTCCAGGTGTATGGTATAGTGATTCAGTATTGTTATAGATTATACTCTATGTGATATAGTTGACATACAGCACGGTATAAACTCCAGGTGTACAATGTAATGATTTGAATTATATACATAATGAGACTACTACCACAATAAGCTTAATATCCATCATCATATAGAAACAATATTAAAGACATAGATAAAATGACTTTTTCCTTGTATTGAGAACTCTTATGTTTACTCTCCTAACAACTTTTATGTATAACATAAACAGTGTTAATTATCTTTATCATGTTGTACGTTACATCCTAGCACTTATTTATCTTGTAACCGAAAGTTGTACCTTTTGACTGCCTCCACCTAATTCCTCCTTCTTCCAACCCCCACTTCTCATAGCCACAAACCTGATCTCACTTTCTGTGAATTTGTTTGTTTTTGAGATATAATTGACCGACATTACTATGTTAGTTTCAGGTACAAAACATTGGAATTCAATATTTCTTAAAACAAAAAAAAAAAGAGGAAGAAAACAGTAGGAAGGCTTTGCTGACAAAGTGACCAGCTTCCTCTGAAGTGTAGAAGCAAGAGAGTACAGAAGGGCGATCTAGCCGTGGCTTAGAACTTGGGTGTGGGTTTGAAGCAGGATTCGGGTGGGGTGTGGAAGGCCAAGAGTGATAGGAGAGGGTCAGCCTCCGCTGTGCCTTGAATGTTACCTCTGATGCCTGGACTTCCCTATGAGCAATAAGGTGGGGTGGCCTAATGATTGAAGATGATGACTTTTTGCAAAATGATGTATTTATGTGTTCATATGTTGGCTGCACGTTGTTGTGCACGGGCTCTCTTTGGTTGCAGCGAGTTGGGGCTACTCTCTAGTTGTGGTACACAGGCTCAGTTGTCCTGTGGCAGGTGGAATCCTCTGGGGCCAGGGATCGGACCCACGTCCCTTGCATCAGCAGGTGGATTCTCAACCACTGGACCTCTGCGGAAGTGAGAAGATGTTGATTTTGATGGCAGAAATGGGGACAGATTTGGTGGCAGGGACAGCACAGGTGTAGAGGGCAGTTAGGAGCGTCTGTCAGTACTGCTAGCCTTGGCTCTTGGGAGAGTTGTCTTGGTGACAAATAAAAGATATGGGTAAGGGGAAAAGAAGAGCCAGGAGCCTCTTGATCTCCTTCTGGGTGACTCAGTGTACGGCAGCACCATCACTAAGACAGGATGCAAGAGGAGGGACAGAATGAGGTGGAGGGGAAAATTACAACCTTGAATTTGGATGTGACCAGGCAATGAACAGCTGGCATTCATAGATACTTAATACTGGGAATGGGTGCTTTATAGGGAGAACTAACCTGAGGACAAGAAATAAAAGTTGCATGTATTCACATCACTCATCTTCCAAACATGTTCTGAAGCAACATGAATCATTCATGTTTTTGAATCATTAATGCTCTTGTCTACCACCTGTTTATTCGATTGACTAGAGAACGATGTTCACAAGTCTGGAATGATGTTTCTGTCCACTGTATGGGTCAGTTACCTTGCTCTACTCAATAGACACAGGCCGCACCTCTGACCACCTTGGATCATCTCTTGAGTGGACTAAAAGACTGTCCCAATTCTTAGATGTGAAATTAAATGAACAATGCTGGTGGAGAGTGGGTAATAGCATTACTCTGTACACACATCCAACACTAAATTTATGGGGAATTTTTGCCTCCACTCACCCGATCCTAGCAACACAGTAAAAATTACCTATGCCTCTTTAGAATGAAAAAAATCCATGTGCCACTCTCTCTCCCCTAGAAATTTTGATACACCCCCACTAAAATGGATACATGGACCCAGTGAAGAAGTTGCTTGGTTCATATAGAATTGTGCATCTGCTGAGGCAAAAAAAATTTTTTTATGGACCTCATCACATGGCTTGTAGGACCTTATTTCTCTAACTGGTGATTGATCCTGTGCCCCTTGCAGTGGAATCACAGAGTTTTAACTATTGGACCACCGGGGGAGTCCCCCAAAAGATTTCTTAAAGCATTATTTCCATGTATTAAAAAACTCAGTGAATATAATTATTTTCCCATGTGAAACCATGTTATAATGTTAAATAAACTTTTTCAAATGTGCCCCATTCCCTGAAGACATTGATACGTAGGCCACAGAAGTCAGCATTTATCAATTGTTGTTCAGTCGCTCAGTCGTGTCCAACTCTTTGCAACCCCATAGACTGCAGCACACCAGGCTTCCCTGTCCTTAACTGTCTCCTAGAGCTTGCTCAAACACATGTCTGTTGAGTGGGTGATGCCATCCAACCATCTTATCCTCTGTCATCCCCTTGACCCTTTGTTAAGACTGGCCAGTGTGTTAGAGTGGGGAGTTACAATCCTGTGTCAAAGACGCCCAAGAACATATATACAGTGTGCCGATGGGCCACACACTGGTAGTGACTGTCTGGAGGCTCAAGCCACAACCTGCCACTGTCTTTCCATGAGTCACTGACAATGTGTTGCCATCTGTATATCTACTAGTTACATTTCCAGGCAAGAAATCTTTATTCATCTCATCACCAAGAGGTTTATGAAACAAAACTGAACATGCAAGATTTTTCAGGTTGCTATTATCAAAGTTTATTGAAGCATTTACTACCTTAGTTGGTCCTTCTGCTTTCCCCAGATCTTTTTTTCAGTTTGAATTTCTAAAGTCATTTTCCCCCTATAGTTTCTGCCAATAGATCCAGGCTCCTCCACAGCTCCTTCTCCCCAGAGGAGAGAGAGCTTTCAGCTACACCTTCACTTGGCATCAAATACTGAAGTCAAGTAATTCAGCTGTTCTCCCAGACAGGCCAGGCTGCTAATTACTCTCCGTGGACCTGAAGTTTCAGAGAAATGTTAGCAGCAGAGGCACAGAGAGGAAAGAACAGTTGATTCTCTTTTCTCAGCATGCTTTGGAAGAAAATAAACATTTCCAGGTTAGGTAACTTTTCCAGGGCAAGTATGAGAATAGCCCCCAGATCTTCTAAGGACTCCCTGTCACAAATCAAGTGTAGATATACCATGGACTGGTGACAGAGGATTTCATTGATCAGTCCCCATATTCTGGATTTTGACAACGTTGATGTGATTCTTGGGGCTTCCCAGGTGGCACTAGTGGTAAAGAACCTGCCTGCTGATGCAGGAGATGTCAGAGATGTGGGTTTGATCCCTGGATTGGGAAGAGCCCCTGGAGGAGGGCATGGCAACCCACTCCAGTATTCTTGCCTGAAAAATCCCATGGACAGAGGAGCCTGGCAGGATAAGTCCATAAGGTTGCAAAGATTTGGACCCAACTGAAGTGACTTGGCATGATATGATTTCCAGCTCTGCATTTTTTGATTTTTTTTTTAGAAGGATGACTTTGGATAAGTAATTATACTCTGAGCCTCACTTGAGCTACCCTTTTCTAAATGGGCACTTTAATGGTGTGGTTCTGAGGACAATTGTGAGCAATAAGTGAGATGATGCACAAGATGTGTTTCGCAGAGTATCTAACACTCATGACAGCTGGTGTGACTGTTGCAACCTTTTAACCAAATATCTTCTGCCTTCTTGCTTTTTTGCCTGTGCACATGCAGTGTTGCTGCTTAGAATGGCCTTTCCCAACACTTTTGCCAAAAGTAGAAATTCAACCACCCTTCAAGGATCAGCTGAAATGTTCCCTCTCCCACACAATGTTCTTTGACAGCTTCCCGACCAAATTGGAGGAGCATCCTGCTCCTTTAAGTGCTGACTAGTACTGTTCTGACTTTCTCATGTCATGTAGTACTTTTATTGGAGTAAGCATTTTGGCTTTTCAAAGTACTTGAAGGTAGATGCTATGGCCTTGAGCTGTATATTCATTCCTGTACTTCTCCACCTGTCATGCTCACCACACCTTATTGGGATTTGCTATTTGTCTTCCCACCAGGGACCTGAGTTGTAGCCCTGGTACTTAGAAGATGGCAGGCACCCAGTGGTCATTGAATGAGTGAATGAATTAATGAATGAATCTTTTAATCCTTTTTATGTCTCCTACAGTGCCCAGCCCACAGTGGGTCCTCCATATGTGTTTAAAGACAAATTCAGTGTGCAATGGGAGGATTCACAAACTCAAATGCCTTTGGGAGTCATGTGGGTAACTGGCATGAGTGAAAAGGCCTGGGAATATGCTATATGGAAAAGCAAGAGCAGTAGCTAACTGTAAGAGAGCGTTCCTTTCTGAAAGAACTCACATGCAGTTTTTAAAGATACTGCTTGTTAAGCAAAAACATATCTATGAATCATATTGCTCTTAATATTTGCTTTTCTGTGACCTCATACTATGAGTTGAGTAAAGTTCTTCACCTGCAATGCTTAGAAACTTGTTTCAAATAGAAATGCCATTCACTTGTCAATAGGTTAGGAACATGCGTGTGGGATATAGCAGTTTCATCTTAACTATATCAAAATCTCTCCTGGAATCCATGAGAATCTTCAACTGTATTCCTGCTGAAAATGTGTTTTTGCATAAATTCTCAGATGAACAGCAAGTTACAAGGTTTTCACACTCATGTATAAATAGCCAGTAAATAGTCCTTGTATTAGACCTTTCTGGGTAACTTATCAGTTAAAAGTACCAATTTCTTTACTAAATTTTGGGGAGAGGTAGTAATAGGAGGATCTGTAGCCTGGAGAGCAGGGAAATCTGATCATAGGTATAAATCTTAGTGACTGGGAAGCCTTCATGGTGTATATCTCTCCAGTCACTTCGCACACCATCTCCCCACCCTCCAAATGAGCTTTCATTTCCTGTAGTGAGAACAGATCAGGACTCAATGACCTCCAAGACTCTGTGAGAATCATGAATGAAATAGATCAGTGCCACTGGCAGCAGGCTTCGCAGAGGAGGTTGGTAAAGGTGAGAACGGGGTAAAAAGTTTGGAGATGGATTCATTTTCTGCAGTTAGGTTTCCATTCAGAGGCTTTTTTTTTTTTCCTTCTTGTTTCAGTCCTTCCAAATCTGTTCAATAGCTAATGTCCACATGTGGGTTCTGCATGTGTAAAGGAGCCCTCCAAGTTCAGAAGCAGTGACCCCCAGTTCTCCTGCCTTGCACCATCTGATGAGGGACCTCTAAGCCTGTGGCCCATAGAGTAGGGCAGACCTGCCAGGAGAAATGGACGAGAAAGAGGATTGGCAGTTCCTCCCCTGTCCCGCCCCATTCCACAGGAGACTCCTGTAGAATGGATTACCTGCTGGTTCTTGGTAAGGAGTCAGGGAGAACCATGGAGGTCACAGCAGCTCTAACACTCCCTGTGCATGATCATTAGGAGGGTGGGGAGATGGTATGCGATGTAATTGGAGAGACAGTACTGTGTAGGCTTCCCAGTGGCTCAGATGTCCTCCTGTGATTAGATTTCCCTGTTCTCACAGTCAGGCACAGTTCCAACACTACCTGTGCGTGAGCCCGTCCCTTCCCCTGTCTGGGCCTCAGTTTGTTCATTTATGTTAAATGCAAGGCTAGGGGTAGGGATGGATTCAACAACTCTTAAGTTCTGACCCTTGCAGTTCAATGGGTCCTCCATGGTAGGCTGTCTCTTTTGGAATATAAATAACAGGGGATAAAGGATTTCAGATGTCAGAACTTTAGAGATACCTCAGAGGAGCTCTGGAACCTGACATTGCTTCTGAGTGAAAGTGTTCATCTGGCCCTAAACAGACGCTGCCTTGAATATCGGACTTTCCTAATACAACTGCTTAGTCATCTTCCACTTTCTTCTGGTTGTTAAACTTTATCTTTTCTCCTGGTAGCCCTCACTCCCCAACACTCATGTATATACACATATACTCACACACATACCTACACACACACAACATGTCAGTTCCTGTCTCCATGCCAACCATGTTGACTCCAGACTTGGAATGTCCCCCATGCTTCCAGCCAGATGCTGCTCTTCCTGCAAATACTGGAGACTTTTCCTGGACTGCCCCAGCCTACCACCATCTCTCTCTCCTCTGAAAGCTGATCAGACTCACAGTTCAGAAGTCCCATGGCTTGTAGCCTGGTCCGAGTTTTTACACTCTTCCATGTTCAGCCTACCACACCTCTAAGGCCCTCTGTGACCTGGTTCCTGTTTGCCCAAATGACTGTGTGGCCTCCACTCTCCTCAGTTTGTTTCAGCCACATGGGCCTCCTTTCTTGCCTTCCAGTGCTTCATGCCTGTTCCTGCCCCATCGCCATGCACTCGCTACCCTCCGCCCTGAGATCTTGGCATGATTGACAATTTCTCTTCATGGAGCCCCCAACTCACAAGTCATCACCTTACTCATGACCACCCTTCTTTTTTTGTTTAATTTTATTGGCATGTAGTTGATTAACAATGTTGTGTTAGTCAGGTGTACAGCAAAGTGATTCAGTTACACATATATGTGTATCCATTCTTATTTAAGATTCTTTTCCCATACAGGCCATTACAGAGTATTGACTAGAGTTCCCTGTGCTGTACAGTAGGCATCACCTCCCTTATTAAATGGCTAACTTTCCTCTCCCATCACACTCTTTTTCATTCCTTTTAATGTTTTTCTTCTAGAGCTTAATGACTATCTGAGATTTTTTTCTCGATGGGTTTATCTACAGTTTATCTTTCTTCCCCTCTGCCCCCAAGAGACCACAAGCATCAGAGGAGCAGGAAGCTGCTTCAAGCATCTCTCTATTTCTCATTTCTAGAACAGTCCCCAGCAGGCTTTGGATGATGAACATTTTTTAAATAAATGAGTGAATGCCTATAAACTGCTCGTATGTTTATGACTGATGTACCTCGCTAGATTGTAGCTCTCTTAAGAGCAGGGCCTTCTCTATATTTAGGTGTGAGCACATAAATAAATGTAGATCATGTCAAATGAGAAAATTTGCTAACCACTAGTCTCCGACTATCTCAAGGCTAAATTATTCAAGAAAATACTAATGCACCAAGGAAGAAAAATATTAAACTAACAGGTGAGTGCTATTAGTGGGAAGTTTGCCAAAGAATTGGAGGCTGGTGATCAGCAGTGGCCATGAGAAAACTACTCAGCTTTGCAGGCTTACTTGCAAAATGGACCCAGTAAGAACCGCAGTGAGAGCTGAGGGCATAACGAGTGGGAAAAACCTTCTATGAGTTGGTATGTAAATGACAGAGAGAGTAGTTATAAGATGTTCATCATCTATCCTGTGGGCGCATAGGTGGGTGATTGCACCTGGGTGGGCTGGGTGTTTAGGCCCCCTGGTGATGCCTGCTGGACAGGGTGGGTGAAAGAGGACCTGCCACCTGAGTGCTCACAAATCAGTCAGTCACAGTCAAATATTCCAGAAATTGGATGGAGCCTCCACTCTTGGGTGCTGGATAGGAACCCTGAAGATAGGCAAGCAGATACCTGCTCCTCTCTGGCTTCAGTCCTGACTCTAAATGGAGGCTTAACATCTCCAGGTATACCACCTTTAGAGAGAATCCTTAGGACTCCCATATCTCCTAGCTGTCAGGGAGGAAACCTACAGGAAGTTACCCAGATTGGGAGAGAGCTGGTTAAATTCTAGGGGTATAGGACAAAGCCCCAGAAACTTCCATTCCCATTGGATGTGTCAGGTGTCTGGACTAACAGAACATCATCTTTTTTACAGTAAGATTGAAAAGTAAGTCTGGGGCTTGACTGCATGTCTTTGGACCCTCAGTTTTAAAATTACTTTTCCTACCTCCTGCTTTCTCTCTGCTGCTGCTGCTAAGATGCTGCTGCTGCTGCTGCTAAGTTGCTTCAGTCGTGTCCAACTCTGTGCGACCCCATAGACGCCAGTCCACTAGGCTCCCCCGTCCCTGGGATTCTCCAGGCAAGAACAATGGAGTGGGTTGCCATTTCCTTCTCCAATGCATGAAAGTGAAAAATGAAAGTGAAGTCGCTCAGTTGTGTCCGACCCTCAGCGACCCCATGGACTGCAGCCTTCCAGGCTCCTCCATCCATGGGATTTTCCAGGCAAGAGTACTGGAGTGGGATGCCATTGCCTTCTCCAACTGCTCCTTAGACAGCTGTTTTATGAAAGTCCCACTGTCACGAGTAGGATGGAGCAAGAGGGCAGATATCTTGAATGAATAATGCATTAGGTACAGTGCTCCTCAGATTAAGCATCCCAAAGCCCCAAATCATTTTTTTTTCTTTTGTGACATAACGTGTATTCCAGAGGTTAAGAGGAAAAGGCTGACTTCAGATCAACCTGGATTCAAATGTCAGTTCTTCCAGCAAAGACTTAGGTTAATTTGGGTAGACCACTTAACATCGCTGAACATTAGCTATTAGCTACCATCACTACATTTATATCAACAACATGAAGCAAAGCGTGACATCTCAGTGAAGAGCAGGTGCCCAGCAAATACTCATTGTGATGAATTGCCCATCAATATCCTCCTGGATTCATCGCTGATTCGTCACTCTCCTGTCTCCTTTGTCACTATTTTGGTAGATCTAGTCGATTCTGCCTGGCTCTGTGGGCAGAGTCTTTTGTGAGACAGAAGGAACATATTTCTTCCATCGCTGTCTCTCTTTTTATTTTCATCACACACGCGGGTGAGCCAGCTCTATATTGTGCCACCATGTTGGGTGTGCTGTCCACTCTAAGGTGGAGATAAATATAGGGACATTTAAGACGTTCCGTTTTCTCATCAAGCCAGTAAAGTGACAGTATGCCCAGTGTATTTCTTATTTTCACAAGCGCTGTGATCACATCCCTAACACTGAAGCCAGGGGTGTTTACATACACATAGACCCCTTCTTCTCTCAAAAAACAGTCACTGAGTACCTCCTGTTTCTAGATTTGTGGGTTCTAATGCTGGAAGTTGGAGTTGTGAAGGAGACAGACCTGGGTCATAACTTAATTGAGCTTATTCTCCGGGAGAGAAAGATGACGGGCAAGGGATTCCAGAAGCAGTGGTAGACTTTGCCTTGTTGTGAATGCTTCCAAGGAAAAGTATACAGTGCTTATCAACTCATGGAAAGAAAAACCTAACCTCAGCAAGGGAAGGAGTGAAAGTAGTGAAAGTGTTAGTTGCTCAGTTGTGTCCAGCTCTTTGGGACCCCGTGGACTGTAGCCTGACAGTCCTCTGTCCACTAAATTCTCCAGGTAAGAATACTGGAGTAGGTAGCGGTTTCCTTCTCCAGGGCATCTTCCTGACCAGGAATTGAACCTGCATCTCCTGCATTGCAGGCAGATTCTTTACCATATGAGCCACCAAGGAAGAATGAGGGAGGGACTCCCTAAAGAAGTGATACTAATGCTGAGACCGAGGGATGAGGAGGAGTTAGCAAGGTGAAGAGGCGATGTGGGCTGGGAGGAAGATTGTTCTGGTGGGGTTAAAGACCCTGAAGTAGGAGGACTTCGGTAGAGCTGAGCGGGGAGAGGTCAAGGATGCAGGCGGGTGTGGTGGTGGGGACTGCATTCCATTGGGCCATGTAGGTCAAGTTAAAGGGGAGGTGGGGAACGTGTAAGAGGAGGGTATCAGAGGGCTCCCTAGAGTGACATGATCTGAGACTTTAAAGATTAAAGGTTCCACTCCCATTCAGATCTTACAGATTATAAAAAAGCAGAATTCAGAAAAAGGAGGAAGTGCTTTCTCGAGGTCAGGCTAGTAAGTGGCAGCAAAGGATGTGAACCAGATCTCCCGTCTCCAGGTCGTGGACTCTCCCTGACATCTCTCCTGGCCTCCCCCTGCTCCAGACACCCCTTGGAGGGGTGAAGGCTTTGACTTGCCCACGTCGGGGCAGCTCTTACGACCTGTGAGTAGAAGACCATTTCTTGAGGTACATCTCTGCAGCTGCCTGTTGGGGTCCATTCAGCCTCACAGGGCGATGCAAATAAAGCAGAGTGTCCAAGGGCTCTGCGATGATAGTCTAGCACGCTAAATCATTTTGTAATGTTCAGGAATCAGCCTCCAGTGGGGCTCCCAGGATCTGTGTCCCCCAGTTGACTTGGGAAAGGCAATCGTCCTGTTTCCAGGGAAACAGAAGACCCAGGGTTTCTGGCACCCCACCCTTGTGGAATTAGACTGCCATGGAAGGGGGTGTGTGAGCCGAGCCTCAGCAGTGCTGATGCTAAGGGCAGGTTCTCTTTCTTTTACTCAGGCAGATTGTCTGACTCCTCCTGGGAGATCACATCCTGTTCAAGGTGCCTGCTGGCTTCTGCCCAAAATAGCTCCTCCACTGGCAGAAGAAAGGGAAGAAACACACCCCCTGTCTTCATAAATTTCCTCTTCTACAAGCCAGTGTTCTCTTCTGGGTTCCTGCCCAGCAAGTCCTCTCATGCTGGGAGCCTTGGCTAGGAACTTCCTTTTAAGTCTATGAAATACGGGCGCACCGCGTTCTCCTTTAGGAGAATCTGTTCTCTCTGCGCCCCCGCCGTCTCCCCGTGTCTCTCATCGTGGGCTCCCCAGACCCGTTGTTCCCACAGCACATTGAAGGGGGTGCTCTCCACCCTCACAGCCCCACTGGTCTTTCTCAGGCAAGCCAGGGAACCCCTTCTTTCACAGGGTGATTCTGGCTCTCCAGCCAAGTTTGGGAACGCATTTTGAAAAGGACAAAGGCTGATTGAAATTCAAAACGTTATTATTAAAAAAAAAAAGGCTCTGTTCATAAAACCCAGATCCCCTACTTCCTTTCTAGCTCCTTAATCCCTAAGAATCTCTCTTCCTTTCAACTCCAGAAACTTTTTGGGTCAAGTCACAGCACCACTTGGTAGGCAATTCAGAGATAACCTCAAGAACCTGGGGCCATGACTGACACCTCTGTGGGCTCTCAGATCATTCCCAGTCACCTGTTTTCCAGAGCTGCTATTTCATGGAGGGAGTCTTGTCTCTGTGGTTTCCACCTGGGCAGGGCCTTCTTCTTGGGCCTCTGTAAACTGGTGGGGAACAATAGACCCTGAACCCAAGACTAGTAGGAAGGAAAGCCTTAGCTTGATGTCCCTCTGCCAACATCCCCACTTAAATTGGAGGCAAGCTGGCCTCTGTGACCGAAAAAGGCAAGAAGAACACTGCATTGACAGCAAGAGAACATCAGCCGTCTGTCCTCAGAGAGGAAGGCAAGGGACTCTGGGTCTGGTTTCTAGACAAACAGTAGGTAAAAGGCTTTCATTGGCTTCCCCTGCTAGTGCCTTATCTTATGTAACTTCATTTCCACCATCAATGAAGGACAGATCCACTTAATATCTGGAGAAACATCAGCAAGATGAAAAGAAACTGAATTTAAAATTTCTTGAGCATCAGACATATACAGGTACAGCTAGAGGTCAGAGTGGGGTTTGTATCATTTGGAAATAGCAAATACCACCTTGTAATGAAAGAGCCCTGAGCTGTAGGATCAGCCCTGCCTCTGACTTCACTGTGTGATCCTCAGAAAGTCATTCTCATTCTCTGAGTTCCTTCTTCCTCCTTCATTCATCCAGACAGAGGATGAAGGAGTTGGATAAAGTCCAAGGTGAAATAAATGAAAGAAAGAGTTAGTCAGTCATGTCTGCCTCTTTTTGACCCCATGGACTGTAGCCCACCAGGCTCCCCTGTCCATGGGGATTCTCCAGGCAAGAACACTGGAGTAGGTTGCCATTTTTTTCACTAGGGGATCTTCCTGACCCAGGGATCGAACCCAGGTCTCCTGAATAGCAGGCAGGTTGTTTACCATCTAAACCACCGGGGAAGCACCAAGGTGGCATAAACCTGGTGTATTTTGTTCAGTTGGCAAAATGTTTTTAAAAATTGGGATTACTTGCCAATATCCAACAGTTGAATGCTTTCAAGTAAAAATTCAGATTTTTAACTTCCCTTGAAAAAGTAGACAGAAGGTTAGGCACTCACCTCTGGCCATGGGAGGCTTAAGAACTGAGTGGCTGCCCCTGTTTAGCTGGGAGGTGCTCTCCTGTCCCCATGGCATTCCCCTAGTCTCTCCAATAGTGAAGCTGTCCCGTCTGTCATTTCTCATTGCTCTTGTCTGGATGACATCCTCTGGGTTCACTTGTTCACATTATCAGTCCAGCTCCTGTAGGCATTTGAATTTGGGATGCCTGACCTGAGGATCTTGGTTAAGCCTCTAGGTGTTTCCTGGTCTGGAAGCTGGCTGTAGCATCAGTATCTATGGTCAGATATCAGCTCTACATCCTTACCAGTCGTGTGACCTTGAATAAGCATCTTAACCTCATCTAACTAATGAGGAAAAACCAGTCCCCAGTGCATAGGGGTGTGATAAAGACTAATGCAAATGATGTTCAAGAACACTTAGCTTAAGATCTGGAAGGTTCTAGTACACATTTATAGTGCATGCGTGTGTGCTAAGTCGCTTCAGGTGTATCGAACTCTTTGTGACACCATGGACTATAGCCCCTAGGCCCCTTCTGCCCATGGGATTCTCCAGGTAAGAATACTGGAGTGGGTTGCCATGTCCCCTTCCAAGGGATCTTCCCAACCTAGGGATCAAACAGACGTCTCTTGCATCTCCTGCATTGACAAGCGGATTTTTTACTACTAGCTCCACCTGGGAAACCAAACGTTCATAGTAAATATTAATAATGATTGTTAGTAGCATTATCAAGTTTTATAAATCCTGGACAGTGACTTTTACAAATCTAGACTTGTCAGGTCCAATGCATGTGCAAGGAAATGAGCCCTAATATCCAATGTCCCTCTTGAGAAGACTTCACAGAGAGTTGTCTGAATTGAGGGATCCCTTGTGATCCAGAGTTCTGTGACCTTCCCCAGGGTCTCAGGGCAAATGCACAGCAGGCCCAGGCATGTGTCATGAGTGGATGAAGCAGTCTGGGCTGAGAAACCCATACATCCTTTTAGAGATATTTCTCCTCAGTCTTTTTAAAGCACTGGGCTGCCCCAAAGAAATGCCACTCTAGGCTATCGTAATTTCTCAGGCTGGCCATTTTAACCCAAATGGATCTTCTTGGATGAAGGAGGCTTCAGAAGGATGGGGTATGGGGCGGGGGTGGGGGTGGGGTGGGGTGGGGCGGGAGTATCTTGTGAATAAGATTGTAAGGAAATTGGAGGACTTGGGCAAGACTAGGGAAGGCAGAGAGCTTTATATGATCTGAACTCTGGATACATTCATTTTCATGGCTGAAGTTTCTTTTTTCCCCACTTTAAATCCCTTCACCTCTTCTCGAGATGCTTGTGTGTTAGCTTAGAGAGAGCTATGACCTCATTTACAGTGTTTTGAAGGACGATGAGGGGAGCATCAGGGTGAATTTTTATTTTTTATTTCTTCATCGACATAGTTTAACCTTTGGTTTTGGCAGCTAACGCTTTGCTCAGATAAAGTGAAGAGAAGCGGGTAGGGTGGGCAAGAACAGCAGCATCTTTAGGGAATGATTTTGCTGAAGAAAAATATGCTTTCAGCCATCCTTTCCAACATATTCTATTAAATTCAACTCTATAAGTCTGCATTATTTTATTATTTAAGACACACGAGGGGACCCCAAAGACTCTGCACAAGCCCCCTGATAATGTTTATAGTAGAAATGAAAGCCAGGATACATGATGCCAAAAGATGGACTCAAGTCATCCAGTTTTTCTAGAGAGGATTACTGCGTATGGACTTCTAATCTGGACCATGACACTTCCTCACTTTGTGACCCCAGGCACACAGGGCACACAGTCCCCAGACAACTAGGGTTTCAGTTTCCAGGGCTGGGAAGAGGGGATAATAATAGTACCTCCTTACTGAGTTAGTAGGAGCATTAAATGAGATCCTATCCCTAAAGCGCCTGGAATATATTGATGGGTAATACATGAGGATATTACAACTATAACAATTGGAGCTCCTACTACTATCTGTGTGCCTACTTTTCCTGCCAACTGATATTCCATTTCCTGCTTACATACCTCTAATAGGTATGTAACAGGGAGGTTACATACAGTACATACATACAGTGACAGGGAGCTCATTACCTACTGAGGCACTTGATCATTTTGGTGAAAATAAAATATTTCTTCCTTGGGTGTATGTGAACTCTGCCTCTGTGGCCTGTGACATTATCCAAAAGCTACACCTTAAAGTTATCAGGCCATCTGGAGAATTGGCTACGTGCCCAGAACTGTGTACCATTTGGTTGGAAAGATATAGAAAGAAGAAGACATGGTCCTAGCCTTGGAAAGATGCAGAATGAAAAAGAGATGACATGGTTCAGAGACAGTCTGTAGAGATACGATGAATGCACAGAAAGCATCTCCTGCCTTGGCTGACAGGGGCCCAGAGGATTCCTCACAGAGGAGCTCCCAGGCAGGAGCATGGTCTGTGTGCCCTGCTTACTGACCCTATTTGAGCCTCCTTTCTATGTCTTGCGCCTTTGCACTGGGACCCAACCTTTGCACTTGGGACCCAAGAGCTTTTGCATTTGAAGTTCCCTTTGCCAAGAATGTTCTTCCCTGATCTTATTTATCTCAGGACCAATTCTTGCTTACCATTACCATCCCAGGTCAAATATCCCTTTCCCCAACAGACCCTGATCATCCTAACTGAGGGATCCCTCCCTGCCCAGTCCAGCAACTCTCTATCATATCACTGAGTTTTCATTTCTTCTTGCCCCTTATAATGATCTCACATCATCTCCATTACTTATCTGTTGACTTGGCTATGGTGTGCTTTTCCCCACTCCCAGTAAGAGCAGGGATTCTGTCTGTCTTAACACACCACTGCATCCCTACATCCTGACACAGTCCCTGGCACATGGTGGGTGCTCCATACACCTTTGCTAAGTGTTTCTTCAAGGGGATGAGAGACTAAACTGAGCTCCCTCCAAGCCTAGACACGTTCTCCAGTCTCCGTCTCCTGCACAGAGCTTGTCCTCCCCAGGAGGATGGTCCCTCACCAGACAGCCTACCCCTCAGGAGCACAGGGAACCAGAGCATCCCCATCTGCATGCAGACAACACCCAGACCTGACCACTGAGCAAATTGTTTTTGATTCCCTGTGGCACCTGGAAGCCAAATAGATTGTAACAGCACAGTGGAAGCTGTCTGCCGACTGGTAATGAATTAGTTGTTAGCAGAGGTAGCGACACTCACAGTCCCATGTGCAATCAGCAGGGCTCACAGCTGCTTCTCATTTTCATAATGCAAGGGAGGAGAAACAAAGAAAAAAATGAGAGCCCACCCACTTGGGGCCAGGCACCAAGATGGAGGCATTCAAGGCCATCTGCTTAAAGCTTGGAGAGCAAGCTGTGGCATGGCTAAGAAGTCACCTTCCAGCCACAGAGATATTTCACATTTACCAAAAAAAAAAAAAAAAAAAAGTCAACCTGTATCACAGAACAGTGTCTCTTGGTGCTTACGTGCAGGTGAGTCAGACAGGGCAGGACGCTAATCCTCACTCCACCATATTAGCTGTGTGACCTTGACAGGCTATTCAACCTCCCTGTGTCTTAGAGTTTCTTCACTGGGTATTAGGGAAGAAATTTCACTTAGAGTTTCTAAGCTGGGTATCATGACAGTAAGCACCTTCCAGGGCTGCCAGAAGAATGGGCTGACACAGACAGTCCACAGAGCCAAGAGGACCATGAGTGTGTATGCTGTTAGAGTTGTTGCTGGGAAAACCATTATATTATTATTATTATTACTACTACTACTATTATTATTATTAGCAGCAGCAGTATTTTGGCTTCACAGCATCCCTGTGAGGTGGGCAGAACAGAGGTTATTCATCCATTTCAAAAATGAGGGAACCAGAAACTGAGGCTCAGAAAGGAAAAGTGAGTTCCCAAGGTCACCCAGCAGAGGGCCTGAATGGTGCTCAGCTCAGGGTGTGAATTCCAGAAAGCTGCCCTCCTCTAGTAATTTGCCTCTAAGCAAAGCAGAGGGTTTGAGAATTTGAATGTGCTCTGCCCAGAGCCTCAGGATGTCTCCTCACCCTGAGGCCAGGCTCATGTTACAGCAAGCCCTCAGAGCTGGTGAACATCACTCAGGGATTCTCTGGGACTCTGAGTCCTCAAGCCTACACGCTTCTGTTCTGCTAGAGTGTGATGCCCTGACTTTTAGGGTCTGGGTATTCTCACATGTTCTTCCTTGTCTGCTTGGCCATAGTAGCCCTCAGAAGCATTTCTGATGCTTGTCATGAACACTTGGATGTGACGAGGTCAACTCGTCTTTTCCCAGGGCTGTGACTGACTGAAGTTTCAGCTCTCTTAGTGAAAGTATTTGAAGCAAGACGGAGCAATTGAACTGAGCTGAGGTAGTTCATGAGTGGGTAGGTGCCCCATTCTAGAGACCTGACACCCAAGGTTATGCGGTGTCCTGGACCAAAGATCTCAACCTGAGTCCTGGAGGGAGGAAGACTGTCAGCCCATTCTTCCAACAGCCCTGGGAGGTGGTTACTGTCATGATTCCCATCTTAGAGGTGAAGAGACTCAGGCACAGAGAAGTTGAATAGATTGTCTAAGGTCACACAGCTAATATCTCTGTGGCTGGAAGATGACGTCTTTGCCATGCTGCTGCTGCTAAGTTGTTTCAGTACAGCTTGCTTTCTAAGCTTTAAGTGGATCGCCAGGAAGCTTGACTGTTCACAGCCTTGACTGCCTCCATCTTGGTACCTGGAGGGAGGAACCTGGGAGTTTGAGGTCCACAGGTAGCTTTGTAGTGAAAGATCATCATTTGTTAGCATAAGTCTTGCCCTCCTGGGCATCTCTCTGAGAACTGGTAATCTGGAAATATGTTCCCCAAAGGGATAGATGTGTCTGACAATACAAGACTGTATTGTAATTCACCCCCTGGACTGCAAACACAGATGCCTCCTACTCTGAGGCGGAAATGGAATAAAGACGACTCAGTCGAAACAAACAACAGTTCTCATTAACATGAAATAGGCAGACACGGCCCAGATGAGAAAATCTGCTGAAATTGTTTGTGTTGGCTGACAATAGACCATCTCCATTGTTCTGGGCAGGACTGTGCTAATCTGGTTCTTGAGATGGGAGAGGCTTATTCATGCTCTGACATCTACTCTGGGGACCAATTTACTCAAGGTCATGTAGCTGTTACGTGAAGGAGGGATGGTTAAACTACTTGGGGGCGGTAGAATGGATGTCCGCTGAGTGGGAGATGAGCCAGGGGTTAGTGAGGTAAGCCCTGCAGACGGATGGAATGTAGCTGGAGAGGGAAGGTGGTAGACAGGGGGATGTCTTTGCTGGAAGGATATGGCGTGTCTACCAAGATTGGAGATAGTGGGTACGGGCCAGGTTTTGAAAATGGCCAGAAAAACTGCAGCCAACCATCAGGAAGCACAGGAGTGAACTGTTGCTGAAAAGAGGAGGGAACATTTAGCCAAGTGATTCTCAAGAGGTGGTGCCTGGACCAGCAGCATCAGCATCATTTGGAAATGATTAGAAACACAGACTCTTCTCTCCACCCAGACCAGAATCAGACACTCTGCAGTGGGTCCAGGAAAGCCATGTGTTTAACAAGTCCTCCAGGTGGGTCTGACACATGCAAGAGTTTGAGAACCTCAGTTTAGTTCTCTGAGCTTGTACCTAGAAGTCAGGGTTACTTCAGTTACTGGGGTGGCAGATGTTCAGAGGCAGGGAACTTAGAAGGCATTGGTTTAACATTGGAAGAGCCTCCATGTCACAGATGCACCATTTAGATAGTAGGGGGTAGAGGACATGATTGGGAGAAGGCAATGGCACCCCACTCCAGTACTGTTGCCCAGAATACCCCATGGATGGAGGAGCCTGGTGGGCTGTAGTCCATGGGGTCGCTAAGAGTCAGACACGACTGAGTGACTTCACTTTCACTTTCCACTTTCATGCATTGGAGAAGGAAATGGCAACCCACTCCAGTGTTCTTGCCTGGAGAATCCCATGGACAGAGAAGCCTGGTAGGCTGCAGTCCATGGGGTCGCACAGAGTCGGACACGACTGAAGCGACTTGGCAGAGGACATGATTTAAAGGAAGAAAAGGAACAATCTCAAGTACCCACCAAGTGCTGTCTTTTCTCCTAGCTCCTCCTCTGCACTGGTTTACTCCAGCAACTCTGGGGTTGTATTACTATCTTCCCTTCTTGCAGACGAGGAAATGGATGCTCTTAAAACTTACTGTAGAGTCGCAAAGCTGACCAGAGAGGGTATCAGCTGTGCCTGAGTCCAAGGCAGCTGACCTTTCTACTTTGTTGCATCCACTCACCCTCTCTGTGTTTCATTGTGATCCCAGGCAAATAAGATCTGCCTATGGGTTAAGACAGAGAAGGCAATGGCACCCCACTCCAGTACTCTTGCCTAGAAAATCCCATGGATGGAGGAGCCTGGAAGGCTGCAGTCCATGGGGTCACTAAGAGTCAGACACGACTGAGCGACTTCACTTTCATTTTTCACTTTCATGCATTGGAGAAGGAAATGGCAACCCACTCCAGTGTTCTTGCTTGGAGAATCCCGGTGACGGAGGAGCCTGGTGGGCTGCCGTCTATGGGGTCACACAGAGTCGGACACGAGTGAAGTGACTTAAATAAATTTTAAATAGGTTAAGAAATTGTGTGAAAGGTCCTTTTCATGCATGCCACACATATCCAGTCCACAGGCACACAAACTTATATATAATATATCACCAGCAATGATAACATTCCTGCCCAGGAGATTTCACTGAGCTCCCTCTCATTGGGGTTTGTAGATCAGAAAAAATTTAAAGACGTTTCAGGGACTGACATAAGATGTGAATATTTTATATTCTCATGTCAGGATATTTTAAAACAAAACATCCTGCAATCTATCACCGTTATATTTCATAATAGAAAAGGCACTGGAACAACAAAGAAGAAAAAGCTCATAGTCTCAGAATAAAGGAGTCTTATAAAACTGCATCACTCTGTTGGCCTCTTTTATTTATTTATTTTTTTTGATTTGCTGCAGTCACAAAAATATTTCTTCAAATTATAATACACTGATTTGTAAATGTGGCTTCACAGACTGGGGTCAGTATGGGAGAAGACTTCCTATCCTAAGGTCCACATTTGGGGGAGCAATTACAGTATAATTTACAGAACAACTGAGCAATGATCAGTGATCCTCTTAATCCTAGGGCCAGAATTAGTATTCCCATCATCCAAATGAAGAACCTGACTCACCAGTAAGTTTAGCACCAAGATTCCAACCCAGTCCTGTTGGATTGAACCCAGTGACCCTTTTAGCACAGGGTCCTCCCGCTCTTTAGTGTCCACAGGACTGACTTTGTTTTATAGTGTTGAGTTACTGTTGCTAAGGAGCTAAAAGGAAAGTTGGCTTCCATTCTGGCTGTTCTACACCACGATCACAGCTAACAGACTATCATCAATCAAAGTGCCAATTGTGTACCTAAAGAAACTCCTCAATTTACTGAGCTATTTTCCAGCCAGACCAGGGAAGGGGTGACAAGGATTGTATCTGAAGAAACCCATGCCTGGCTGCTACAGTTAGCCAGGGAAGCGCGGTTTGGGTTCTAGCTAGAGGGAGGACCATAATGCTCGATTTATAAAATGCCATGGACAGATTTCCATATTACCATACAAAACCGTATAAAACCTGTTTCGGGTTTAAGGAAAGGAAGGATGGGAACTACTCATATCCCCCAAGCCTTGTCTGCTCACCGAGGGGAAGCCAGCTGGAGCTGATTCTGAACAAGGAACACTCTGAAGAATCCATCTGAATTCCATACAATGAACTATTGGAGGGGACCAGTGCCCAGCACTTAGTAAATAAAACTAGACAAGGGTTTCTCAGCCCCTGCACTACTGACATGTTGGACAAGATAATTTATTGTTGTAGGGCTTTGTCCTCTGTATCAGGGGATGTTTAGCAGCATCCATTGTTTCTGCCTACATGCCACTTCCCTTCCAAGTTGTGACAACCAAAAATGTCTTCAGATGAATAATACAGGATGCTTGGGGCTGGTGCACTGGGATGACCCAGAGGGATGGTATGGGGAGGGAGGTGGGAGGGGGGTTCAGGATGGGGAACACGTGTATACCTGTGGCGGATTCATGTTGATGTATGGCAAAACCAATACAATATTGTAAAGTAATTAGCCTCCAATTAAAATAAATAAATTTATATTAAAAAAATGTCTTCAGATATTGCCACATGTGCCCTGGGGAGAGGAAGGAAGCAAAACCACCCCCAGGTGAGAACCACTGCTGTAAAGAAAGAAGGAAGAGGTAGATCATTTTGGTGATTGGATGAGTCGGCTCTTTTGTGTGGAAGCATTGTGTACACTTCTAATAAAATGCTACGCTCTGGAATTCAATACGTGATGTGTGTCCGTGGGCTGTACCTTAGTTAAATACATAGTTGAATCCTTGAGAGATCCTGAACTGGCATCGCTAAGGCTGATTGTGCCTGTTCACTCTTTATCAGGAACTACCAAAAGATAGCAAATATTTCCTCTGGACTTCTATCAGCTATCAGATGGGCTTAATGGGTGATCTTTGACATTAAGAACAATACTTTCCTCCAGAGACCCGTAAGATCTTGCATTACAGGTCCACTGGAATTACAATTAGGAAACTGTATTTTTTACTTCATCATCACAGTTTGTTGGCCACCAATCCCTGAAATGGATGCTAAACAGAAAGCACTGGGTATAAAGATAAAATCAAGTATTGTCAGAGAAACCTACTCTAAAGAATCATCACCATCTTCACTTCAAACTTAGCACCTTTTAGAAAAACACAGGCTATACCCATTAAGTGTACAAAGATTAATCCAATTCTAATAAACTGAGTTTTGGAAGTACTCTAGTCTAGAGTTAAGTGAATAGCTAAGCCGAGAGACTGGTTAGGAGGGCCATCCCTGCTAGATGGGTTGCCTCGCAGAGACTTACCTAGAAGAATTTATATCCATTCAAGAGGGGAAATCCCAAAATAAGATTTCTCAAAGCCTAATCTATAGATCTTAGTATCACTATCATTTAGGAAGCTCGTTATAATACAGCTTTTTAGACCTTATGTCACAAATTTTAATTCAGTAAACCTAGATTCCAATGATCAACATTTTAAAAAATTGGTGTATAATTGTTTTATAATGTGTTAGTTTCTGCTCTACAAAAAAGTGAATCAGCTCTCTGTATACATATATCCTCTGCCTCTTTGATCTCCTTCCCACTCTACCTTCCTTCCCACCTCTCTAGGTCAACACAGAGCACCAAGCTGAGCTCCCTGTGCTATACAGCTGCTTCCCACAAGCTTTCTATTTTACACATAGTATTGTATTTATGTCAATCTCAGTCTCCCAATTCATCTCACCCCTCATCCCACACCCTGCCTGTCCCCAAGTCCTTCTCTACGTCTATACCTCCATTCCTGCCCTGAAAATAGGTTCATCTGTAAATTTTTCTAGATTCCACATATATACATTAATATATGATATTTGTTTTTCTCTTTCTGACAGATTCAAGGTCCAGCATTTTTTATTTTTATTTTTTAAATAACCTTCCTTGCTTCTTCTACACACTGAAGTTTGAGAACCATCACCTAAGAATTCTTTTCCAAAGAATGTTTACTTTTCAAAGCACTCTGTCTTCAAGGAACTTAGAGTTTTGGAGAAAGCTATTAAAACTAGCTAGTAGTGAATAATTATCCATTCATTCAACAGATAGGCATTGAACTGCATATTATGTGTCAGCTACTATTCCAGGGACTAGGGAATCAGCCCGGTGAGGACAGAAATTACATTACACTGGGCTTCACCACTGTTTTTACTTCTCCCTTCATAACTTCTCCCTTGGGAGGCAGGTATAATCAGTTCTGTGTTGCAGGAAAGGAGCAGAGAGCTCAGGAAAATAGCCGACCTGCACAAGGTCTGAAGGCCAGTAAATGACAGACCTGTAATTATTCCAATGTCTGTCTGATGCTGTCCTTCTTGTTCTTTACACAACAGCAACATGGGTATAAAGAGAAAAGAAAACAAACGTTCAAAGCAGTCTTGAGTTCAGTGCCAAATGAGCGGCATAGTTCCTGAATATTGAGTCTATTCAGCCTTGCATGAGATCATTGTAGGCTGATCTGGGGGAGGAGGCTTCTTGGAAGACTTA
Source organism: Bubalus kerabau (assembly GCF_029407905.1). NCBI lineage: Eukaryota > Metazoa > Chordata > Mammalia > Artiodactyla > Bovidae > Bubalus > Bubalus kerabau. Next base: position 233,689,117 of record NC_073624.1, on the reverse strand, counting down.
GAAAATGGGTTCATAGAAAATACAGGAATCCACAAAGGCAAGACGCATTGGGGGAGGGGAGTTCATACAAGAGGGAAGTGCTCAGTACTCAGTCACTCTGAAGGGTCTGACTCTTTAGAGACCCCATGGACTGTAGCCCGCCAGGCTCCTCTGTCCATAGGATCACCCAGGCAAGAATGCTGGAGTGGACTGCCATTTTCTTCTCCAGGGGATCTTCCCCACCCAGGAATTGAACTCAAGTCTCCTGCTTGACAGGCACATTCTTTATCACTGCACCATGTGGGAGGAAGGGCGCTCATCAGAGCCTCAGGAAGGAATGTACAAGACTGGTTTGGGGAACCCTAACTAGGTGCTTCCAGCTAGAGCAGAGGCAGAGTGTTAGGAAGGGGAGAGGAAACTCCACTGGTCGTTGGCACTGGATAACAGAGTACCTTCTGATGCTACGCTTGGGTGTCTGAACTTGGTTGTGTAAGATGATGAGGAATCAGTGAGGGACAACAGATGAGAGGGAGATCTGGAGAATACAATGCAGCAAGTAGTCAGCAGAGTGGATCTCTGGGAGAGGAAGGCCGTGGACAAGGGAATCAGGTGGAAAATATTTAAATGGGAATATTGCCATAGGAGTTGTTATTGAGTCGCTAAGTTGTGTCTGACTCTGTGACCCTATGAACTGCAGCTCACATAGCAGGCTTCTGTATGCCCCACTGTATCCGGAGTTTTCTCAAACTCAAGTTCATTGCGTTGGTGGGGATATCTAACCATCTTATCCTCTGTTGTCCCTATTCCTCTTGCCCTAATCTTTTCCAGCATCAGGATCTTTTCCAATGAGTTGGCTCTTCACATCAAATGGCCAAAGTATTAGAGCTTCAGCTTCAGCATCAGTCCTTCCAATGAATATTCAGGGTTGATTTCCTTTAGGACTGACTAGTTTGATCTCCTTGCTGTCCAAGGGACTCTCAGGAGTCCTCTTCAGTACCACGGTTCGAAAGCATCATGTCTTTGGCACTTGGCCTTCTTTATGGTCCAACTCTCATGTCCACACATGACACTGCTGGAAAAACTATAGCTTTGACTCTAGGGATCTTTGTCAGCAATCCATTAACTAATGAGGATGAATACCTAACCTTTAAGGAAGCTCTTACCGTGTTCCAGACTCAGTCATTCATTTGTATTCGTCAACTTAATCTTCAAAGTTTCCCTCTGAAATAACACTAGGGCTGTACTTCTAGTCACATGGTGTGACTGGTCTTCTCCACCTCCTATTCAGACTCAACCCAGCCTTGAGACTTGCTGGGTCCAATGACCTGTGAGTGGAAGTGTTGTCTGTTACCTCTGAGATGAAAGTTTATGAGCCACTGTGTTTTGTCACATACTTTTGATGGAAGTTTTTCTAAGAAGGAATCTCTCCTGGCCTGGGTGCCTCAGTGCTTCTGAGAAGCAATGCTCCTCTGCCATCCTGGATGGGCTTGTAGCATGAGCCAGAGATTAAACACATGTTATATGCAATGTGGGAGTTATTGCTACCATTGTATCACCTGGTCTGCCCTTACTAATACAAACCCTTACTGATTTAGAAGGAGATCTCAGTTCAGAATCCCCCCACCATGTACCAAGGTTGGTAAGTCACAGCCTTTCTAGCCTCAGTCACTTCATCTTCAAAATGGGAATAACCACTCTTTGGTGGCTATTTCATGGGACACTGTAAAAAAAAAATAATAAAATGACAAGAAACCAATTTTCCATGCTGTGTTACAGGCGGCATCCTTAACTTTTTACTCACATTATCTGATTTAGTCTTCACAGTAACGGTTTTGCAGATGAAGAGACTGGGGCAGAGTCAGGATTGTGGCACTTGCCAGAGACCACACAGCTTGTAATTAGTAGTGCTAAGATTCCAGCTCAATGTGGTTTAATTCCAGAGTCCCCACACTTATCCACTGACAATGTGTGGAAGCACTTAACTCCTAGGGCACAATTATCAGAGAATTGTTTTTTTCATTTGGCATGATAAGCTCAGTGTCCAGGCCCTCTGATTGTTTGAAGAGCCTTAAAAAAATATTTCTGGCCAGAAAAATAAATATATTGTTTCTGAAATATTTAACACAAGTGGCAATATCAAATTAATAAATATTTCAGTGTCTATAAAATTTGTCATAATGCATTCTGGTCTACAACTCCACCACTTAACTCACATAAATCAAATAAATGTGAGATTTGCATGCACTGTAATATCTTTGACATGATGAGGGGAAGCAGGACTTGTAAAAGTGCTTAGAGCCTAAAATATACCTTAAAAGGACCCCCTGAATAGAGTTCAGCACATATTAGCTATCCTATTTCTTTCATTATTGACCTTAGCTTTGACTAACAGAGACACATCTAAAGCCATTTGAAATTCTGCAGTAAAGCAGCAATTGGTCCCCTGAGCCAGTCCCAAATGGGTGTCAGCAGCTCACTGCTGAAGCTGGTCCTTACCCAGACCCAGAGGAGGGGAGCAAGGCTGAGTTTCTCCTCTTTCCCCTGAGAGGACCAGTTTCCCTCACCCACTGAGTGAGAGGTGGAAACTCTTGTCCTGCGGAAAGCCCCTCCCCAACTCTACCAGGTGGCTGGGAATGGAGTTAAATGAGATGCCTCTTTGGAACTACAGCAAAAAAAAAAAAAAAAAAAAAAAATCCGAGGCCTTTGGAATCTGCAGCTGCCTGATAACCACCTCTGCTTCCCAGTGTCTGTTTCTCTAGTCCTGGCTGCTTTCTGCAGTTTATAGGATGTATTCAGTCACCCTGGGGGAACCCTTTCTGACCCTGACTCTTAAACCTTGACTCCCCATCTAGGGTTCTACTGCTTAGCCTGGACTATTGTGGTTACTCACTGGAGCACCTCGGATCTGGTAACACTTTCCTTGTCAAAGGCCAAGCTCACAGCTTCTGATGCCAGACCCTCAATTTTGTTCTCTTTAGATTCCACCCATTTTATCACTGTAACTTACACAGTGGAATCTTAATGGTTTTCTCAATTGATTTTGAACTCTGATGCAGTGATTTAGTAATAGTAGGTCTTGGGATAAGACAGACATGAATTCAAATCCTTGGGCCATCATTTTTGAGGGGTGACTAAGTAAGCGGGCTTCCCCAATGGGTCAGATGGTAAAGAATCCTTCTTCAGAGATTGACTGGTTTGATCTCCTTGCAGTCCAAGGGACTCGCAAGAGTCTTCTCTAGCACCACAATTCAAAAGCATCAATTCTTCGGCATTCAGCCTTCTTTATGGTCCAGCTCTCACATCCATAAATGACTACTGGAAAAACCATAGTTTTGAGTATATGGACCTTTGTTGGCAAAGTGGTCTCTGCTTTTTAATATACTGTCTAGGTTTTTCATAGCTTTCCTTCCAAGAAACAAGCATCTTTTAATTTCTTGGCTGTGATCATGGTCACCATCCGCTGTGATTTTGGAGCCCAAGAAAATAAAATCTGTAACTGTTTCCACTTTCCCCCCATCTATTTGCCATGAAGTGATGGGACTGGATGTCACGATCTTAGTTTTTTGAATATTGAATTTTAAGCCAGTCTTTTCACTCTCCTCTTTCTCCTGTATATAGTACAGTGCTATATAGATGATTGTGAGAGTTGAGTATCTAGGCTAACTTTGTTGGACTTAAGAACTAATTGGACTTATGAACACACTCTTGGAAGGGAACTTGTTTGTAGGCAGAGGACTTACTCTATTACTTATTCGCACATTTGGCTTTCAAAGGCCCCTGTGAAGCAGGCAAGTAGGGAACCCCAGTCCTTATTTCAGGAAGGAGGAAGGAGAGGATGGGACAGGTAGAGAAGCTTGCCCAAAGTCACAGAGTTCATCAGGGTCAAAACTGTGGAGGCTGTAGCACTAGATCTAGAGCGGTCCCACCTTTTAATCTTCCCTCTGTGTGGGCACCCCAACTCTAACCCTTTCTTTATTCATGTGCTCCCATGAAGACAAATTTGATGGAGTCCTCATTCACTCCAGAAACATTTGTAGCCAGTTGGGTGCTATGTCTTTGTTCGGAAACAAACTATCCTTTCTTCTTAAACCTCAAGTTCAAACCTCAGAGAACTCCAGAGGATTGTGAATCTGGCAACTTTGAAATTGACAAATAATTTGCCTTCATCCTGCTGAATCCACCTTGGGTGATACTACATTGCTCTGGGTCCCCCAGAGAGAGCTAGCAGATTGTGGGTAGGCACATTCACCTTTGTACCATGCTCCCTCTCTGCCTGGTATATGAGCTAAAGAAAGGTTGACTAATTAAACAAATGGCTGGAGAGCTTGCAGTCTAGAATGAAGTGAAAGTAAAGAAACTTTGCTGGCTAAAGCTGACTAGTTGGGAGTCTGGAAGCCTCAAATCTAGAGGTTTTATTAAATTCAATGGAAATCAACACATGTAGCACAGAGCCTGGCCCACATAAGCTCTCAACACACATTAGCGTTTGTTACTACTAAGCTTATAGGCCATGAGACACATGTCTTCATTCTCTCCCTTCACTAATCAGGCAGATTAACAGTACTCTACTTTGTATGACTGGAAATCTGAAAACAATAAATGCTGGAGAGGGTGTGGAGAAAAGGGAACCCTCTTATACTGTTGGTGGGAATGCGAACTAGTACAGCCTCTATGGAGGACAGTGTGGAGATTTCTTAAGAAACTGGAAATAGAACTGCCATACAACCCAGCAATCCCACTGCTGGTCATACACACTGAGGAAACCAGAATTGAAAGAGACACGTGTACCCCAATGTTCATCACAGCACTGTTTATAATAGCCAGGACATAGAAGCAACCTAGGTGTCCCATCAGCAGACGAATGGATAAGAAAGCTGTGGTACATATACACAATGGAGTATTACTCAGCCATTAAAAAGAATGCATTTGAATCAGTTCTAATGAGGTGGATGAAACTGGAGCCTATTATACAGAGTGAAGTAAGCCAGAAAGAAAAACATCAATACAGTATACTAATGCATATATATGGAATTTAGAAAGATGATAGCGATAACCCTGGATGTGAGACAGCAAAAGAGACACAGATGTATAGAACAGTCTTTTGGACTCTGTGGGAGAAGGCGAGGGTGGGAAGATCTGAAAGAATGGCATTGAACCATGTATATTATCATGTGTGAAGTGAATCGCCAGTGCAGGTTCAATGCATGAGACAGGGTGCTCAGGGCTGGTGCACTGGGATGACCCAGAGGGATGGGATGGGGAGGAAGGTGGCAGGGGGATCAAGATTGGGAGCACATGTAAACCCACGGCTGATTCATATCAATGTATGGCAAAAACCACTACAATATTGTAAAGTAATTAGCCTCCAACTAAAATAAATAAATTTTAAAAAAACTAAAAAAAAAAAGATCTTTAAAAGATAAAATACATGTGAAAATGCCCTGAAAATGGGCCTAGTGTACTCAAAATTTATGGTATGACTATTTTACTTTTCTTATGATTATTTATTATTAACATGATGGATGTGAGAGTTGGACTGTGAAGAAAGCTGAGAGCCGAAGAATTGATGCTTTTAAACCGTGGTGTTGGAGAAGACTCTTGAGAGTCCCTTGGACTGCAAGGAGATCCAACCAGTCCATTCTGAAGGAGATCAGCCCTGGGATTTCTTTGGAAGGACTGATACTGAAGCTGAAACTCCAGTACTTTGGCCACCTCATGCGAAGAGTTGACTCATTGGAAAAGACTCTGATTCTGGGAGGGATTGGGGGCAGGAGGAGAAGAGGATGACAGAGGATGAGATGGCTGGATGGCATCACTGACTTGATGGATGTGAGTCTGAGTGAACTCCGGGAGTTGGTGATAGACAGAGAGGCCTAGCATGCTGTGATTCATGGGGTCACAAAGTGTCGGACACAACTGAGCGACTGAACTGAACTGACTGATTCTTATCATATAATGACCTTGTGGCCACAACAATAAATCTTCCATGGAGCATTGCTTAACAACCAGCTGACTGCATTTGGAAGAGAACTTCTTAGGATGGTCCTATGTCTTGGGTCCTGTACCCTTCTCCTGCCTGGTGACATCCCTTTCTCCAGGTTAATGGGGCATAGACTCCATCCTACTGAGATCATCCTTCTTCCCAGGGTCTGCATATCTTGGTGTGGTTTGATATGCTACAAGTACCAAGGACCATGGTCACACAGGGAAACAGACTTAATTCAGGTCACAGTGTAGCTCCTTGAGCTCAGGATCAGGAAGTCTTCCACACTCATGGAGCTTGAGCTGAAATTTGAGTTATTATAGGAAAAATCCTGACTCCCCTCTATCCCATTATCCAGAAATAACAAGTCATTCAGTGGGCAGTGGTTCTCAAATGTTATCAAGCGTCACCAGAATTACCCAGGGACCTTGTTAAAACAGACTTCTGGGCCCCACTTCCAGGAATTCTGCAGAAGGTCTGGGTGGGTCAGAGAATTGGCATTTCTAATGAGTTGGACCACTGCTGGTTCAAGAAAATCATATTGAGAATCACTGGCCTAGTGCTAGGAACATGGGGTTTGGACTAGAATTAAGATGCTAGGTTGAAATCTTAGCCCCTGCAGGCACTTACCAGCTGCCTACAGGGGTGAGTTAGTTGGATCTCTCTGGGTCTCCGTTTCTGCATCTGTCATATGGGTTGTTACATACTTTAAGTGTGATCATACTAAGTTAAAGGGCTTTTTGTGATGATTCAATGAAAAAATGCATGCAAAGTATTTTGCACAATGCTGAGCACACCTTCAATGTTTGGGGTTAGCTAGCACAATCATCATGATAGTGTGTGTACATATTATTATACTTCTTACTGCACAACTCCTGGCATCCCAGTTTCCCTCATTAGACTGTGAGCAGCTTCAGAGAAGTGGTCTTGTCCTATTCATTTCTGTATCCCCAGTGCTGAGGACAATGCCCTACACGAAGGAAGAGCACACTGTAGAAACTCATTCATTCACTCAGTTATTTACTCATCCAAGTGATAAATTCTTACTGAGCCTTTGCTCTGTGTCAGACCCAGGCTGGACTCTGGGGAATACGGTGAACAAGAAGCAGCAGACCCTGTCCTTGTGGAGTTTGCACTGAGTGGGTGAGAGAGACATTAATTAATATGATTAAACAAGCAGAATAGTTACTAATTACACAAACATACTTTGAAGGAATAAAAATTACTAAAGTAGAGGGCTATGAGAGATTTCCTTTGGGTAGAGTGTTCAGGGAAGTTCTCTCTGAGGAAATAACCTGTGAACTGAGATCTGAACCATGAGATCTAAGAGGAGGGAACAGCCAGTGTAAAGGCCCTGAGGCAGGAAGCAGCTTGGCCTGTTCAAAGGATGGAAAGAAGGCTCAGAAAACTAGAATCTAGTTCCATGATCGAAAATAAGAGATGAGGTTAGAGGATTATTGGGATGGGTTCATGGAAGACCTTGTAGGTCAAAGTACAGAGCTCTTTTTCTTTAAGCAGTTGAATGACATGTTTAGCTTAATATTTTCAAAAAGTCATATTAGCCTCTGGGTGGTACATAGACTGGAGAAAAGGAGAGAAGTTAGGAGGTTAATGCAGGGACATGGGAAAAGAGTGTGTTGATGTGAAATATAAAAAAAGCAGTGGAGATAGGGGAAAAAATAGTGTTTGGGTTCAAAATATGTTGTGCAGCTAGTGCTGACAGATTTGCTGATGAACTAATGTGGGGGTAGAGGAAAGACGAGGAAAAGACCACTCTAGGGACTTAATGAACACATCTCCAGCTGTGATCTCTTTATAAGAAGCTGCCACAGCTACTTAACTTCCCATCTGCTCACTTCTCATCCCTGCCTCCCTTACCCAATCCAGCCCCTCCCTTTTTTAGGGCCCAGGGGCCTTTCTGAGGCTCCTTGACGGTCCCTGCTCTGATTTCTGAGGTTCTGCAGCCTAGCGCTGATGGTTACTCTCCCAGAAGCCCAGATGTCTCACTCCCTCCAAGACAGGAAGCAAACCCTCCATGGGGCAGTAGCAGGACAGCCAGTCAGCAGGCAGCAGATGACAAAATAAAGCCACGCAGGCACTCTAGGGATCCGGGATGCTGGCAGGAAACCGAAAACGAATTCAGTTGAATATTAAGAGAGAATTGTTGTCTTGCTGGTCTGGGCCTCCTGGAGCTGATGGGAGTGGCAGAACCATGAAAAAAGCAGAAAGCATCTTCCTGGCCTGCCTGGTTTCCCAGTTGGTTGCTGAGGACAACGTGTTCTTTGATAGATGCTGCAAAGAAGGGAATCCGACCCCACAGCCTGCTTCCCTCCCAGCCCCCGCATCTCTCGTACCCAGTCTCTCTCCCCTTTTCACCAGTCCTAGGATCCAGTCATTAAAGCCCAGCCAAGGTTTCTCTTATTCTTTCCCCATCATATGGTAATACATGCTGCAATCAGTAGAATATTTTTCATCAGACATAAGGTCATGCTCGGTTTTTGTGTTTGATTCGTATTTTTCAGTTTTTTAATTTTTTTCCTTTCAGTTGGCATGGGAACACTGAAGTGCCAGTCCAGGGAGGATCCATCAAGCCCATCATAACACTCCTCCATGCTGCTCAAGTGCTTTGATAGGGTCAAAGTGTGTACACAGTTCTTTGTCACGGAGGGGAATCTGGAAGCAGACAGCCTCGTTGTTTCCTCCCCCAACCCCCCGGTTAGGCTCTTCAACTCACGTGATTCCAGGGGTAGAAGAGACCTCAGAGACCAGTCCAAACCCCAGAGAAGGGAATCTCTTATGCCAAGGTCACACAGCGAGCTAGCAGTGTACAGACTCAGATCTAGGTCTTTACATAGAGCTGGGGCTGGATAACCTTTTAGAATCATCTTAAACTTTCCTAGGCCTTTGTTTGCTCATTAGTAAAATCACATCATCATCATCTTCTCTTTCCTCAAAGGGACTGGTTCACATGAATGGTGAGCATTTCTTTTAATGCAAATGTTCCAAACTTAGGTCTTACAAGTAGATGATCCTAAATAGTTACTCATCTGATGTAAAAGTAAAGGAAATGGTTACAGGTTTATGCTTCAGAAATGGATATGGTAGATCGTGATTCATCTTCTCAACTGTGCATCCATTCATCCGTCTGCTACCCAGTGGCCGTCTTTTAGACACTTCATGCCTACCAAAGGCCAAGCTAACTTGGTTAAAAACTGGCTAAAAACAAAAACAAAAACAAAAACAAAAAACAAAAAAGGCATTGGCCTTGGCCCCAGCAAAAATGTGAGTTGCAGTAAGAGAGACAGTCTTGTAAAAAACTCACCACAACATGATGTGTTCTGAGCAATAATGGCTGAAAAATGATGCAATTCTGCTTCTGTAAGAGCATGGGACCCATTACCTTCATAGCCAGGAAAGCCTTCCTTGAGGTCAGTAGGTTTACATTTGGGGCTCAAAAGGTGATGAGGAGTTTGTTAGGCCTGCATAGCCAGAGTCTAGAGGAGTACTACAGCAAGTGTTTTGGTGGGGGGACTGGGGAGGGGAGGTGGTGGTGGGGGACCCTGCAAGTTGTTCCGTAGCTTTGAGAAAATATAAGATCATGTTTACTAAGCATCACAGGGCCTGTGCTCAACTTTTCACAAGCGATTCTTCCTTTCGTGCATGTGAAGCCCATTCAGGATAGGGATGGTTACTGACCCCATTTGATGGCTATAAAACTGAAACTCGGAGCTATTATCTAATTTTGTCCAAGGTTTCACAGATGAGAAGTAGCAGATGTGGAATTCAGGAGATACATTACACCAAAATCTGGGTTCATAATTGCTACTCTTTAAAAAAATTTTTTTTATTATGGTAAAAGCCACCTAATACATAGCATTTTAACCATATTTAACTGTATAGTTCAGTGACACTAAGTACATTCACATTGTTGTACAGCTTTCACTGTCATCCATCTCCTGAATTTTTCACCTTCCTAAAGGAGGTCAGCCCTGGGTGTTCTTTGGAAGGAACGATGCTAAAGCTGAAACTCCAGTACTTTGGCCACCTCATGTGAAGAGTTGACTCATTGGAAAAGACTCTGATGCTGGGAGGGATTGGGGGCAGGAGGAAAAGGGGATGACAGAGGATGAGATGGCTGGATGGCAACACCAGTTCGATGGACGTGAGTCTGAGTGAACTCCAGGAGTTGGTGATGGACAGGGAGGCCTGGCGTGCTGCGATTCATGGGGTTGCAAAGAGTTGGACATGACTGAGTGACTGAACTGAACTGAAACTGAAACTCTGTCCCCATTAGACACTATGTCCCCACCCCCTCTCCCCACCCCCTGCTCTCTGGCCCCTGGCATCTGCCAGTGTACTTTCTGACTCTATGGATTTAACTGTTCTTGCTACCTCATATAAGTGGCATTATATAGTATTCATCTACACCTACTGTACAGAGAAGGCAATGGCACCCCACTCCAGTACTCTTGCCTGGAAAATCCCATGGACGGAGGAGTCTGGTGGGCTGCAGTCCATGGGGTCACGAATAGTCGGACATGACTGAGCGACTTCACTTTCACTTTTCACCTTCATGCATTGGAGAAGAAAATGGCAACCCACTGCAGTGTTCTTGCCTGGAGAATCCCAGGGACGGGGGGTGGACCTCGTGGGCTGCCATTTCTGGGGTCGCTCAGAGTCGGACACGACTGAAGCGATTTAGTAGCAGCACACCTGCTGTATATTGGAATGCATTTTAAAGGTTAACTTAGTATGGGATAGGATAGAAAGCCCAGAGATAAACCAGTGTACCTATGGTCAATTGAAAGTAAGTGAAAGTGAAAGTCACTCAGTCATGTCTGACTCTTTGTGATCCCATGGTCTATACAGTCCATGAAATTCTCCAGGCCAGAATAGTACAGTGGGTAGCCTTTCCCTTATTTAAGGGATCTTCCTGACCCAGGAATCGAACTGGGGTCTCCTGCATTGCAGGTAGATTCTTTACCAGTTGAGCGATCAGGGAAGCCCACATGGTCAATTAGTCTATAACAAAGAAAACAAGACTATACAATGGAGAAAAGATAGTCTCTTCAATAGGCGGTGCTGGGGGGAATCTTGATAGCTACATGTAAAGGAATAAGATCAGAACACTGCTGTACACCATACACAACAATAAACTCAAAGTGGATTAAAGACCTAAATGTAAGGCTGGAGACTATAAAACTCTTAAAGGAAAACAGGCGGAACACTCTTTGACATAAATCACAGCACGATCTCTTTTGACCCACCTCCTGGAGTAATGAAAATAACAACATAATTGCTACTCTTTATGGTTCTTTGTTAAAGAGGCATCTGGGAGGGTGAGGAGAATGAGACTGTGGGGTAGTTGGGCCATGGAGGGGAACTTGAAGGAAAGAGAGAATCTGTGAGTTCCCAAGATCACGTGGCTAATCGGTGACCACAGTAAGGCTTATGTCCGACAGTCCTATTTCTTGCCTCTGGACCATACTGCAGCTCACTGACTAGGGACAAATGAATAGACAAGGATAGAGGGTGTCAGAAAAAAAGTCAGCTGTCCTCCTGAGAAAGCACCATATATGCTGCGCATCTTTTCCGCTGTTCTGCTTGTTAGGTTTTCCCGGGGATCTGAGTGGGTGGGGGAATTCAGAGTATTTGTGGTTAGCAGATGTGGATATTTTCTTGGTCTAGTGAGATGAGGAGAAGTGGGAAGAGACTGGGCACAGGGCCAGCTCTCAGCAGAACTGTCAGAGGCGAGGTCTAGTCTGCAGGACTCCCTCTGGTTCCTCAAGGTACCACCCTCTACCCTTTTGCTTAAGTTTCTGTTGGCTTCCTACCCACCAACTAAGTAGTTTCACTCTTGTGGGAAAAACACCCCAATGATCCATTGTGTTAGTCTGCTCAAGCTGCCATAACAAAATACCATAGATTGGGTGGCTTACGTGACAGAAATTTATTTTTTCATGGTTCTGTAAGTCTGAGATCAGGGTGCTGACATGATTGAGTTCTGCTAAGAGTCCTCATGCTGGCTTGCAGATGGCAAGTGCTAGAATATAGCCTCTTATGGAGGACACTCATCCCACCGTGATGTCCCCAGCCTTATAACGTCATCTAAATCTAAAGTTCTCCATAAGCCTCCAACTCCAAACATTAGCACACACGTTGTTAGGAATTCAGCATACAAATTTTGGAGGGACGTGGTTCAGTCCATAGCACTGGTTCATGGCATTAGTGCCACGCTCAGAAAGATTTGTCTTGATTGGTCAAGGATGCTGAGAGGGCATATTTGAAGCCCACAGATGCCTTTAGTGGTACCATGGGCATTATGTCACCTGGGTGGAGGTGGTAATTCTGTAAAAGAGCCAGATTTCCAATAGCCATGCTCAAACGATGACTCTCCACCACCAGCTGGTCCATACTCTTAGAACGGGCTCTGCCATGCTGAACTAAGATCTGTCAAGCTAGACTTCCCTTTCACTGGGTTTTGCTTGGCTTCTTACTTACATTGCAGAGAATTCTCACTGGGCATACCTTCCAGGCCCTAGACCACCTGAGTGCTTATGTGCCTAGTCACTCAGTCGTGTCTGACTCTTTGTGACCGTGTGGACTGTAGCCTGCCAGGCTCCTGGATTGGGTTGCCATTTTCCTCCTCTAGGGGACTTTCCTAATTCAGGGATTGAACCTGTTTCTCTTTGTAGAGAGAATTGCAGACAGATTCTTTACTTGCTGAGCCATCAGGGAATCCCAAAAGAGAATCTGGTGATTAACTCATGGTACCGCTATTACTGAAACCTGCACGCGAAGCCCAAAGTCCAACTACCCAAGGTAGAGTGGGTCCAGCCACTAGATTTCTTTATACTGTTTGTAAAAATATTAATAGATTTGGGTCTGTCAGACAAAAGCCTGGACCTTTTGAAACATTTTGCTGTTTCAAGGACACTGCAAATTTCCCCCGCCCCTTCTTGTCACCCTCCTGACTCTATGTCAGCATCTCTCAGCCTCTCCATACAACTTGCCACTTTTATTTTTGATATTAGCTTTACATGCTGCATTAAAAGGGATTTATTTCAGCTTGCCTTATTTTATTACAGATTTGGGGCTTTATATTAAAAAAAAACAAAACAGTAGTACAGAGGTTGGGTGTCATTCCTGGATGGACATCTAAGCATAGGTTACTCAGAACTGGCTTTGCAGGAAAATGTGAAAAGAAAGCACAGCTGACCTGGGCCAGTTTGGCAAGTGCTTCACTGGAGTCTGCTGGTTCTTCCTGAAATCACTGGCAATTCCTTGTTCTGGGTAAAACTGTTTGGAGGACTGGCTCCGAAAATTGATAGGGAGGGACTTCCCTGGTGGTTCAGAGATTAAGACTTTGCCTTCCAATGCAGGGGGTGCAGGTTTGATTGCTGTTGGGCTAAGATCCCATATGCCTCACAGCCAAAAAAACCCGTAAACATAAAGCAGAGGCAATATTGTAACAAATTCAATAAAGACTTAAAAAATGGTCCACATGAAAAAAATCTTAAAAAAAAAAATTGATAGAGGACCCACCCTGTTGTTCTACTGGTTGAGAATCCACCTGCCAATGCAGAGGACATGGGTTCAACCACTGGTCTGGGAAAATTCCACATTCAGAGGAGCAACTGAGCCCGTGCATCACAGCTGTTGAGCCTGTGCTCTAGAGCCCCGGAGCCACAACTACCGAAGCCCGTGTGCCTCGTGCTGGCACACCACAACTGGAGAGTAGACCCCACTTGCTGCAGCTAGAGAAAGCCCACGCGCAGCAGTGAAGACCCTGTGCAGCCAAACAAATACAATTATTTTAAAAATAAAATAAATAAAATAGATATAATCTCCCAACATTCCCTAAACTTAAAAACATGACAGGAGCCAGGAATAGTGGGATGAGGTCTTGCTTGGTGGTCAGCAACCTGGGTGAGAATCATGACCCAGCAGACAGAGCCCTTTGTACTTTCTGGGCCTTAGTTTTAAAATATGTAGAACAGGATCAAACTAGGCCTTGAGTCCCATAGGGTATGAACAGGTCATTTAGTAAAATAGAGAGACTGTTAAATTTGGAAAATACATACTCTCCCCTCTTCTGAGAAAAGAACAAAACACATTAGCATATTAAAGGGCCTTCAAAATCCTGATGAATAGACCCTCTGCCTTGTTTAATCCAGTACTACTAAGTTTATGAGCACATAACCTCCCCTAATCACCCCAGTCCCCAGAGAAAACTATTAGCCTCGGAACATCAACGTTCTAATAAGAGACATAGACTAGACGGATCTTAAAAACAAACACATTGATGTCTGTCATGTAGGAATGGACGGTCACTTGTCGTTTATCATTTGGATGTGTCATTTGGCGCTCAGAAAATAAAGGGAACTTTATTCTGGTGGAAGATTGTTCTAGTAGCTACTAAATAAAGCCATCGTTGTTATTGCTGTTGTGTTGCGTTAGTCACTCAGCATGTCTGACCCTGTGCGACCTTCCATGGACTGTAGTACTCCAGATTTCTCTGTCCATGGGATTCTCCAGGCAAGAACACTGGAGTGGGTTGCCAATTTCTTCTCCGGGGGATCTTCCCAACCCAGGGATCAAACCCAGGTCTCCTGCATTGCAGGCAGATTCTTTACCATCTGAACCACAAAGAGGACCTTTCAAATATCAACTGTGAAATTTTAACTCATTATTCTGCCTTTGAAATACCTTTTCCTGGCCTTTAAAGCCTTATTTAGTCTGAAACCAGTCTGCTTCTTCAAATATATCTTCTAGGGCTCCCTGGAAAATTTCATCCAAATCTTCAAACTCATCCTGTTAACTCTTTCATGGACTCTTTTTTGGTTATTTCACCCATTCTCATCTATGGTCCTGGATAATTTATGTTTACAATGCCCCCTGGTCCTATCGAATACTTGTGGTAAAGGCAATATTAAACTGGGATCAAAACAGACATCTTATCAGGGAACGAGAGCCGAAGAGTACATTTTAGAATCTGTCTTGTTACAAATGTTTTTTAAAAGTCAGTATTTTTTTTTTAGTTTACTTATTTTGGGCTGTGATGGGTCTTCATTACTGTGATCAGGCTTTCTCTAGTAGTGGTGAGCGGGAGCTGTTGTTCATTGTATTCGGGCTTCTTATTGTGGTGGCTTCTCTTGCTGTGGAGCATGGGCTCTATGGTGCGGGCTTCAGTAGTTACGGCACGTGGGCTCAGTAGTTGGGGCACATGGGCTTAGTTGTCCCATGGTATGTGGGATCTTTGCAGACCAGGGATTGAACCCATGTCCCCTGCATTGGCAGGCAGATTCTCAACAACTTGACCACCAGAGAAAGTCTCTGTCGGGTTCTTATGAATCCTCTGTTTTATCCTAAAATTCACTTTTCCATAGCAGTTCCTTTCTCAAACATCTTAGTCACCATTGCCCTATATTTCACTCCAGCAGCAACTAGCTTTATATTTAAAGCCTTTTGCCTTCTCATTCCCAAATAAGTACAGGACCAGTTTTAAATTTTATTTTATTTTATTATGTTAAGGCAGCTGACTCCAAGACCTGGAGAACTAAAAGGAATCATCTTGGCAGATGGTAAAAGGAAACAAGTAGCAAAGTGGCTCTATTTTGGGGTTTTGTTGTTGCTGTCATTTTCAGATCAAAGAAGCCTTAGATCTAGATAGTTCGAACTAAATTACAAAATCCCCTCCACAGTGTTTTTTATTCTCCATGCCCCTCATTTCAACGAGAACCTTATATTTCTGATGAAGACTCTGAAGGGCATTTCCAGAGAAACTGGTCATCACAAACAATTAAATTGAACAATAATAGCTCCCATTTATTGGATACTTACTTGCCAGTCCTATACTAAGCACTTTCCAAATTTGTCTCCTTTAACCCTTACAACTCTAAGAGGCATGTATTATAACTGCCACTTTACAAAATAAGAAACTAAGGCTTTGAGAGGTGAAATCACTCATAAAGATCATACAAGATTCAAAATTAGGAAGCAGTTTCCAAATCCTTGTTATTAACCATTATATTATTTCTTGAACATTTCTCTCAAGCAGTTGGGTTGTAAATACAAGTAATTTTGTTTGTCCACCCTCAAAGAGCTCAGAGTCTTAGTAGTAGATATGAACTTCCCTCACAGAAGCTAGGAAGTCAAAAGGGCCAATAAAAGCATTAAAAAAGGGGGGAGCTTGTGAAGTAAAGGATGAAGAGCTCAGTTATATCAGTTACAAATAAAGAATGAGACACAGTTTCATAGAACAGTGGTAATATCTGAGAAGCACCTTGAAAAGTAGGTCTGTTTTTTTATCTCATACTTTACTTTCAGTTCATCACTAAAGTCCTGTTGCTAATCACCTTCAAAATAGATTTCAAAGCTAGCCCTTCTGTCTCCACTGTCACCCAGTGGAGCAACGTCACCATCATCTGTCACATACCCTATTGCAGGAGCCTCTTAGCTGGCCTCCTTGAGTTTCTTCTGTGGTGCACTGGGTTACTGTGATAGAATTACATGTGATCCCTTTGCCATGTGACTCTGTAGTCCCTGTGAGAAGGCAGAGTGGATTTCTCTACTCCATGAGTGTTAGGTTTGGTCTAATGCCTTTCTTTAGCCATTGGAATATCAGAAGACACAACACAAGAAGAGGCTTTGAACATGTGTGTGTGCTTAGTCACTCAGTCATGTCCGACTCTTTGCAACCCCATGGACTGTAGCCCACCGGACTCCTCTGTCCATGGGATTCTCCAGACAAGAGTACCGGAGTGGGTTGATGTGCCCTCCTCCAGGGATCTGCCTGACCCAGGGATTAAACCTTCTGGCTCACTTATGTCTACTGCATTTGCAGGCAGGTTCTTTACCACTAGCAACCACCTAGGAAGCCAGTAACTATCATTTAAAGATATAAATCAGATTACCCACTCCTAAACTTAAGCCTCATTAGTGATTTTTGGTGGTGGTGGTGGTTTAGTCAATAAGTCGTGTCCGGCTCTTGCAATCCTGTGGACTATAGCCTGTCAGGCTCCTCTGTCCATGGGATTGTCCAGGCAAGAATATTGGAGTGGGTTGACATTTCCTTCTCCAGGGGATCTTCCCAGGCCAGGAATCGAACCCGGGTCTCCTGCATTGCAGGCAGATGACTTACCAATTGAGCTGTGAGGGGAGTGATTTTTATTGTATTGCAAATCAATCTCAATTCTTCAGTTGAGATTACTTTACAATATGATCAATTCTTTGTTCAGTATGCTTTAGCTTTCCTGGCCTTCTTTTGGTACTTTGAATATACAAGCTTCAGTTCAGTTCAGTTCACTGGCTCAGTATTGTCCAATACCTTGCAACCCCATGGACTGTAGCATGCCAGGCTTCCCTGTCTATCACCAACTCCCGGAGCTTGCTAAAACTCATGTCCATGGAGTCGGTGATGCCATCCAACCATCTCATCCTCTGTCGTCCCCTTCTCCTCCTGCCCTCAATCTTTCCCAGCAACAGGATCTTTTCCAATGAGTCAGTTCTTCACATCAGGTGGCCAAAGTATTGGAGCTTCAACTTACTCCCACTTTAAAGCCTTTACACTTGCTATTCTTTTTGTCTGGAGAGTTACAAAGTCCTGATCTAAACTGTTCAATATAGTAGCTATTAGCCACCTGTGGCTATTTAAATTTAAATGAACTAAAATAGAATAACATTAAAGATTTAGTTCCTCCTTCATACTAACCACATTTTGAACGTTCAATAGGCACAGTCACTCGTGGCTACTGTACAGCGTAGATTCGGAATGTCTCTTACCATTGCAGAAAGTTGTGCTGGTCATAACAAGTCTCAGTAAAATATCACTTCCTCAGAGCAGCCTACCATTCATTTAAGCAGTCTTCTAATCTAACCTGCGTTCCATGACTCTGTTTAGCTATATCTGTAGCTGCTGCTGCTGTTGAAGTCATGTCCACTTGCCATTTAACAATACTTTGAAATCGTTATATTTGTTTGTTTGTTCACCAGAATACAGAACTGGAGAGCACAGGGCCTTGGTTGATTTTGTTCTCTGCTACATCCCTGGGGTCTAGTAAAGAGGCGTTTCTAGTTGATGGAGTACATCAATGAAATATTAACACATTGTTCATTTATTGGTGGTGAGGACTGTTCCAGGTAGAAGCAGAAGCATGAACCAAAGAGAGCAGTGAGAGACTGAGAGGCATGTTTCTGGCAACACTGGGTAACCTGCTTTGGCTGGGATAGAGACTGTGTTGGGTTGGATGAGTCTCAAAAATACTTTCTTGAGACTGAGATCATATTACTGAGAGACTCATATTCTGGACTAAGTCTGAACTTCAGATAAGATGGGAGACATTGACAGTTTGTTTAAGACAAATAAATTTCATGATTAGAAACAGTCGTCAAGAAATTGATCCACCCATTGTGTGGCAAGTGGATTATAACGTGGAAAGACTAGTCAGAAGGCTCAAGACAGAATGCAGTGAAGAGAGAAGAAGAATGAGAACAGATTCAAGATCATATGTGTGTGTGTTAGTCAGTTTCTGACTCTTTGTCACCCCATGGACTATAGCCTACTAGGCTCCTCTGTCCATGGGATTTCCCAGGCAAGAATACTGGAGTGGGTATTCTCTTCTCCAGGGGATCTTCCCAACCCAGGGATCGAACCCAGGTCTCGTGCATTGCAGGTGGATTCTTTACTGTCTGAGCCATCAGGGAGGCCCTCAAGAATCATAATGGTGAAATCAACAGATTATAGTATTGGATGCAGAAGATGACAGAGCCTAAGGAATCAAACCAGACGACATATTGAAAGGGGGAGGGGGTGATTCAACATAAATAAAGTGAGGGATAAGCAGAGCATTTGGCAGGAAATATGTCCAGTTCTGCTTTTTTATAAGTTCAACCCCAAATGCAGAAGCTAGTGTCTTGGGGAAAGGGTAGACACTGGGGAGAAAAGGGGAGCAGAAGGGGTCACAGAGAGTCCTAGTCTTGGTGATGAGGAGAATGTAGCATCACAAAGTGAAGGATTCTTAGGGAGAGGTGTCAAGATCCTCTCTTCAAATCTTAGGCTACAAGAAGTAAAGACATAATATTTGTGGAAGAGATATCTATCATAACCCTATAGAAACTGGTTCATTAGAATGGTTAGAGTGGAAACCATATTGTAAGATATTCAGAATGATCTTGGAGTAAGGAAGAAGAGGTAGGAAGTGCAGCCAAAGTAATTTTGTCAAAGCTAATAAGCTACTCAGATTCCAGACTCCACATTTAGCCTTATGAGCTTCCCATCCCCCGCCCCATCCCTCCCCTCCAGGCTCCTGCTTGTCTCTGTCTGGGGTGCAGATTAAATGGAGGCTGCATCAGATGTTCTCTGTGCTCCCTTGCAGCTCTGACATCTCTGTGGGCTTTACCAGATGGGTGAGGGATGGGTGGAGCTTATCCAGCTTGCTTAGGAGATAGAGACTCTGCCCTAATTAACCACCTCAATTAACAAATGGAGTTTGGCAGAGAGCTAAGATGAAGTTCTTTGATTTAACATTTCCTTCACACATAATTTAAGTCTCAGAATTCTTACATTTTATAATCACAGATTTGGAAGGAGATCTAGAAGCTGTCTAGTTCATTTCCCTCCTTTGTGAAAGAATGAATATATGTACACAGGCACACGCACACATCTCCTGCCATCCTTAGAAGCAACAGAAGTAGCTCTTGGCTATTCTGGAGCCAAGATAGGTCAGTCAGTCAGTTTAGTTGCTCAGTCATGTCCGACTCTGTGACTCCATGGATCGCAGTGTGCCAGGCCTCCCTGTCCGTCACCAACTCCCAGAGTTTACTCAAACTCAATGTGCATCGAGTCGGTGATGCCATCCAACCATCTCATCCTCTGTCATCTCCTTCTCCTCCTGCTTTCAACCTTTCCCAGAATCTTTTCCAATGAGTCAACTCTTCGCATGAGGTGGCCAAAGTACTGGAGTTTCAGCTTCAGCATCAGTTCTTCCAATGAACACCCAGGATTGGTCTCCTTTAGGATGGACAAGTTGGATGTCCTTGCAGTCCAAGGGACTCTCAAGAGTCTTCTCCAACACCACAGTTCAAAAGCATCAATTCTTTGGCACTCAGCTTTCTTCACAGTCCAACTCTCACATCCATACATGACTACTGGAAAAACCATAGCCTTGACTAGACGGACCTTTGTTGGCAAAGCAATGTCTCTGCTTTTCAATATGATACCTAGGTTGGTCATAACTTTTCTTCCAACGAGGAAGTGTCTTTTTATTTCATGGCTGCAGTCACCATCTGTAGTGATTTTGGACCCCCCAAAATAAAGTCAGCCACTGTTTCCACTGTTTCCCCATCTATTTGCCATGAAGTGATGGGACCAGATATACAGGTCAGGAAGCAACAGTTAGAACTGGTCATGGAACAACAGACTGGTTCCAAATAGGAAAAGGAGTACGTCAAGGCTGTATATTGTCACCCTGCTTATTTAACTTATATGCAGAGTACATCATGAGAAACCCTGGGCTGGAAGAAGCACAAGCTGGAATCAAGATTGCTGGGAGAAATATCAATAACCTCAGATATGCAGATGACACCACCCTTATGGCAGAAAGTGAAGAGGATCTAAAGAGCCTCTTGATGAAAGTGAAAGAGGAGAGTGAAAAAGTTGGCTTAAAGCTCAACATTCAGAAAACAAAGATCATGGCATCTGGTCCCATCACTTCATGGGAAATAGATGGGGAAACAGTGGAAAGAGTGTCAGACTTTATTTTGGGGGGCTCCAAAATCACTGCAGATGGTGATTGCAGCCATGAAATTAAAAGACACTTACTCCTTGAAAGGAAAGTTATGACCAACCTAGGTATCATATTGAAAAGCAGAGACACTGCTTTACCAACAAAGGTCCGTCTAGTCAAGGCTATGGTTTTTCCAGTAGTCATGTATGGATGTGAGAGTTGGACTGTGAAGAAAGCTGAGTGTCAAAGAACTGATGCTTTTGAACTGTGGTGTTGGTGAAGACTCTTGAGAGTCCCTTGGGCTGCAAGGACATCCAACCAGTCCATTCTAAGGAGATCAGTCCTGGGTGTTCTTTGGAAGGAATGATGCTAAAGCTGAAACTCCAGTACTTTGGCCACCTCATGTGAAGAGTTGACTCATTGGAAAAGCCTCTGATGCTGGGAGGGATTGGGGGCAGGAAGAGAAGGGGAGGACAGAGGATGAGATGGCTGGATGGCATCACCGACTCAATGGACATGAGTTTGGGTGAACTCCAGGAGTTGGTGATGGATAGGGAGGCCTGGCGTGCTGCGATTCTTGGGGTCACAAAGAGTCAGACATGACTGAGTGACTGAACTGAACCGAACTGAACTGATGGGACCAGATGCTGTAATCTTAATTTTCTGAATATTGAGCTTTAAGCCAACTTAATGTTATCACCTCTCTGTTAGGAATGCCCTAGGAAGTCTTACCTCTATCTCTGCTATGCTCCATGGCTTCCATGTCCCGTGGCTGTCTTGCCTTGGCAGCAAGCACATCTTTGTCAGCTTTTGACTTGCACATGCAACTTGGTGCAGGCAAGCCAGCGTACGCTCTTGGACAACCTGCCCTTGGAGTGACCTGACTTGGCAAGGAATTTTTTCAGAGCCCCTCCTTCTCTCCTGCCTGGAGCGAGATTCTTAATCTAACTTTCCCATGTGGCTGTGTTTTTACATCCCACAGAGGATCATGCACCTGTCTGGCTTCTTTCAAATTTTCATATTTGAACTTACATATCACCTCCTTGGAGAAGTCTTCCTTGACCACTTAATCCAAAGTAGGTGTGATTCTTTTACAATCTTCTACAATAGTGATTTGTCACTACATCGTATTTTCTTTATGACCATAGATACAATCTCTATTACTAGTTTTTGTTTGTAAATGTTATTTATTTCTTATCTCTCTATAGAATATGAGCTTTGTGGGAACCAAGACCGTATCTTTCACTCTCCATTGTTCCTTCAGTACCTAGCAAAGTGTGGAACATGCAATCGTTGCTTGTATTGGTCAGCTATTGCTGCATAACAAACCACCCCATTGCCAATGGTATATAACAATGAGTATTTAGTATTATGAGTCTGCCAGTCAGCTGAGATGACTTTGCTTCAGACTTCAGTGTGTAGGTTGACTGCAGCATCTGTTTTTTGCATTTATCTTTCTTCTGGGAGCAGACGGTTCTCTAGAACATGTTCTTTCAATGACTTCTGCTTGAAACATGCAAATATCCCATTTTCAAAGGCAAGTCACATGACCAAACATAGCATTAGTGGAACCAGGAGATATACTCTTCCCAAGGAGTTTGGGGAAGAAATGATTACCAAATAAGCATTTATTTCTAACATGATGCTCCATAAATATCAATGGTTGAATTAGACCAGTTGACTTTTCTATCTAAACCATTTTTCAGTCATTACAATCCTGTGTTTTATCAGCATTCAGTTTAGAATTTCAGACCATAGTGAATCCACAGCCTTATGTGGAGAAAAAAAAATACCACTCTGTTTTCTTTGAACAAGAACTAACTTAAGATCTCTATCTGTTTAACAGAGGTTAAAACCTCCTTCATTTCTTCCTGGCTCTCTCTATCCCCCATCTTGAGGCATAGGGAAGGCTTCATTCCTGCCAAAAACTGGAAGAGATAGAACCAATTAGAAGAACTTACCATCTGGTGGTGTGGGCTTATCAGAATTGTAGCCAAAACTCCAACAGGAACTGTTAAAGAGTTTGTGCACAATAGCTTGAGTGTCTGAGTAGAGCAGAGAATGTCTTGATCACTCAGAGAGAGTATGGCTAACCTCAAGATCACCAGATAACTTAGGGCTCCTGACAGCACCAACATTCTGTCAGAGAGTGGCCTGAAGGGACACCCCCAGCCATATGCATGTGGGCTTCCTGAAACTTTTCCATGAACAAGGGTTTGCTCTTAGGCTGAGCAGGGATTAGCGGAGACTCCTCATAGCTTTGACTAACCCATGAGTCTGCTTGGATTTCAAACTTGTTGCCTGCACTGACCTTTGATCTTGCCACACCAACCACCATCCCTTGTATGCGCTTCTCTCATTGGTGGTTCTTTTCTGTTTTACCATGTTGACCCTTGGTCTAGCGCCAGCTACTCTGAATTTTCCCTTCTGAAGACACGTGCCATAGGAGGACATCTGTGTGTGTGTGTGTGTGTGTGTGTGTGTGTGTGTATTTTGTCTTCTGAGTATCCAATGTTCGTTGTTCTGGTAACAGCATCCTGACTTCCTTTGGAGGAATCACTCCTCCCTTATGTCTGTGTAGTTTGGATAGGCTGAAGGAAACCAGCAGTCCACTTGGTTGTTCTTACCACCCCAAGATCTAAGAACGGTCGTGTGAAAAATCTTAGAACAACTGAAGAATGTAAATTGCTGGCCAAGGTGCCATGTTCAGAAATGAGCATATGTCCTAATTTTTATTCAGTGACATCAGATCTAGGACTTCTGTGGAACAGAGGGCAAAAGAGAAGTTCCCTTTCCACTGGACTTTGAGATGGGCAGATGTAGGCTGGCTGTATCCTGGGAACTGTCACCTGAGTGTAAAGTCAATTAGAGAAAAGCGAAGCCCCAAATCTAGAGGGTTTCTCTCTGTCCTGATGCTATCATTCAAGCTCCTGAATCTAGCTGAAATCAAAACTCCAGTTCTCTATCCCTTGCCACCAAAAGAGTCGTGACTACTCACTGCCCAAATGGGGTTGCGTAATTTCTAAAGCCAAATACACTATGTTAATAAACACCTAGTTAATTATATTACACTGTGTTTGCCTAGCACAAGCTGCTTCATGTAAGTAATGTCATTTTCCCACTAGCCCTGAGAATATATTATTATCAACTCCTTATTATACATCTAGAAACTAAACTGGGCACAAAAACTTCTCAAGGTCATACAAAGCAATGTCAAAGTTGGCATTAAACAAGTTATTTCAATTCCTGTTTATGCCATTGTATTAAATCTCATTGGAAATTGTCCCACTGATTCTCTAATGCTCTTAAAATCAGAATGATATATACAAATGGCTAAACTTTTATTGGGATGATCATCATAGCATTATTTTTAGGAAAAAAAAAACATTTGGGAATAAACTAGATAATCAATAAAAGGAGATAGATGAAATAAATTACTGGCTAATAAAATGGCTTTTTTTTTTAAACTCAGTGGAACACATGTTATTTTCAACATTACACATTCATTTTAATGTCTTCTAAAAAGTAAGCCATAATATAAATATATTCTTAATTTTTAGGTTTTTTTATTGGACTATAATTGCTTGACAATATTGTGTTAGTGTCTGCTGTACAAAAAGTGAATCAACTATATGTATACATCTATATCCTCTTGAGTCTCTCTCCCTCCCCTCTAGTTCTTAATTTTTAAATTGATACATTCAGAAAAAGATGGGAAGTTTATCCTTAGTACTGTAATTATACAAATTTTATTGTGTTTGGTGTGTCTGTCCACATGGTTTCTATAATACACACATTACTTCTGTACACAAAAAAAAGCTATTCTCAAAAAATTCCTTTCCTTTCTAGAGATTCCATGTAATGTCATTAGCCTCCAGCTGCCTCATTGACCCCGGTTTTGTCTGCATCGTCTGGGATCCAGACCTCTGGTGACCTTGGGCTTCCCTGTACCTGCAGGACAGCAAGCTATCTTACAGAAAAGTCACGGGACTGGCTGGAGATAGAAAGAGATTTCTGGCAACCTCTGTGCTCTGCACATCCTGACCACAGCTGGCACTGAGTTGTGGTCCCTTGAAGGTACGCAGGACTGTGTGGGATAAGCGGCAGGCATGGACACCAGGGGAGGACAGGGGCTGCTGCCACAGAAAGGAAGCTGCAGCATTCAAAATGGGCTGAGTAGACACAGCATACAGTGAAATGAAGAAAGCACTCCCAGCCCAGCCGCACATGTCTAGGGACGGAACCAGAAACCCAGGCCATTGTCCCGCTCGCTCATTGGAAATTGGAAATTGTTCATAGCTTCCTCATCTGTGAAAAGGGGAGGAAAAAAGTATCTACCTCTCAGCATCTTATGGAGTGGGAAGTTGATTTGAAATCAACCATCATTTACTCCTTCTCAAAATAGCCATGCATCACTGCTATAATTATTACCTTCATTTGAAAGAAACTGATGTTCAAAAAAGAGAACTGACGTGCCCAGGCAGGGCATCCATGGCAGATCCAGGCCTTGAACCAGAAATCCGTTATTTAGAAAATGGAGCCTCATACCTTACTTACACAGTTGGTAAAGCATCTGCCTGCAATGTGGGAGAGACCTAGGTTCAACTCCTGGGTCGAGAAGTTCCCTTGGAGAAGGAAATGGCAACCCACTCAAGTATTCTTGCCTGGAGAATCCCATGGACAGAGGAGCCTGGCAGGATATAGTTCATGGGATTGCAAGAGTCAGACATGACCTAGAGCTATTTTTATATATATATACCTTACTGAGGACCCTGACTGACAACAGTCCAGTAGGAACTGGAGTGAGATTTTGATTGGACTTTTCATCCCCACTTTTCAGCTACATAGTTACAATAGCCTTCCAAAGGAATTTACAACGCAGTCCTCCACTGAAACCCTGAACTCATTGTAGCAAAGTGCTACCCTGTAAACAGTAATAATTCAGCCTTATTTTCATCCCTGCCATTGATGTTACATAATATCCAGTTTCCCTGGTGGCTCAAATGATAAAGCATCTGCCTGCAATATAGGAGACCCAGGTTCGATCTATGGGTTGAGAAGATTCTGTGGAGAAATGAGAATGTGGAGAGGAGAATGGCAACCCACTTCAGTATTCTTGCCTAGACAGAGGATTCCATGGACAAAGGAGCCTGGTGGGCTACAGTAAGTGAGGTTACAAAGAGTCAGACACAATTGAGTGACTAACACTTTCACTTTTTTTTTCAATATACAGCTATACATTCATTCATTCATTCATTTCACTAGCACCACCACACACTATTCTCTGGTAGAGTGTCATGGGAAGCTAAAAAAACAAAATCACTGCCCCCAAGTTGCTTAGTCCAGTTGGGCAGATAAAATAAGGGTCCAGGTAACTAAAACTCAGGGTTAAATTTGACATCTGCTGTGAGGAAGATACAAAGGGCCACAGGGCAGAGAAGAGGGGTGCAGGGGTGGATTAGGAGAGTCCCAGTGGCACTACTCGTGGTAAAGAACCTGCCTGCCAATGCAGGAGACATAAGAGACACCTCCAGTTTGATCCCTGGGTCAGGAAGATCCCCTGGAGGAGGGCATGGCAGCCCACTTCAGTATTCTTACCTGGAGAATCCTATGGACAGAGGAGCCTAGAGGGCTACAGTCCATTGGGTCACAAAGAGTCAGACACGACTGAAGCAACTTATCATGCATGATATAAGAACTAGGACACACCAGAAGGACAGAATTTTGACAAGGGAATGTGGGAGGAGGAATTTGTAGGTGGAGGAAACAGCAGTATCAATTTGAGGACCATTGAATTGCCTGGTTTGAGTGGAGAGCAGGATTCAGTGTCATGTAACCTTCCCTGTTGATAATATTAAGTGGAGTTCTGGATGATTCTCTGCCTCTGCACACATGCTCACCAGATTTCCTGGCCCTCTGCTGAATCAGCTTCATCTCCAAGAATACATCCATGGACATACCACACAGTCAGCCCTGTACCCAGCCTTTCCCCCACCGTCTGTCCCCATCCCTTTGCCCATCTGCGAGACTCCACCCCAAGTTGGAGACAGGAGTAAAGGAACAATTGTTGTTGCTGCATTAGCAAAAAGTCTCCAGGGAGCATGAAAGTGGTCAAGTGCTCTGGAGCCTCTGATTCCGAGTGAGAAAACAAATCTGAACATGGCATTCCTCTGCTTGGAACTTTTCAGTAGGTTTCCCCAGCTCTTGGGCTAAAGATCAAAATCCATAACACGGCACACCAAGCCTGACTTGTGTCACCGTCTCCAGCCCCACGCTTCCCACATCCCTTTCCCCCCACCAGTCCTCTGCCCAGAATGCTTCTAGAATATTCCTCCTGTTTTTAGCACCACATTGCTGAAAGCATTCAGTTTTCAGCTCAGACTCCTATTCATCTCTCTGCCCAATGCTGGTTCCTTTGTAATATGTTTCCATTGAATCATGGCCTTTCTTTCACATATTTATTTGTATGATTAGTTTAAGAATAGCTGTGTCCCTTACTAGCCAGAAAGCTCCATGAGCACGGGGTTGCCTTCTGTTCTTGTTCACAGTAGTAGCACTCCATAAATGCCTGTTGAATTTAAACTTTTTATTTTATATTGGAGTATAGTTGATTCCTGGTTGCTTCCCTGGCGGCTCAGACAGTAAAGCATCTGCCTGCCGTGTGGGAGAACTGGGTTCAATCCCTGGGTTGGGAAGATCCCTGGAGAAGGAAATGGCAACCCACTCCAGTACTCTTGCCTGGAAAATTCCATGGACTGAGGAGCCTGGTAGGCTACAGTCTGTGGGGTCGCAAAGAGTCGGACACGACTGAGTGACTTCACGTTCGTTTGTTCATAGTTGATTAACGATGTTGTGATAGTTTTAGGTATACAGCAAAGTTCTTCAGTTATACACATACATGTATCAATTCTCTTCAAATTCTTTTCCCATTTAAGTTGTTATATAATATTGAGCAGAGTTGGCAGTGCCATACAGTAGGTCCTTGTTGATTATCCATTTTAAATGTAGCATATCTGTTGAATATTGAATGAATGCACCTGAAGCCCACGTTTGGTTTAATATACCTGTTTTATACGTACAAATGTAGCCTGACTGTGCAACTTGGAGCTTTTCTCAGAGTCTCAATTTGTTTAGTGAGCCTCCATCCAACTAAAGGCTGATACAAAAGCATCTTATTTTAATTTATTGCTGGAATTTTCTGTTCACTCTTATCATAGAAATACAGCCCTAGAAGGACTCTTAGAGGTCACAGAAGCTTGGGAGTGGTCCTCTGCATCATTTACACATGAATGATCCAAGGAAATAGTCTGGCATTTGAGCCCATGTCTGTAAGTTTCAATCCAATATACTTTTCAGTGGTTGAACTTGGTGTGTGTATATATGTTTGTGTGTGTACTTGTTTTATGAAACCTGGTCTGATTCCTTCAACTGGATGTTTTCCTTCCCTTCTCTGATCGTGTGTGTGTGTGTGTGTGTGTGTGTGTATGTGAGAGAGAGAGAGATAGAGGGAGTGCCGAGAACCTCTCTATTATATCAGTTTTTTTGTGCATGCCTATTTTCTCTGAGCTCCTTAAGGGGAGAATCAATGCCTAATGCATTTTATTTTCCCCAGTTCCCAGTGTAGTGCCTTGTAATGGCAAATGGATTTTATCTTGTGTATCAACTGCAACTCTGAGCAATTTGTAGTAGCTGCTTGGAATGCTCTGGCGAGAGGGAATTTAAGGCTATGTCTAGATTCAGTGGAAAAAAATTCTGTAATCAATAAATGCAGTCTACAAGGGTATGAAAGGGGGCCGTAGTGGTACATATACTCCATGGGGGGCCAATAATAAAAGAGCTTTGAAGGAATGCATAGACAAATAAACAAACCTTAGTTTTCCAAATGTCCTATGTAACTACTTTCTCCTGAGCATCCAAGAGAATAGTAATGTCACCCTTCTCAACAGAAGTCTTCAAACTAATCAGAGGAAGTGATGTTCATAAACACATTTCTGAATAAAAAAATTACAATCATCAATGTTATCAAGAGTCACCCACAGATAGTGTTGGGGCCCGTGAATCTCAAAGTGAGAGCTTAGGTAAAGATGGAGAAACCAAGCAATGCAGACATCCACCATGTAACTGAGTGTATACACAAGAGATAAAGTCCAAGCTCTCCACCTCGCAAAACAAACAAAACAACAACTCTCTACCTTGATTGCAAAACAGTCGTATATGGTAGTGATAGAGATGAGGGGAGGAGAAATATTGTGACTTTACTCACTCAAAAATGTTCCTCTCATGACACTCCAAAAATCTGCTCCTCCCTTAAATGGCTACCCCTGTTCCACCTCCCCCGATACTCATTCTTTATCCACAGCCGCCCACCTCTGCCTTGGAAGTCTTAGCACTTAATCCTCAATCATAAGTTTCATTTCTTTTTGGCACTTCTTGTGTTGGGCCTTTTTCCTGCCATTTGTTTTTTATGTCCTCGATCTTACAAGGGTGAAAGGTCACTGAGTTTTGGAGTCTGCAAAGCTGGCTTCACATATTAGCTTAGACTCTTCTTCACTGTGTAATATGGAGAAGACACAATCATTTTCACTGTCAGTAGCATTATCTATAAAATGGGAATAATAGCCTTTCAAGATTATCATAAAGTGTAAATAAGATGACATGTATGAAGTCTCTGTTACGTGATGGGTCTTCAAAATGATCTTTGTTTACTGTCCCACCGGTCCTCCATTTTTTAAATTACTACATGAAAGCCAGTTTTTTGCTTTTTGGCTGTATCTTACAGCTTACGAGATCTTAGTTCTGTGACCAGAGATCAAACTGGAGTTTCCTACAGTGGAAGCATGGAGTCTTAACCACTGGACTACCAAGGAATTCCCTAGACCAGTCTTTTGAGAGCAAGAGTTACATATCTGTTGTGTCCTCTTCTGTTTATTGCAGACTGAAGGAATAGACATTATTAAAATAAAATAATACAATGGCAGATGCTGAAGGATATGAATCAGGTGTAAGCACATTGGCCTGCTTACAGTCCCAGCCAAGTAACATGATTTTGTTATACTGGTCACATGTCTTTTAAGGAGCAGGCAGGACTTTGGTAAACTTGAGAGATTATTCTTTATACTTAAATCAGGCAGCATTTCTCAGCTCAAGACCATAGAAGCTGAGCAGGAATGTGGGTCCAGAGTTGTCTGATGCCCCAGGTTTTTTCCAGAGAAGCCAGAAATGTGGATTTTTATGCCAAAGTTTGAAAAGAATTGTGCAAGTCAAGCAAAACAAGTCCCTGGACTGTTAGTTTGCAGCTCTGAAAATGATGATGCTTGATGCTTAGTTCTTGATCTTCGGCAAGAACTAAGAAGGCATGTGTCTGCTGCCAGTGCCTAACGTCTTGTTAGAATGCCCTCGGGCTTCCTAAGTAGGTCCACATCAGAGGGAGCTGCCCTGCAAATAGGCACACTGACCTCAACCTGATTGTCATGTAGTCTTCTAGCATCTATGCTGTGTGATTCTTTGATTTTTGGAAACATTTGTTCATGTGTGTTAGTCCTGTGCCAGGTGTTCTCAGCCACACCAAGCAATACCTATACATGGTCTTTCTGAATAACAATTCACATTCTGGTGGTAGAGTTGACCTATAAACACACAACACCAGGAACATTGCAGGACAAATCAACTGGGACTTAAAAATTCAGTGCTTCTAGGAGCCAAGCAGGTGAAGACAAGGAGAGTAGTGGGTTGTTTAAGAAAGAAGCCATCCAGGTGGGATACTCCCATCCTAGTCAAGTGGGGTTACACAGACCCAGGGTCCAGTGTGGCCAAATGGTTTAAAATTTCAAAGAGAGCTAAGATGCCCACTTTTTGATGTACAGTTCCATGCTTCTTAAACACTTTGCTGACGGGGGCTTATAGATGGCCATTGGATGACTCCTTCTGCAGAGTTTGATAACTGGCCAATGAGAGGCCAGCATGGAGTACCACAGGTCAGAGCAGGTGAAGAACTAGGTCAAGAGTTCTCTTTGGCATATGCTGTTCCTCCTGCCCGAGACACACTTGTCTCACCTCTTTCTGCTCCCTGCCCTTGACCTCCTGGAATGTTTCTGCTTATCATTGAAACTCAGATGAACCACCAGCCTCTGAGAGACTAACCCCACTTCTCAAAGCATCTCCTGATCCTCCATGCAAATGGATGCTGTAACATTTGAGTGAATGAGTGAGTGAAAGTTGCTCAGTCGTGTCCAACTCTTTGTGACCCCATGGACTATACAGCCCATGGAATTCTCTAGGCCAGAATACTCGAGTGGTTATCCTTTCACTTCTTCAGGGGTTCTTCCCAACCCAGGGATCGAACCCAGGTCTCCTGCATTGTAGGCGGATTCTTTACGGCTGAGCCACAACGAAACCCATGAATACTGGAGTGGGTGGCCTATCCCTTCTCCAGGGGTTCTTCCTGACCCAGGAATCAAACCGGGGTCTCCTGCATTGCAGGTGGATTTCTACCACCTGAGCTATAACATTTGCATTACATTTTAATTTTCTCTTTACGGCACAGTTGGTTTCACTGGGAATAAAGTCCTGCCAGGCAAGGAACATGTCTTAATTTTGTCTGCATGTCTAGTACTTAACACCATGCCTGGGCTTGGTTAAGGGCTCAAAAAATGCTTGCTAATGGAATGCAAGACTTTTAAAAGAATTTCTCCAAGTGTGATTGCCATACTGACTGCTACCATATCTCCCCAGGGTTATCTCTTGAATATTCTGATTCAGAAAGTCTAGAGTCTGCCCCTGAGTCTTGCTTTAAACAAGCTCCCTGGGTGAATTTTTTGTGCACAGGATCTCTCAGCTAATCTGTAACTGCCTCCCCCCGACAGGGAAAGAGACTGTGTCTTGTTTGTTGGTCATGGTGTTCCTAGCACCTGACACAGAGCTGAGCATACACTGGAAATTCAGTGTTTGCTGAACAAATAAATGGATGGATAAATGAAAAGTAAGAATTAAATTGCAACAGTGCTCAGAACTTCCTTGGTGGTCCAGTGGCTAAGACTTTGTGCTCCCAGTGCAGGGGGCCTGGGTTAGATCCCTGGTCAGGGAACTGGATCCCACATTCAGTAGTGAAGAGTTGAATACCCCAACTAAAGATCCTGCATGCTGTGACTAAGACTTGGTGCAGCCAAATAAATACATAAATATTAAAAATCATTACAACAATGCTCCTCCAAAATCTAATGGACACCCCAGCTAGTATTTCAGTTATAAAGACACCAATATAGGCTGAATAGCTGGTCCATAACTGCCATCTCTATGGACAGACTCCTCAACTCCTGCCCTTGTGAGACTGGAAGAGTACTCAGTGCGTGCGTGCATGCTAAGTTGCTTCAGTTGTGTTCAACTCTTTGTGACCCTGTGGATTGTAGCCCACCAGGTACCACCTGGGAGGCCCAACAGAGTACTCAGATCAGATCAGATCAGATCAGTCGTTCAGTCATGTCCGACTCTTTGCGGCCCCATGAATTGCAGCACGCCAGGCCTCCCTGTCCCTCACCAACTCCCGGAGTTCACTCAGACTCAGAGGAGATCCTAAAGCATTTGGGTTGCCAATTCAGTGACTTTACCCCTTAATGATGGCAGAAAAGGAGAGCAGGAAAGATGGGATGCCACAAAGATGTAGAACTCTCTTCTTGGCTGGAGGTATTAGCAATAGTTCTCCTGCATCCCCTACTGTAAGCACCATTCTGCCTTTTTAAGCAGTCTCCTGTTGCTAATACATCTAGCAGCAATAGTTCCTGTTACACTTCCTCTCCTTTCCCTTCTCCACCCTCTGGTGGAGGGATCATGAATAGCAAAATGTATAGGAAAACAATCAAATGACCGGAAAAATGGTGAAAAAATAAAGATTTGTTTATTTTCTGGAGGTAAGACTGGGATAGTTAATTTAAGGTTAACTACTAGTCCAGATATCAAAAAGCACATGAAATTAAATCCGAATATCATGTTTTTTTTTCTGTTTTCAATAAATTATTAGTTAAGGCATTGTACCTAAAACCTCTCTACTCCTTTCAATATTTTTCACTCAATCCAATTGGGATAGAAGTCAGTTTTCCCAGACTAGTGAACCACAGTGAGCACAGCCCCAGAGGGTTTCCTAATCTCATATGATAATTAACAGAGAATCTTCCAGGCAGGCTGGGAATTACAATGTCACCATGACCACCCCAGTTGCCTAGTACTCTCTCAGTTCCCGGAACTAAAGAGAAGAAACTAATGGTCTAAGAACAAAATAGCATTACTGTTTCTCAGGCAATCCCCCGAGCAGTGTTCCCACTGAACTGCAAACCACCGAGAACAAAAATCTTTTATCATCTCTGTTTTTCCAATAACCGTATCAGTTCATAACATTTAAAGAATGACCAAATTCATAGAAACCTATGCTCTGGTATATGGCAGAAATCAAGATGAAGAACCCAGATCTACTCGATACAGGTTCACTAACCACAGTGGATAACACCCTGATCACATTTCAGTCCTCTCAGTAAATGGACAGCAACCCAATTAGAGATCAAGTCTTAGGTAGTTAAGATAACAGTATAGAAGCATCACTTTTTGCCTTAGAACATTCCTCCAATTTTTATCTTGTATTGTCTTGTCCTGTCGGTCAACATCTTGACAACAGAATAACAGTTAACATCTCTTTCCACCAAGCTCTGCTGGAGACAGTTCTCAGCAGTGTGAGTGAATGCACATTCCCTAAGCCTGTAGTCCTTCTAGAGTAATGGACACCTTTGAGAGAATGACAAAAGCTACGGAGCCTCTGTCCAGGGAATAAATAAGCATAGGCACATACATGCAAAAGGTTATGCATAATCTCTGGTGGTTCTTAGATACCTTGATGACCATACCTAAATCTTCCCCTTAAAAATTCTCCTTTAATCCATAGTGAAAGAAATGAGAGGTTGTCTAATAACCAAATACCTACACAATATTATTTTTGCTTTCCAGGGAGATGGTTTCACAGAACTACAATTCACCAATTAAACTTCAGCTCTTTTTCAAGGATAATGAGTAACACAGTTGACAAGATTTTTAACTTCAACATTACCAAAATGTAGAACTGCTGTTTTATTTGTTCAGCAGGTCACTCCTATGCAAAACCGTAGCTACAATCTGAAGCTTTTTAAAGTTTCCTCCTTAGGGGCTTTATCAGGTCACTGCTTGTAAAGACTCTGAATGCTCCCTTTTGTTTCTTGTGTAATCTCAGTAAAATTGATCTAGTTACCATGGGATCTGTGTATCTATCACAGTGCCCAGGAACAAGGACCTTGGGCTCACAAGACCACCATTTACTTTTTAGGTGACCCTGGGCAAGTTGTATAATCTGTTGCAGCCTTACTTTCAGCTTCTCTAAAAGGAAGATATTAATAATATAGAGCACTGTAGGGATCCTGTGAGGACTGAATAAAATAACTTGAATAAACCAACACATGAAAAGTGATTAGTGCATTACTGGGCCATAGTAGATGCTCAATAAATGTAATGAATGTTATTATAATTGTCCATAAAATAGTTGTTGGCACACAGTAAATCCTCAGTAAATGGAATCTGAAATAATGATAATTTTTTGGATTGAAGTATTGTTGCTTTACAATGTTTCAGGTGTACAGCAAAGTGATTCATATATATATATATATATATATATATATACACACACACACACACATACACACACACACATATATATATATACTTCATGTGTACGTGTGATCACTTAGGTCCGACTCTTTGCGACCCCATGGACTGTAGCCCACCAGGCTCCTCTGTCCATGAGATTTTCCCAGCGTCTCCTGTGTCTCCTGCATTAGCAGGCAGCTTCTTTACCACTGAGCCACCGGGGAAGCTATACTTTTCCAAATTCTTTACCATTATAGGTTAATACGAGATGCTGAATATAGTTCCCTGGGCTATACAGTAGATCCTGGTTGCTTATCCATTTTATATATGGTCGTGTGTATCCGTTAATCCCAAACTCCTAATTAATCACCCTCCCCTCACTTTCCCCTTTGGTAACCATAAGTTTGTTTTCTATGTCTGTAGGTCTATTTCTGTTTTCTAAATAAGTTTATTTATATGATTTATTTAGATTCCACATACAGGAGATATCATATGATTGTCTTTCTCTGACTTCACTTAATATGATAATCTCTAGGTCCTTCCATATTGCTGCAAATGGCATTCTTTCATTCTTTTTTATGGCTGGGTAATTAGAGTAATTATAATAATAATTCCAGTTGTTGGATTAATAATTTAAATTCTTGGAATCTGCAATACATTATCTTTTGAGTGTTCTTAGGAATAGGGAGAATGCTGAATTCTCTGTTTGAGCCTTCAAGGCATGTTCAGTTCAAATCGCTGAGAGCTTGTCAAGAGGGGAACCGTGGCAAAGAGACGGAGGGAATATGGTACCTGCCTTCTGCCATCCACAGCTCAGCACAAGCTACTGAGGCCACAGTGGCACCCAGAGCCTACAGTGCCAATTTAATCCAGTTTCGAGTTGTTCTTGCCCATTCAGTTTATACTTCTATGCCATCAATTGCCATGTGAGCTTAATCCCTGGAGGGAAAATGTCACTACTGATTAAATTTTGTGCTTTCACCTGTCTTAAAATGGCAGTCATGCCACCATACAGGTTTCCTTTTCACCCAGTAGTCAAGAAAAACTCAAAATGGTGTTTGTTGCCCACATTTTATAATGCATTCAGTTCAGATGGCTGAAATTCATCTCTCCTTTCTCCTTCTTGGGCTTCCCTGGTGGCTTAGAGGGTAAAGCATCTGCTTGTAATGCAGGAGACCTGGGTTCGATGCCAGGGTGGGGAAGATGCCCTGGAGAAGGAAATGGCAACCCACTCCAGTATTCTTGCCTGGAGATCCCACAGACGGAGGAGCCTGGTGGGCTACCGTCCACGGGGTCACCAAGAGTCAGACAGGACTGAACGACTTCACTGTCACTTTCTCCTTCTTGAGGTCACCTCTGTTCTTTTTGTGCTCAAACGCCATCCCAAAACTATGTAAGCCATCAGTCACTTCAGAAATAATGTAGGCTTTGGAAATAATGTAGGCTTCAGATTTTTAAATAGTTATGGGTCCTTTCTAAAAATGGGAAACTCAGTAGACACCTCAGGTATCCTTTCTTATCCAGCGGCATTTTCTTTTAACTGTGCATAGGAAGGACGTAAATATTATAAACCACATTCTCCAAGTCAGAACTTTTCATTCTACGCTTCTCAGAAGTTTCCTATGTATGAAACTCTCAAGTGAACCAGAAAACCTCTGCAAGTTTAGGGGAGATGCAGTCAACCCCAGTACCCATCAGGCTGGCATTCAAAGTTAGCTGACAGCGAGAACGCAAACCCATCCCATGAAGCACTGCAGGATCTCAAATATCAATGAACAGAATCACTCAAAAGGTCCTGGACAGTTTTCTTGGAGTGCTTTCTCTTAAGACAAGGGATGACAACTCATCGTTTTTGCAATACCACCTGCTATGTATAGGCCCTCCCTTTAATGGTCGATCGCAGAAAGAATTCTCAGAAATAGAAGCATTTACTTACATCTGTAGGTCATCTCAAAGCTGTCGCTGATGTTCACAATATCAATCTGGGGGAGCAACTTTGGGGGCTCTGTGAGTTGTGACAAAGCAAATCTAAAAGCAGCATGTTCCTGTGACTGCTGGTTTGGAAATAATCCCCCTGCAAAGAAAGAAAATGCAACATGGTATCTGGGCTAGAGATAAGTTTGATTCCTCAACAGCCCACCCCAGATGGGCCCATTTCTTCTCTCCAGGTCAGAGTCACTAGTTGTTTCCTGATTCTGGGGATCAGAATTCACATGGACTCAACTGGATCCTGGGGTTTCAACTTCTACAGGTGAGCTTTTATTGATAAAGCCTCTAATTATCTGTCATTCTGCCCAAAGATTTGATTGTTCACCCCTCAACTCAGTTCAGGTCAGAGAAAACAGAATTGTGGAGTTTCTCTTCTCCCTCTCTCTCAAGCAAACCACTTAGGCACCCTGTGCTCTCGTATGCACGTAAACCCTAGCTGTGTCTAATTTTTCCTGTATCAGACCCAATTCTCATTAGAGAGCCATACAGGAAGTAGTATTAACGTGTGTTGCAGAGTGAACTCTAGCCCTGGGATCCTGTGAGCTTCCCTAGTGCTATGACCCTTTCTTTGGCTTTGACACTTGTAGTCTTTGACCTGGCAAGACCTGTCTGCCAGTCCTCTACAGTTTATTCATTTTTTCTGAAAAACTCTTGATTATCTGCACAGAGTGTTTGCCGGTTCTTTCATCACTCATCCCAGGAGTGACTTGTTACATAAGGGGTTGCCATTGTGTGTATTTGCATGGTAACACCTTGGACTTGGAAGATGTGGGGGCTTAGGAATGTCCAGAAGATGCTAGCATTCTATTCTAGCAAAAAGCAGAACCAGAGGTGCCTGGTGGGGCTCCTGTTCCAAGCAACATGAATACACACCTTACCTTCGTATTTACTGTCAACATGTAAATAAATTAAAATGCGTTTCTATGAACTGAAATCAGCAGTTTCCAGAGACTGAACTATAGTGAGTGTTTACATGGAAGTTAATCCGAGATTCCTCAGAAATCCCAATCCCAATATGATGCATTTCTAACTTCCTATACAGTAGATGTGTGTTTGTTTTTAACAATCAGTAAATAAATTGTAAGGCTTTTGTTACAGATAGTGCAAGTAGAATGAAGTAACGTCTGGTGGCAGTGATATTTTGAGTGTGTGTTCCAGAACTTAACATTTCAACCTTTTATGTGAAAATAAAAACAATGGTTCAATCATTTGAAATCAAATTGGGGCTAAATATGATGAAAAATCTGCAGAGATACATAAATAAGCATACCATAGATATATACACAAAACATCTCGTGCATTTATACATCCATGGCAGTACACACAGATGCACTTGGAGAAAGCAAGTCCACATATCTGAAGACAAGTATTTCCAATCAGCAAAGTATGGGTAAGACATAAGTACCAGCATAAAGAATGTCACTCGTAAGAGCAAATGATTTACCCATGGTCATGTGTCTCCATTTTAAAGAGTAAAAGCAAAAAAACTCCTTCTTAATTCTGATGCTCCACCCCCACCCCAAGATGACCACACCCCAAACACTTCCCAGTCTCCCTCCTCCCCTGCAATGAATGAAGGAGAGTGAGTGGGGGTGGGGAGGTAGGTGGCTATAGGCTGGGCTGCAAGAGAAGTGTCTCCGGAGGCAGGAAGTTTTGTTTTGCGTCTAAGGCACTAATACACATACACAGACACACTTCAGGATATAGCTTAACAGGTGTCAGGAAACAAAGCAAGTTGCTCCGCGGCTATTCCAGCTACCCTCAGAGCCAGCCCACTGGAGAGGCCAAAAGAGTACAGTAGCACATGTGTGCCCAGCAAAAGACCACCTTCAACACATTGCCCCACAAACACACATGCTCACAAGGAACACAAACTCCTAGGAATGGGAACTTTCTCTACTGGAGCCCTGCCTCTAACTGGAGAGAGTAAACAACCCAGACCCAGCAAGATGCCTCCAAGCAAAGCAGTTTGCTGGATTCCGGGACACAAACAGCCCTGAGATGCTGGTCATACTGAATTCCCAAGCCCTTGTGGACACGCGTCATTATTGGTGTTACTGCTCCTGTTTATTTGGCTTTCACCCGTTATTGCTGGGAGAAGCAGTATCTATCCGCTGTCCCATAAATTCAGGGAGGGTGGGGGTCCTCTTTGAGAAGCATGACAACCAGGAAAGGGAAATGGGGGACAAAAAAAGCATGCGGCATCATGTTGAAACCTGCCTCCAAGTTGCGAGGCTGGAGCTCAGTGATGGGGAGAGCTAAGAGGAGGGGAGAGGGACATGTGGATGTGTGTTTGTGTGTGTGTGTGTGTGTGTGTGTAAAAGGCAGACGGTCTCGTGGACAGAAAATCTAAGAGGAGTGGGCGATTGAAGGAGTAGGGGGAGAAAAACAGGCTAGGAAGTTCCAGAATTGGAGGAGCGGGAACCCCCAACCCAGCATGGCAGACAGCAGACAGAGGCAGCTAGGAGAGTCCAGAGTGGGAGAGACAGCCCCCTTCACCAGGGGGGTGGCTTTTTATAATTATTTTAGTGAATGCAATGAACCCAGCATCCTTCATTCCTTCTTTTAGAGGGTCTCTTTCCCCTCCCCCAGAGGAGAAATCACTGCCTCTCTCAAATATAAATGTGTATATTTAATACATAATCATACACATAAATACACACACCACACATATTTATATAAATAAATGAAATCAGGCATCATCTACCAAGCCATGGAGTTAACTCTTTAAACACCTACCACCTCTTTCCTTGTTAGAGCCTGATTTTTTTTTTTTCCTCCAAAGCAGTGGTTCCTCCATTTCACATGCTTATGCCTAGAGTGTGAGTGGTGTGTGAGGACCTGCGTGTGTGTATGTGTCTGTGTGTGTGTGAGAGAGAGAGAGGGACAGAGCACAGTTTCCTTCTCTGCCCCATATCCCATCCAGAGAAGCCCCCTCCCCACACCATCGCCCAAGCCTTCACATCGCTGCTGGACAGCTTGGGGTAGATAGCCCAGCACAACAGCCCATAGTGGGGGTGGGGGAGGACACAAACCCCCTCCCCCTCAAAAAACTGGCCAGACCCATGAAGTCCCACCCCAGGCTGCCCCTCTCACTCACCGATCTGGATATTGTTGGGGAAATTGGCACCTACTACCGCGCCTAGGAAACCGGTGCAGAAGAAGGCAAAAATGTGCTGCATATTCCTTTTTGCATTGGCGAAAAAGAAGCCCAGGTCCAATCATAGATTTGGTGTTCCCCCCTTCCCTTTCTTCCTTTCTCTCTTCTGCCGATTCTTTTCCTCCTGCCGTTCCTTCCTTCCTCGCTTGCTTCCTGCCTGCCTTCTGCGAGGTTTGTCTGTTTCCCTTGGAATCCGAGCGCTTAAACTGCAGCGTTAACACCAACTGACAGCCAGATTAACTGAGCACGGAAAAGAGAAGCCTGTCCTCCTGCGAGCTGAGCGCCGCTCCCCCTCTGCTCTGCTCTGCTCTCCTCTCCTCGCCGCCTGCCTCTCGCTCCCTCCCTTGCTCCCTCGCTCTCCCCCTCACTCTCACACAGGCAGCCAGCTCTATGCTAATACCCACCAGCAAGCCAGCTCCCCGGATCCGCAGCTGACCTCCTCTCCCCATGGCCCCCTGCCTCCCCATCCTCACCTTAGCCTCCTGGTTGGGTGTGCTGATGGGTGGGTGGGCGGGTGAGGGGGTGTGATACCTGGAGCTTGCTCCCGAAAGGGACAGCCCTACCAGTCCCCTTCACCCTCCCCCGCCTTCCTCAGCTCTCTCTGCACCCCCCTCCCCCAGCCCCCCAGCCAGCAGAAGCAACTGGGAATGTGGGTTCAGCTGTAAGTCAGTAGGTGGCAGGGGGTCCCCACAGTAGTCCTGCATCCACCCGATGCTTGCTGCTTGATCTAGGTCACTTTTCTAGGAGTGCGAGAGCTGTACTGGATATATCTCTTGCACTCCACTGGCCCAATTATTCCTACAACTAATTCCTGAGGGGAAGACCCTAGAAAGCCCTGCTAGGAACTTTAAAGGAAAGAGGCTTCCCCACCCCCACCCCTCCCCACGCTGGGAGGAATGCTAGAAAGGCAGACAAGAGGGTCTGGAATGATTGGCAATCACATGTCTTGACTTGGACACTCAGTGGTCCCTGTTGCCTTTACAAGTGGGATTGGTGGTCTCTTCAATCCTCTGTATTTTAAATGAGCCCCCTTCCCCCTTCCTCTGCATTCCACAGGAGTCTACAGCATCCTAATCTTGTGGGTGTACAATAAAGGCTAAGGACACTTACACAGAGCAATTACATGAGTCATTTTGCAGGGATTCTAGTGAGAGGAGCCAGGCTTCTTTCAATGATCTCTGGATGTTGGTCATTACTAGAGTAAACTGGAACTCCCTAGACCCTGCTGGACAGGGGCTTCTGCCGAAACAGTCCCTAAAGAAGACAGCTGTGCTCAGGGCTGTCCTGTGGGTTGCATAGCAGTCGTCTGAGCAGTCACAGAGCACTTTACAGTTTCTGAAGCGGCTTCACAGGGTTACCTCACTCTTTTCTTACACCAGCCCTGGGAAGTGTCCGTGAAAACACAAACAAACAAACAAACAAACAAGGCTCCAGGGATTAAATCATAAAGACACAGATTTGTGAAGATGGAATCTGGACCTTCAGCACCAGCATACACTTTGACCTATGAACTTGAATGTTCTGGGCAATTTGCCCACTGTCCTGGTCAGAACCCCCACCCAACAGCTGAAAATCCATGAAAAGGAAACCAC